>NC_051055.1:4780353-5093686 GCF_904848185.1 Acanthopagrus latus | reverse complement strand
AGCTTACGTGCTAAATTCGTGCTACATTTCCACAGGACTCATTTTTTTTGATACACTTT
This sequence comes from Acanthopagrus latus, assembly GCF_904848185.1. Taxonomy (NCBI): domain Eukaryota; kingdom Metazoa; phylum Chordata; class Actinopteri; order Spariformes; family Sparidae; genus Acanthopagrus; species Acanthopagrus latus. The sequence continues at coordinate 5,093,627 of NC_051055.1, read as the reverse complement.
TAAAGCAATGTTGTTACAAACCCTAAACATACGGGCTCTGTGTGCACCTTATTGTCTCCAAATGCATCTACTTTACTGTTTGTACTCTAAGAATTAAATAACATATTCTTCTTCATAAAATGTTGAATTCAATCACAATGAAATAAATGTTTGCTTTGAGATTTTCAATATCTCATACTATTCTACTTCTACTAATATTTGCACATTGTACGTCTAGAATCTTCACTGATGTTTCTGCAAAAGTCACATCATGGGCTCAGTTAAATCTACCGTGAAGTAATAAAACCTCAAACTAAATCTAAAAAAGTTAAATTGGGAATCATATCTTTTTTTTTTTCTTGAATTAAAAATACCCAACTCACCACAAGGTCAATTAAGTGGGTGTTTTGGGTGCTTTTAAAGCACATCTTTATTAACAGATGGTGTTTGCACAGTTGTCATGGAATTGTAGCTGTCCACTGTTCAGTGTTTCCATGCGTAAAAGGTGAGGTTCAAAGGGTATTCTTCACATTGTTTTTAAGTAGATTATATGATATGACCAAAAGCTCCAAAAGTGATGCTTGCATAAGACTAAAATTGTCATTTAAAGGACGGATCAACTGCACAATGATTAAACTGTTTCACTGAAACCGTATTCTGAAAGGGTTGTCAGAATATTGTGTTGGCTTTTATGAGAGTATTTAGTCACATGCACAGTTGATGGTCCATATACTGTATATAAAACAATGGAAACAAGATCAGATACCACACTGATGAAGGCATTATAACTGAAAGCACTGGAAACACAAGCATTGTCTTGAGCGGCTACAATCTGCTCTGTAACCATATCGCAGTAGAGATGATGGAATCTAAAAGTCAATTGCTACCACTTTCACATATCCTCATACTTAGACAGAATATGTAGTCAGCCGATGAAACCACAGGGCCGAATCACTCAGATATTTGTTGCTATGGGTGTGGCTGCTTCAAAAAGTGCCTGTGGAGCAGGGCTGTGAGTGGACCTCAGGGATCACATATGAGTGAAATAAAGCAGTGTGGTATCCCTGTCTTGAGCAGAAAAATACCTGGTACCAAAAGCAAATGGAGCAGAGCTATACCATGCAGTTACATTAAAGCTTATTAACATGTTAGCAGGTTTCCAAGGATGTTTATAGGCACAGCCATGCTTTAAGCTGGTAATAACATCAAGATGCTAACATGCTATAATGACAACCGTAAATTACCAAATAACAGCCACATGTGTATCTAAGGGTCCTTGCTAGCCCTCTTCCTCCCTCCACCAGGCAGCCTGACCCTGTTGCTGTCCTCCTTGGACAGGCGCTGAAGCTCAGTTCGATTTTTTCTCTCTTTGGGTCGACAGAGAAACGTCTAGCGGCTGTTTCTCCTGAGTTTTCCTCTGCATATTTTATGACAGAAAGTTTGAATTTCAAGTCATACTTTTAATATTTTTGCTGCACCGGAGCCATGGTGATCATCAATGTGTTCCTGACTGACAGAAAGCAGCACAACACGTGATAAAGGCAAAGAAGAAAAGTGTGCAGTGTCAGTGGTGACGTCTTCTCCATTGATTTAAAAAATAAATAAATTAGACCAGGATGCGGGTTCCAAACGTTTTTCACTTCATATCCGCAGCCTTTTGACATATAAAAGCGCAGATGTCAGAGGATAAAATAAAGGAAAATGTAAAAAAGGGCAGAGAACTAAATTTGGTTCACAAAAATCACACCCCAAGTTTACCAAAAATGCCAGGAAAGCAATATAGTACATGAAATGATCACAGCAGAAAGGTCAAATTATTGGACCACCGTATTTCAAAATATATCTTTCAACAATGCAGTTCTGACTGAAAATGGCAACAAATCAACTGCCATCTGTCTACCTGAAAGTGACTCTTGTTAGCGATGTCAGCATCACAGTGATTTGATGTGATTTCTTTTACCATGCTTACTTTTTTTTTTTAAAGTTTTTCTGGCCTTTAATCATAGTACAGCTGAAGAGGGTGACAGGAAACAGGGCAAGAAAGAAGGGGAGAGACATGCAGCAAAGGAACCCAGACCAGGAGTCAAACCTGGGTCTGCTGCAGAGCCTCAGCACATGGGAAGCCCGCTCTACCAACTGAGCTAAACGGCGCCCAACATGCTAGCATTCACTAGCTGCACGAGACTGCTGGGGCCGACGAGAATGTCATCAGCCTTGCAGGTATTTGGTTGTAAACCAAAGTACTGGACAATCTAAAATTTGACCTGACAAATGCATTTGGTAAAACATCAGTTTTTACCAGGAATCCTGATCCCTGATTGTTTGGACCAGATTTGATTCTGTTGCTCTCCTGTAGTTGTCGCAATAAGTTGCTCGAACCCACAAATGGCAACTTGCTGGTAGTGCTAGAGGAAGGAGGAAACAGCTAGAGGACCTCAAATGATATTAAAATTCATCCTCTGGGGATCATGATTGTAATACAAATTATCATGACAGTCCATCCATCCTATCAGACGAGTAACCGATAGACTGATTCTGCCATGCGTCGAACAATGCTGCTAGCCTCACATATTATCAGACATATTCAGATTAACATGGGAATTAGAAATAAAAGGCTGGTTTTCTCTGCAAACAGGCCACTGTTGCAGATGTCACCATGTGGCCAGTGCCACCACTCCACCACACACACCGTGGTGCCAGCACACTTACTTCTTATGACATCTCTGCTACAGAGACGTGGGGCCACACACCCCCACCCCCTGCACCTGCCTAGACACACACACACACGCACGCAAGCACACACACACACACCCGACATCGTCAGGGGCCTCACATCACTGATCATGACAGAGAGCTTTAAAACTGAGTGTGTGTGTGTGCCACAGTGTGTGTGTAGTCGCTAACATACCTTGTAGTGTAGTTAGCTGTTTGTCTGTCCCCCTCCCCCTCCCCTCTCTCCTTTTCCTTTCAGTTCCTTCAACACTGGCAGTGTATGCTAGGTAATGATGAGTGCCCCCCTCCTTTCCTCATACTTAGTTTGATAGACTTGTCTATCCTCCACCTCCTCCTCCCTCAGTCTATTTGGGCTCAGTGTGTGTGCTAGGTAATGGTGCAGCTGGGCCATTAAAAGCCGGGGGCTATTTGACAGCACCCCACGCCTTTCATTCCCTACACCCCCCTGGCTCCCTCCCTCCCACACACACATGCACACGCGCACACACGCAGACACACAGACACACACACACATACACACACACACATGCAGGGCAGACCCAAATGAACCCCCACAGTAGTAAATGGAGCAGTCTCCCTAACACTGAGTATTTCTTTCTAGATGAGGATTGTGCATTTGTTTTGAAAAAGGAGTGAGGGAGGAAGGGTGGAGAGAGAGAGAGCGAGAGAGAGAGAGAGAAAGAGAGAGAGAGAGAGAGAGAGTTGAAGTTAGGTCTCTCTCTGTGTCTCTCTGGTAAACCACCGACCGCCTTATTCTTCTCTCTCAGCCACCCTCCCACAACCGTCTTTCAGAGGTTGTGTATGTATGTGTTTGAAGTCTGTCCATTTGTCTTAGGGGATTGTGCAGAGCTTGTATTGACTATTGAGAGTGTGTGTGTGTGTGTGTGTGTGTGTGTGTGTGTGTGTGTGTGTGTGTGTGTGTGTGTGTGTGTGTGTGTTGGCGTGGACGGGAAACTGAAGGTGTTAAAGGCTTGATGTGAATAGCCTTCATCTGTCAGCCGCGGAGGTCGACAGGGTGATTCTGAAAGTCCTGGGTGGTCCTGCGTTTTCATTTAAAACACCTGCCATTCATACACACATTTGTCTACTGTAAGAGATGGGTGGGCGGTTGGGTGTGTACACACACACATGCACAGGCATACATCTGTGTATGTGTGCTTCAGGTTTACCTTTCCATCCAAGGTTGCAGTTATTTTACTGGTTCTATTCTGTACATGAGGCATCTCTTACATGTCTGTCCGGCCCGGGAGAGGGATCCCTCCTCTGTGGCACTTCCTGAGGTTTCTTCCTTTTTAACTGGGTTAACTCAATATGGCAAGTTTTTTCTCACCATAAATGAAGGTATAAGGACAAAGGATGTCATTCTCTGTACACATTGTAAAGCCCTCTGATACGATGTGTTTGTGGGCTGTATAAATAAAATGTATTTGGTCCTCAGAGCTTGAAGAACCTTTCATAATGTTGGAGCTAAACTGAGACTTTGTTATTTCAGCTAGTGAAATGGCATATTATATTATCCACTATAGACTGTACTCTATGAGGTAGAGCATATGGGTTGAAATAAGAGTAAGGTTGAAGTTTATTAACATGAATGGATAGGAAAAAAAAAATCAGTCTGTCTAAACACTGCTCTCATCCAGGCATATTGAATTTGTCTCTTACTCATCAAAGAAAGACTATTGTTGCTTCTAAAGTAAATGCTACTGCATTTCCCCTGTACTGTATGAATGAATGAATGGTAGTTGCACATCGTGTACATAGGCTTCAACTGTTAGAGCTTTCATGCTGCAGACTTTCCAAGCAAATGAAGGCAGGGTACCCTACAGTTAAAGGTCTATAGCAGGGGTCACCAACCTTTTTAAAACTGAGAGCTACTTCATGGGTACTGAGTCATACGAAGGGCTACCAGTTTGATACACTCTTCTGAAATAACAAATTTGCTCAGTTTGCCTTTAGTTATATATGATTATTAATGATTAATGATATTCATCTATGTGAAGACACTGATCACGTTAATGATTTCTCACAATAATTATCAACAATGACTTAACAAGGTGGGAAACAGAAGATATCAATATTCAATTTTCAGTTTTAGAACAGGCCTGAGGGCTACTCATGTGGTCCTTGGGGGCTACCTGGTGCCCGCGGGCACCGTGTTGGTGACCCCTGGTCTATAGTCTATGGCGGCTTTACACCAGGTTCAGATGAGACCAAACACACTATATAATAATGTATAATGTATTGTAAGACTTCTATGACTCTGCTATAGTTTCAAGTTACAGCTGTATGCAGACATTTTAACTGCCATAAAGCATCTGGTCATCAGCTGTTTGTAGAATCCTTAGTTACATCTATAACTCTTGTTTCAACATATGTAAATTTGGGAGGGAAAAAAACACAGGAGGACCTGAAACACAAGATGTGACACATGAGGGCGCATGGACCGCCTTGTTTGGAGGAATGGATATGATTGGTCAGTGACCGATGCTGAGCTGATCAGCTGGCTGTCAGCTGACTGAAGCTGGGGCTAAAGACTTCCATGTCCTGCGTGAATTTGCGCTATGCTTCATTTTTTCTATGTTGAAATAAACAGTGCAATCGCAAATTAGGTAAATTAAGTAAATAATTACATTAATGACTTATTTTTCTTTGCAATGAAAGCTGTGATCTAGCCTCAAAAGTACACACATTTTTAAAGCAAATGCATTCGGCCACTTCTGACATCTCTTACCTCGCTACATCAATGAATTTCCTATGAAGCAAATGACATAGAGCAAAGAGATTGCAAAGGTTAAAGATTTTCTGAACTTGCCAGTATATCTGATGCCACACAACACTTTTTTACATGTTTACTCATACAGAGACAGGAGAAAAAAAAAAGGAGCTTGCGTGGAGAAAAGTTAGCAAGGAAGTCCAACCACCTTGTAAGTCAGGAAAATATGTATCAGTGCAGCAAATCCTTGATAGATCCAAGGTCCATCCAGGAAACTCATTGTCTATCCAACAGACCTGACAAAGCATGAATTCAGGCTTTCACAAAGCAGCATAATGATGTTGTTTTGGCGTCCGGTTGAACAGTTTATTTCATCCAGATCAAAGCGCCACGTCTTTGCTTTGGGTTAATTTTGGATGTGTTCTGATTAAGAAACTGCCACTCAGCAGAGACAGATGGACAGGTGCTGCACAGCTGAGAGCTGGGCAGCGGTCAGCTTTAGGTATCGCTGGAAGCTGCAGTCGTCCAGACGCAGCTCCAGACGGTGAAATTTACTGACCTGGGTTCTATCCCCGACTACCTGAGGAAAACCACAGACTGTTGAGTGTTTTTAAAAAGGACTTAACACTGTCCTTTTTAGCAGATCCTATGACCTCTAAGTTGCTTTTGACTTTTATGTGTTTTTGCTAATGTTTCTTTTGCTGTTGCTGTTCCTGTAGCACTTTGAGGTTTGTTTAAATGTAAAGTGCATCACAAATTAAATGTACTATTATTATTATTATTATTATTATTATTATTATTATTATAATTATTATTATTATTATTATTATTATTATTATTATTATCATTATTCTGTGTGAGTAATCCCATGATCAAACTTTCATGTCTCACTCGAGACTAATACTTTCTTCATGAACTTCTGAACCCGCCTCATACATTTCTTCAAAGCTGAGGTGTTTTGTTTTGTAGTGCCTCTGCAGGTCGTAATCCTCTGCAGCGGAGACACTCATTGCAGAGCAAACACACTGGCTTGACCTCCGCACTTTCTATGTACACATATCTGAGAGTTCAGTTGCTGAAATCCCACTTTTCAACATTAACTTTTCTTTTCTTCAGCACTGACAGTGGCATTGTGCCATATTGTTTCTTTTGGATACTCTCCGTAACTAACAAGTCTGTGTAGCGCTGTGTGCAAAGGCGGTCTTTTGTCATCAACAGTACATATTTGGATAAGCTGCCGCTTACAGCTGAGGACCATAGATCATCTCTATGACAGGAGCGCTTTGCTGGTTAGAAAGATTCATTGTGGCATAAATGTCAACAAATGTTTTATATTTGATTTGATTTTAAACAGACCCAATCAGGGGGCCTGTCTGATTTATGTAAGTTGAATAGGCCTGTTGTATCATATTTAACAGCTGGTACCAAAAAAGTGTCAAAGTATTGCTAGTTTTGATAATCTTAATCGGAATTGTAGTGCACATTTTAAATTTCTGGTAAAAAATAAATGATCCGAACTCAAGGTCCTTACTACTAGTGCTCCTCCCACATCAGATAAAATAAGATTCATCTTAATGTTTATCATTATTCCTCAGAGCGTTCTTCACAACATGACTTACAGCTATGCTAACACCCACGGCGAGCATTGAGCTGACAAAGCACAGTTTTCTCGTTAAAAAAGTGAAACCTGACCTTTTAATTGAATCCTCTATTCTAATATTTGTTCTGTGCTGCAAATCTGAGGACACAAAGGCAGAAAACTCAAGTGACTTCTAATTGAATCTAACTTTAAAAAAAAGTCTTCGCATATAATACACATTGTCCTCACATATCAATGATGTGTGCTAACCTACTCTGAAGACAACAGAAGGGTTTCAGTTTAACGCCAGAGTGTGTGTCTGTGTGCGTGTGTGTGTGGTGTTTAGCTGCCTTTAGCATGCAGTTAGATATGTTTATATTCAGAATTAAATGAGCATGCCTCGGTTTGTGGTTTGATACTAAACACTGTGAATAAGAAGTCTCTCTGGAGGCTAATCTAGCCATTACACAAACGATTATGTTCAAATAAAGAGTGACTCCTAACAGTGAATTTTTCCATCCATTCATTTACACACACTGCTGTTTGTTTGCATCACCTATACTGTGAGCGGGCTTCATCAGAGAGACATCAACGTCTCTCTCTGCTTTAGTTCGGACGCTGGTCTGGTTGGTGTGGTGCTGGCAGATTCACATCAAGGGCTCACTGGACAGGAGCTTTTATCAATTTCAAGATGACCAGTCCTTGACTCTCCTGCACGTTCCCTCATTTTCAAAAATGTGCTTTTTATCCACTGTTCAGCCGAAATCGAGGATAAAGTCTTTTTTGCATCGACTGTAGAAATGCCCCCATTGTCTACATACATACAAATCATTAAGCTTGTTGGTTGAAGGACAGGTCTGTTTCCCAGAGCTTTTTTTTTTTTTATCCTCAGTTTTATTTTCTGATTGATCCTCAGGTGCACACTTCACCATTATCACTTGCAGCAAGAATTTTTGAGGTGACAAAAAGAAATGTCTTACGCATACATGCATTTGTAAGTAATCAATCTGTTCTCTTGCAGTGATACAGTTAAACAAATGTAATGCTCATGAAAGAGGTTTGAAGGAGATTTGGATAGATGTTTTTTACTTTTAGTAAATTGGTGCTTTGCGGCGCTACAGGTGAATGAAAAAAACCTCCGGAGGTCATGATCAGGAGGTCTATTTTAGATGAATATACTGATTTTTCTTTTTTCTGTTTCACTTTCGGAGTGGATTTGTATGGATGGAATCATAATCTGAAAGCCTCATACTGGAACATTGTGTATTAATTATTCATGGCCCAAAAATTTGAGAACAGAAGTGGAGAATTAGGAATGCTGGAAACTGACATCCTTTTACGCCAACCGGGGGAAAACAAGCCTGCTAGAGTGCTTCTCGTCTTTTTCACTTCTGACTGGTGCACAGGACTAGATTTTAACTGGATGCCATTCAACACTGGAACTACGTACGTGTGTGTGTGTGTGTGTGTGTGTGTGTGTGTGTGCGTGCGCATGGAAGCAGAGTGATAATTATAACTGTCTGACACCTCTGGGTTCCCAGACTGGGAGGCCTTGCAGAACAGCAGTCAGTCAGCCGCGCGTGGGGGAGTTTGTGTGTGTGTGTGCGTGCGTGTGTGTGTGTGTGTGTGTGCGTGTGTGTGTGTGTGTGGCACGTTTCCATCTGCATCCTTCACTGTCACATTGCCATAGACAGAGAGAGAGAGAGAGAGAGAGAGAAAGAGAGAGAGAAAGAGAGAGAGAGAGTCCCCACGGATACCGCTCAACCACACAGTGTACTTTTACTTCTCTCTCTCTCTCTCCTCCTTACCACCTAGGATGGCCCAACAAACACTTGTGATGCTAAAAATGTGTGTGTGGTGTGCGAATCGAAAGCTACTTTCGCTCAATCCCAGCGGGTCTGCAATGACACAATGTGTGTGTGTGTGTGTGTGTGTGTGTGTGTAAGGGGGAGACAGAGAGCTATGACACTGCGTCACCATGTTTTTGTATCAAGTGGTGAACCCCTAGTGTTAAAACTCATTTGTCATACATGCCATGGCTGGCTCCTCCGCTCCGCAGTGTGTTTGTCTGTGTGAGCGTGTGTTGAGCAGGGCGCAGTCTATCGTATGAGAAGGCGGCGGCATGTGATATGTGATTGGCTTCTGTGTCACTGAACTGTCGTTGCCGTATAGGAAGCGAAGCCGCGTGTCTCCGCTGGCCAGCAGGGTTCAATCACAGGCAGCTGCATCACCGCTGCAGACGGTGAAAACTTTATTGATCCAGTGGCGAGTCCTGCTTGACGTTCGCCTTCTGCTGACTTTACACAAGTTTGTTGCTGCTGTGGATCTGCTCACTAATAAACAGAAGAAAAGGGCTAAAAGATCATTCCAGTTTTTTACAACATGGGTCTTATTTTCATAGTTTTACTGACAGTAATAACGACATTGCGTTGCCCAATACAAACATCGCCGGTTGCGGTCCAACGTGACAACCAGCGAGACAAGCAACTGTTTGTTTGAAAGCAGCAGTAACGACTCCTCAAGAGGTTAGCAGTGTTGCTAGTGGTGCATGGGTCAACCCACCTGTCACTCTCTCTGCCTCTCATATAGCCTCACAAGCTCTTCTTCTTCTTCCATGCTGGCTCAAGCGCCGGTCAGCATTCCAGCAACGGGCCCATCCAGTGAGCGCGCTTTCAGCTAAGCTGGCCGAGTGTTCGAAGCATGTTGAAATACGTCAAATCCTGGAACTGTGGACAATCTTGTTCCACACTGTGCAGCCAAACACTAGGCTCAAACACTGAGAGTCGGCCTACACATAAGGCTACTGTTTTGTAACAGTTAACCGTTCCGATGTGAAGGAAGCGGTTATGTGTGGGTAAAGAGAGCGAAAGAGACAGGCGGAGTTAGTGTTCGGAGTTTAAAGTTGGTCAACGACTGTGCAAACTTCTTTCGCTGCTATATTCAACAATAAATGCAGCATTCAGTTCATTATTAGTTTATTCATAATTTATTTATTTAGTCAAGATCTTCCTGCGAGTGTCAGAGGGGGATGAAGAGGAAAAAGAGAAAAGAGAGAGAGCTCTCTGCACCAGACTCCAGCGCTCTGTTTCAGCCTTTGTGTTACTCCTCTGTGACGGCCCCTGACTAACTGTGGATAATTGGGTGTTGTGGACAGGTTACTGTGCGGCACTGTGTTTCTTTGAAGGTGCTTGAGGAAGAAGTCGCTGCACATGTGGAGCACCTGGGCGAAGTGCTCCCGCGTGATAAACGTGCAGCCCTGCTCAGCGCACATTACCTCTCCAAGTTGGACCGGACACAGCCAGCATGCGCACGCCTTTGCTTTGTTGGATTTAGTTTTTTTTTTTGTTTTCACGCTGTAACACTACACACCCCATAATGCTCAAACATTCACATTTACGCTGCAGATAACACTCACTGACACACGCAGTTGCTTTCTTATGATAAACGATAAAATATTCGGCAGCTGCTGTGTCCGCCCTGTAATTGTCGTGGCCTAAAAACCAGGTTTCAGTAAGGTCGCTATGGTAGCGCTCTGCTACTTCTGAGCCTATTGGTTAAAGCTCAGGTTTGCTCTGGATTAGCAAATTAGCACCACATCTTAAACATGCAGACTGACTTTCTTCCACAGTTCCCAGCCAAGAAATAGTCCAAAAAATAGGTCCATGTCAATTCACGAATTTTCTTTTTTATATTTCAGTTTTTGCATGGATTATGTAAACAAATAATAATGTGTAGAGTGAGCTTTAGAGGTTCTAGGTGGATTTTGTTACCTTTGGACAGAGCCAGGCTAATTGTTTCCTCATGTGTCCAGCATCAGCAAGTCCTCCAAATTAAACAACAGCATGTGTAATTTGTCCACCTCTCTAGAAGAACACACAAAAAGCATTTCTGATCTGATGCCCCTGTTGGCAGTACGACATCATTAGTCTGAGCCATCTACAGCTGTTACTGTTGAAAAACAAATCTGTTTTTTAAGGCTTGGTTTAGATTCAAAATCCAAGTGATTAGATTAATGGATGCATGGTGGTTTTGAGGGAAATTACGACTTCATTATGGTTAGGGGACCTTCATAATCATTGTTGTAATAATAAGCACACCAGGTAATAAATAAAACAACAATGTTGGCTGTAAAATGTAGTGATCGATATTGTCTAACTTTCATCATAAAAGCAAATAAGCGTGTCATAACAATGTGTCCAACCAGACAGTCACATGGCAGCTTCCTCAGCCTTCAGGCTGGGGTTCTGAAGGAGATCTGCTGCACTGCAGCACTAAATTACTGTCTCAGAGTGCAGGTTGCAAGATGATTCCTCATGTTTTTTGGCAGCTGAAACATAACAAAATATTTAATTTATAAACAGGTTAAGCAAGAAGTGGTCATTTTAGTCCAATGTAACGTGCAGAGCAGAAGGACAACAAGGACTTCTAGATTGATCTGCTGAAAAAAATATAATGATGATTGACATCATGAAATAAAAAAAAGTCAGTTATAGCAGACATTCAGTGTGGCATTTCCTTTTACTTCTTTTATTTCTTAATTGTCTTCTGTGTCAAATGCTGGGAAGATTAAAGTCAGTTTAAAATGTTCTGGGGTCTCATCTATAAAACTCTGTGGAGAATTCACACTAAATGTTGCACACGCACAAATGAGGATATGAAGTACATGTGTGCCAAAAAAAATATTCTGATTAATAAAACCTGGAATACAACGAACGTGCAATTTCCTTTTATAAATCCCAGGACAACTTGGAAATATGCTCACATGGATCAGCCCCTTTATCCCACTCCCTCCACTCCCACATTCAACCATAAAAGGTCAATGCAACACACCTTATGATGCACTACAGCAAATCATGAACACAATAACAAGAAATACTGGCAGAGAAATACAGCTGTTTGTGGGTGAAGTGGAGGTTACAAAGCGATTGTTAAGCCTTTACCGACCGAAGAGAGAATGGATCGTCCTCTACGGTACGTGGCTGTGTGCTCTGTCCCCTCCTGTTCACATTGTACACCCATGACTACACTCCTAGACACCAAGAGAACTTTATTGTGAAGCATTAAGACAACATCACCAACAGCTGCATTATAAACAATGATGAGATTGCATAACAGGAGGGAATCAGCAATGTTTCTCAATGTCAAAGAGACCTGATTGTTGGTTTTAGTAAAAGGGAGGCAAAGACACACACCCCTGTCTGCATCAGTTGAGCTGGGGTGGAGCACATGAACAGTTAAAGGTTCCTTGGAATTACCATCACTGGGACTCTAAGACATTACTCATCACCACGCTGGTTAAAACAGCTCAGAAAAGGCTTTACCTCCTATGGAAACTTAGGAGGGCTAAATTCAGAGCCAGATACTGGTCAACTTTAACAGAGGGGCGATATAAAGCGTCCTAACTAGAAACATCTCAAACTGGCATGGCTCGTGCATGGCTAAACCCACCCAGACCATCACTGGTACTCATGGTACATGATGGTTCATCTACAGAGCATCAGTGACATTGGGGGAAGTGGCAAGCACAGAGACAACACCCACCACAGCCACAGTCTGTTCACCCTGCTGCCAGCTGGAAAAGATACAGAAGCATCCACTGCCATACCGCCAGACTATGAAGCAGCTTCTCACCCCAGGCTGAGAGACTCATCAATTCATCATCAACACTACATTTTCCAAAATAGATGTGGCCAGACTCTGAGGACATTGTTGAGTTGTTTGAAATCCTTGTGATTTGAAATCCTTGTGATTTAAAAAAACAACAGTAAATTGACCATGTATCTTGTACCTTGAACAGATAAAAGAGGCAGATGGAACTTCAGTCTCACTCCTGACGTTGGACCACAGTCAGCACAAATTGCAGCTTAAAGCATGGCAATGTGATCTGATAAACCCACTGTGCTGTACCTGCCTGCCCGCCTGCAGCACTACAGTAGAGAAAACGTTAGCAATGTAGGTGCTGTCTGCAGTCCAGTGTGCTCCGGCACAGCAACTAAACCAAATGTGCAAATAAGTCCAGTGTTGAATCACTCGAAACTGAGCACAATTATTCTATAACGTACGCAAAAACCTCATATATTTTAAGAGCCATATCAAAGGGTTCATCACGCTCTTATGAGCGTCATCCTTTAAAACATGACAACAGCACATCAAGTGGCAGGTGGCAAGTGTTAATGTAACACACTATTCGGTTAATCTCGCACTTTTAGAAACTAGCTGCTGAACATAGCTAGTGGAGCATTTAGCAGCTAAGCAAACTAGATAAACTAGATAATACCTTAGCAGTATGTGGAGACCATAATAGAAGTTTACCAAGCGTGAATACCTCTGTCACGCTTCTGTCACCAGGTAGACACAGATCTGTAAAAAAAAAATAAAAATCTTGTTTTGAAAATGAAAATGTTGTCAGTGTTTGAGGGATTTGAGGGTTTGAGGCCACAGACTGTGGGGAGCCCTGGGTGTGGCAGGGACACCCAGCGGCTTCTTTGTATAAACAGAAAACAAAGGGATAAAGAGCCAACGCTGATGTGTATGGATGTGTTTGTGTTGTGTAAACTGATGTGTGACTGGCTTCTAGTTATAGACTATGGATATGGTTTGAAAAGCAAGCATGCTATCATCAGCTACTGCTGCTACTGTGCAAGCCTCACACCCCACACTACTGTAAACTTGTGGAGAGAGAGAGGGGGGAGTTTCACCTGACATACTGTCACCTCCCTTTGTCTCTCACTTCACACACACACACACACACACATGCAAACAGACACACACCGACACGTATCTCCCTCGCTCCTCTCCTCTTTCCTAGCCCCTCTCCCTCCCTTTCCCTCTCTGTCTGAGTTGTCCTTTTTTGGACAGAGTTGTGCTGCCCTTTTCAAAGTTATTTCAAATGCCTGGGGCTCCCATTAGTATTCAGCTTAACAGTAGCTCTCTTTGTTTCAAGGAGAAATTGCCAACTCTTAGCGTACATTTTGCAATAAGACACTGGCAAATGGTCCACGGCCTAGACAAAAACGATATGATTCACCTGGGTACCTCGCTCTCTTTTCCCTCTTTCTTTTTCTTTCTTCTGCCTCTCTCTTTTCCAAACCCCCTACCCCTCCCTCATCTCCCCATCCTCGGTGGGTGCTGTTATGAATTGATTTGTTGGAGGTTATTGCCGTCGTGAGCAGCTTTTGAGATTTGTTTTCTTCTTAAATTGGATTTTAGGCTAGCCTTATTTTTCACATGCAGGCAATATGCTGCTCAGTATCTGCCCACAATTGGGGTAATCCACGGGCTGTTTCATCATCTGTATGTTTAATATACGTCACGTGCGTGCACACACACACACACACACACACACACACACACACACAAAAATCCAGGAATTTGCATGATCATTTGGGTGTGCTTTGTCTGAGAAAGTTCTGTCTTCTTCTTGAAGACCGTCTCATCACCTTCCGTCTTGCTCATCCATCGAGCACGCGCACTCTATTATCTGTCCATCCATCACACTCGATCAGTCAGCAAACCAACTGAATTTTTCATGTCCTGATTCCTTCACCTGTTGAGAACCAACTGTCTGAAGTCAGGAAAATATCCAATGTTTACTCAGTTAAGTGGTTCGTGTGTGTATGAGTGTGTGTGTGTGTGTGTGTGCACGTGTAACCTTCTGCCGTCTCCAGCAGACAGTCTACATGAAATCTTCTGTCTTCAAAGGCAGCAGTGTTCACACATGCACATGCACACACACACACATGAACACACACACACACACACACACACACAGACTCTCTCTCTGTCTCTTCTATGTGACTGTGAGCTTGAGGATCGATGTGAGGGCAGGTCCAGCCTGTGATGCTCTCAGATATTCACTGAGATGTTAGTCTGCCTGAGGTGGTATCCGTATCTGTAAATGTTTTGATGGATTTGCAGCATCCTGTACCTGCTGTTCCAGTATTGTAAGCACACAGACAGACAGTCAGGCGTATAGCACAGACAGACACACGGACAGTACAGTATTGATGATGAGTCAGCTCTGTCGGCAGGAGGTTTAAACATGGGGATCGGTGGGTTCTTGGAAATGTCTGGAAAGGTTTTGATTGATCTACTTGGAAAAAAAAGCCCAAAAAAGTATTCAGGTATTTTTGTCAAGTTTTTTTTTTGTTATCACATGTCTTACAGGCGGAACACACTGGATGCGTGACCAGCTCTGCTGCCATTCATATTTCGTTTTTTTAATTCGACGTCCACGTTAGGTTTGACCAGCCACATGGGACGGGCTTCTCAGTGCGTCTTAAAGGGATATTCTGACATAAGTTTAATCCATGGTCTAACACACCGTGACACCGAGTAAGACCCCCCCTCGAGGGTTAGGGTTATGTAGTTTTAGCAACCTCAAAAAAGACCACACGGTAACAGTACACTGCAGTCTATGCCTCCAACCAAGAAACCACCATCAAAAAGCCACTCAAAGCCACAAATTATGCTCAGAACAGCACCAAACTTCAGCAACAGTACAAATAGGATCCCAGCACATAGTTCGAGGCATCAAACATCTGCTAGCTTTCGCAGATTTCTATTGAGAGACAACACAACTCACCACTCTCCTGCAGCAGCTCGCTTGTTGTGGGGAAGCCCTGACGAATCGATTACCGAGTGCGTTAGAAATGCTCAATTCTAGTCTTTTCTCTGTTCGCTCTCGGTAATAACTGTTATAAACTGGTAGGCAAGACACATATGAACTTTGATTGAATTTCCCATGGAGTAATAATCATGTATTTCTGTCCCTGACCTACGGAACCCTACAGCACTCGGTAATCGACTCGTCATCGCTTACCTATTTCTACCGAGACACAAGCCCGATTCCCAGCAAATATCAACCAGAAAACAACCTGCAGACAGTTGTATCCATGTCATACCAGCAGTTTTAATGTCTGTATGTGCGGAATATATCACAGACATGAAAAGAAAACACACAAGTGTCTTTCTTTCTCTTTCACTTCCTAGCTCTCTCTAATTCCCCTTCCTTTGATTTTGACATTTGTCAGGTCTCCCTAAGGTTCTGAATTATCTCACACTTCGATATAATATAATATAGTTGAATTTTCCTCTACAGCTGTTTAGATGGAAAATCTATGATGGATAATCTATTAGTCCTGCCAGCGCACCATGTAACTGACACGTTTTCTCACCGAGGCATGAAGAGTACATTTTCTCATTCTAAGGTCATATGAGCAATTATAATTATCCATCTGGTTAGACTTTCAAAATAAAGCTTTCTCCGAAACCTTCCAGGTGATGGTCATAGTTTGGTTAGGTTTAGGCACCAAAATAACGCTTGATAGAATAGTCAGAGATGGTGGTTGTATGAAACATAGATTGCATTTACATTTGTTCAACAGCTCTGGTGGGATGAGCTGATTGCTTCATTTCACAGCACTCTGGATTAAGCTGTTAATGAAGTTGATATTGGGGAAGTGTTTTTTTTTTTTTTTTAATCAGGTTTGATTCCATACATGCAGTTTTTAGGTTCCGGTAACCATTGAAAGTTATGGCAGCTAAATGAGGAGAGATTCATGGCTTTCTCCTTATTCATTTGAATCTGGGCCTGGTTAGCCCAAAGTAAATCCCCAGGGGTGTTGCCAAGATGCCAATTAGGGAAAAACATCCTGCTTTATTAGTTGTTCAGAGTTTATTGCTCATAAGCAGGCTGGTTGTGGCTCGATCAGATTTGATTGACAGTAGTCTGTCAACACAAGAGCCCATCCATAACACTACAACCCACCAACTGTCGTCTTTTGTTGCTAAACTGGTGTGTGGAAGTATGTGACATGATTTTCCAGCTCTCTAACTCAGACAGACAACTGTGTGTCCTTGTACAACCCTGTCCTTTGTATAAAGAAGCTGGTTGAGAAAAGAGGGGCTGTTGCTGCATTTGATTTAGTAATAAATTACTTTAATTTTGTAACTTTCCCCAAAATGTATTTAATCTCCTCAGATTTGACAGATATCCTACCTCATCTTCTCATTCCATGTATTTTTCATAATTATAAACTTTGCATTCATTTGTGCGGGGCATCCCAAACATTTGGATTTTCGCTTTTTTGTAAGAGTAATGATTTGATTTTATTGTTTAGCTTAAATGCACAGTATGTCATTTCAGTCACTAGGGTTACAAAAACATTTGCTGTGTTGTAGTCTGTAGGGAGGGGTGCTGCTCAGAGCTGAGCAGCTCTGGAGAAGTTGGGTGCAGAGCCAAACCTTCTGGAAGAAGAAACACCAGGAGTGAAGTTATATTGCCCACAGACTGGAGCTGGAGGAGAAATGAGCTTTACTTCATGAATGTAACGTTCAAGAGAGGAAAGGGGAAAAGAAGAGAGAGAACCGTTTAATGAGCTGCTAAAACTGAAAATAGCTCAATTAAATTCCAACGGCAATCATCAACAAACAACTAGGTAGACTTAATTTCTCTGTTCTTTCACATCTCTGCACACAATTCTAATTTAATGTGTTATTAACATCACCATAGAGACTGACTACTGCTAATTGACTAAAAGATAATAAACACAGTGTAATATGATTCTTTTTCTCCTCTAATTTATTTAACAAACACAAACCACCTGAAACCAGCGCTAAAGATGCAAGAGGCTTAATGTGGGAAACTCTGTGTTGTTTGTTCGCTGACACGCTGTGTTCCTCTGTCTCCTGAACATCACACCTCCGTGACAGCGGCGTGGGCGGCGACAGTGTGCAGTTTCCACGGTGACAGACTGATCATTATGGGCTGTGGGACACCATCATATCCCCTTTACGGTCCAGATGTTCGTCAGAGAGGCTGACTGAGATAGGGGGGACATGATGCGGTGTGTGTGCGTGCGTTCGTGTGTGTGTGTGTGTGTGCTCATCTCCAGGATCGTCCTAGCTTGTTTGACTTTGTATGTATTTTATTTCTGTCTGGGTGCTTCTGTGTGCACCTTCCTTTGTCTGTGTGTGCTTGTATCTCCCTCTCTCTCTCTCTCTCTCTCTCTCTCTCTCTATATATATATATATATATATATATATATATATATATATATATATATATACACTGTGTGTGTGCATGTGTGTGTGTGAGGGTGTGTGTGGCAGCAGCTGCACAGGGGACGGCGAGAAAGAGTGCTGATGAGCAGGGAAAGAGTTGCTGACTGAGATGCAGAGCTGAGCTTCATGGTTAGAGGACAAACCACAGTTTGACACAAACACACACTTGCACACGCACAATTTTTGGCAAAAAAAGCTCAACCCCATTTACAGTTTTTAACCCCTCTTTTCACGTACCCCTCAGAACACAGTCACAGCGGTTGAAATCTCCACCTATGAAATGGGATAACCATTCAAGACCCTCATGCATTATCAGTAGTCATCTGTGGTGTTAATGTACAACACATCCTCATATCTAAACAGTTCAGTAGGTCGATTGCCAGTGACTCCTGAAATGAAGTAAATCACTCCTCCCAAAATGACATGAGATTTGGAGCGCACCTGCTACAGGTCTACAGAGCCATTGTTGTATGGTCCGTGTTGTGGGACCCATAGAGCACAGGCACTAAAGATGTCCACCAACCGAGCCAGCTAACTTGCAGTTTGGCATCTGGCTTACTTGAATGGAAATAACATGATCTAGTCTTGCAGCTCATCAAGACTTTCCTTATTTCATTAGACTGAATGGCTCAAATTATGACTGTTAAACAAGTCATCTAATTTTTTTTTTCAATTGTTACCACAAATTCACAGTTATTTGTGGACCACGTTTGCCCCTGGTTTTGCCTCTCAGGCAACATAGATGCCACTGCTGCACCCTGTGAACTGTGTTATTATACCTGCAGCCCGAGAGCAAGACCTGCAGGCACTGCTCAGCTATAATAATACCGCTAACTCCTCTGCAAGTCTTTCACTTAGGAAACATTTTAGAATTTGGTCAGGGTAACGCAAAAAGAGAATATCCTAGTACAAAAAAAAAGGCAGTGAAGGACAGGACTCCATTTAATAAATGTATTTGTGTGTTTATAGTACCAAACAACACAAAGACACTTCTGAAAGCAATGCTAAACCATTGGTGAGGCCAATCAATTAATCAGTTGAGATTGTATCATTGTTGCAGTTTCAGGTCCACAACCAGTAAAATCATCATCACCATTATCATCATCATCTGCATCTCCCATTTATCATCTACATTAAATACACAATGGATGTCAGGTATGATTGGTTGCCATGCCATGATTCATTGATTTGAACTTTGGCCTTGACACTGTCTGCCTCTACCTTGCTCTCTCACCACCTGTTATCCCATTGTGCTATTCATAAGGGACACGCCACTCCTCATAGAAAATCAATGAAAGGCTCTGCCCAGGTGGCAGCATCTGGTCTCACTGTACATCCATCTCCCTGCTTCTCCTCTCACTGTTTTATAGGAGAGTCAATAACAGCAGTTAGCTTGCAGCAAGAATGATGACTCCAGTTATTTTCATGAACCTGTTGATTATTTTTATGATTATTTTTAAGAGGACCTCTTCAAATTGCTTCAATTGTCCAACCAGCAATCCAACAATATTTTAAAACAGAAGAGTTCCATTTGCTCGTGTTTGGGAAGTTGGAATCAGCAAATGTTTTTTTTTTATTTTTTTATTTTTTTTTATTATTTTCATTCATACTAACAATCAGTCCACCACTTTCTAAAGTAAGTATTAATTGTAAGTTAGTCAAATTTTTCACTTGACCAATACCGGTTTTATGAGCAGTCAACAACACTCAGCAAAAATAGTATGTTATGCTAGTCTGACAGCGTAGCTGGGGTGCCAACACCAAGGGGCTCTGAGGAAACAGTTGCAAAAGGCTAATCTTTTACTGCAGTGTGACTCACTAGGCACTGCACTGGTCAAACACATACATGCAAGTGCACATTCCTGCTGGATGACTTTGTAACATGAGCACTGTAGTTTCTAGTGCATCACTCACAGTTGTTGTGACAGAAGATAAATTATTTTCAGTCTGAACTCCTGCTCAGTGTTCACAGATAAACACGCACCATTGGCCAGTGGAAAAACCATCTGAAGGGACTCAGACACTCAGTTCATTTGTCAGCTTCCTTGCTCAATCTTTGAATCTCCCAAAAGTTATAGCAACGGGCTACCAAATAAAACGTCTCATTACCTTCAATAAAATGACAGATTTCTCTGGGTTTTAAATTTGGGATAATGCAGGTATGCCACTCAATAAAATATACGACAAAGGTCTAGTTATTTTTAGGTTTTAAATGCACCAATTGTATATTTAATTAAGTGATCTGTTGCACTTGAGATGAAACTGCAAAAAAAGTCAAATGCAACAAAAACAATAAATTCGCACAAAGAGGCATCACCTCGGTGATCTTTGATGTGTTTGAAGTCTATCCAGAGGTGTGCTTTGTTTTGACATTTATTCCATTTAACACTTCTTTTTTTCAATTCCTTGCATGTTTTTTTTTACTTTATAATGTCAAGTCAATTTTTTTGATTCACTATCAAAAATAAATCTGACACAGAACATTTTCCTCTTCCTTACTCCTCTGCATTTCTCTGTAACGGATAAGAATGTGACGCCATATGCATACTGCTTTTTCCATGCTCGACTTTGATCGGTATAACAGTGCAGACATACTGTATGTCATTTATTGGAACATGCTTACTGTTGTAATGAGCATAAATGTCACCCTTCAATTGTACTTCATGTTCCAGTTGAGTTCTACTGCTGATTAACCTGCTATAATTACAAAAGAGTATTGAATTATCAGAGCTGTATCGCTGTCATAGAAGGGAGGTGCATGCTGCATGTTGGTCACGAAACCAAACACAACTACCACATGTTCATGGGAAACAAAGTTCTTGTGTTTTGTTCAGAACATTAACCAGCTGATTGCTTGTCTTCTACTGTACATGCCAATTATTCAGCCCAATCAAATGCGTATCAGGAAAGTAACACCCCAACCAGTTTATTTGCCTCAAGTGCTGCTGCTGAGATATTCTGAGAGCAAAATGAAATAAAAATGGCTGTACTCTGGGTTTGAAATAATACAGAAAATGGAGAATTGTTTTGTTGTGAATTAAACTGAAGTAGAAGGAGGAGGAGGAAGGAGGAATAATTTGAAATGCAAAGACTAGAGGAAGGGCAGGGAGAAGGGAGTGATAAGGGTTGAGAGGCTTAGAGACAGGAAGAGAGCAGAATGAGGAGGAAGCATGGAGGGAGAGAAAGTGGAGGGGGGGGGGATGCTGAATCAGAGAGGAGAGAGAGATGCTGCGATAAGAACTGCAAAGAGGAAGTGGGGCTGTCAAGATAAAGACAAACTCAGACAGAGAGAAGGAGATTAGAGGCACGCTCGACATTTCCAAGAATGATGGCACAGAGAAGGAGAGCAAATAGGAAGACAAAGAAAAAAAACGACAGAAAGAGGAAGAGACAGACAGAGAAAAAGAGAGAGAGGGGCCAAGGAAGTGTGTTCATGGTGCCAGCCAGGAGGAAGTGCCAGTGGTCGTAACCACGGCAGTAGCACTGGTCGCTATGGGAACCAGCAGGGTCCGGTCAACAAGGCCAAACTGACTGTGTCCTTCCGTTTCTCAGGGAAGGAATCACAAGGAGAACATTTCTGAAGCGCTGTTCACTATTTGTCACCTTTTGGTATTTTAAGCGGATCCATGATGTGTTTTTCCTTTTTTTGAGAGAGACAGAAAAAAATAGCATGTAGGACATACAACCTGCAGCATTTCCACACTTGGTATTCCACACTTACTGCAAGATTGCTCTGACATTTTCAGGACAGATGGCGGAAGCCATTGCTGTAGCTGTAGGTCAATGACTAGAGTTAGAGGGTCAGCTCACTCCGGTACTCATTGAACATGTGGCACTTAGGTGGCACCGGGATCCAATGTAACAGCCAGGCTGCCTGTATCCTGCAGCACTGCTGATCGTTGGCGAGTGCAGCGCTGTAGTGAAGCAGGTGAGTAGAAGGTCTTTTGTTGAGAGCGCTTGAAGACCACCAATATCATGTTCTCAGTGCAGTTATGATAATGAAATTCATCACTCTCTAAAGTCATTGCTTAGATCTGTGAACACAACATTATACAACAAAGATGATGGAGACAGATTGTAAAAAGCCAACAAGAAAGCCGTGATATCTAGCTCACTTGTTCCTTTTGTGATTCTGGAGCCCAGTTTTAACATGTTGTTTGCAATCAAAGTTCCTTGAATCATGTCTGGTCTGTGCAAATGAATGAATTATACCATTTGTTTCAGAGACCCTGCTTCACAGTAAGTTCTTGCATCACTGGCTTCAAACCAAAAGTGACTTTATAATGCAGCATATAATCACATGACAGTCAGTTGTTGGATGGCACTGAGGTGGAGATGGGCTTACCATGTAATGGTCTGATCACTAAAACTTTTGTTAGCTTACTGGCTCACTGCACATCACCTGGAGATGTGCCTTCTTGCTGACTGGCAGGCCTTGTCAGTGTGCAGCCTCATGAAGGTTCATGTGTCATGCAACACAATACAAGATATGTATTTGTTCCTTGATCTTAACAAAAGGTAATCCATAGATTACTATTATCCATGAATATATCTTTTCCTAACCTTAACCAATGTGTTTGTGTTGTCTTAACCTATCCACAGTCTGGATCCAAATCCTAGATTCTAGTATGACTGTTCACAAAAGAAAGTCATGCTGAGAATAACAAAAGTTAAAATAGTATTTTGCTCTATAACCTATGGTGGATATTAACAAACACAAAACAAAAAATTGAGTGATACTTCTACAAATGCTCCCATTTGGGCGACTACATTGAAATCTTTTCACTTTTCTTATATCTGTTGCTATCCTGGGTCTTTGTGCACTATATTAAAGCGAGTGCACAGGCAAACACAATGTATGATCAGGCAACTTTGATACATCTATGAGAGTGCAGTGAAAATGGACTTCTCCCGGAACTACTTCGCCATGTCGAAATGATGCCAGGCCAGGCCCTAGCAGGGTTTTTTTTTTTTTTTTAACAACTAGAGGCTGCAGCGGTAGTTCAGCAGGTGGAGAGGAGCTGAACGGATATTCCATCACTTGTTTAGCAGAGGAAGGGTAACCCTCCCAGTCATAATGTTTGCCAACATCCAGTCTCTGGATAATGAAATGGACAAACTGCACACTCTGATGGCTACACAGCGATATATTCAGGATTGCGCCATACTATGCTTCTGTCAAATGTGGCTGGTAGAGAAAACCACAAATGAGTAAGGTCATTTCTCAGTCCTGCTCCAAGGATGTGGAATATTTAACCTTAAAGTGTAGACCATTTTATCTACCCAGGGAAGTGTAATGCATTACTGTGAATGTTGTTGATCAATCAGCATGAAAACATGTATCCAGATGGCGTTTGTGACTTTCTAAAACCAGAAGAAACAATAGGCAGGCAATCGTGCTTTAACCCATCTACACCAAATGGCTGAAGGCGAATCCAGTCACAGTTAGAACCGTTTGAAATATGGGCTGGCAGTGCACTGGCAAACCCGCATGGTTGCCTAGAGGGATGGCTAGAGACAATATTCATGACTACACTAAGACTGCAAGTTAATACATACATGCAGGGGACAGAGAAGAGTACCAGTGGGGTCTGATATCAGCATTTTCCAATAAAAAACTTGAAGGCTTGCATCTGCAAGGCAACGCACATAGTATGCGACAGGGAAGCCAATTTGTCACCAACTACAGGAAGAACAGGACTGAGGACACCACCCTACCAGGCAGCCTCAACAGTTTTATGCCAGATTTGACAGACTGAACATAGACACCCCCTCAAAATCCCCATGCAACCCTGAGGACACTGCACTCCAGGTGACACAAAGACAGGTCCTGATGGCTCTGAGGCAGGTAAACCCTGTCAAGGCTGGGAAACCTGACGGAGTACAAGTATCTTGACGGCCTGTGCTGAGCTACTGGCAGATGTGTACACAGACATCTTCAACTTGTTTCTTACACAAGCAGTGGTCCCACGCTCATTTGTGTCCTCCATTATTAAACCAGTCCCAAAGAAACCAGACACATCCACTTTGAACGACTTAAGTCCAGTGGCACTCACACTAGTTACCATGAAGTGCCTAGCTAAGCTGGTACTCACACACATCAACTCTATGGTCCCAGAGTGGACCCCCTACAGTTTGCCTACCAGATCGCCAACAGATCAGTGGACGATGCTGTGGCCAAGACTCTGCACTCTACACTCCAACACCTGGACTCCAGCAGAACATATGCTAAGATGCTCTTCCTTGACTATAGTTCCACCTTCAGCACCATCCGGCCAGGAAAAGTGATTGTGAAGCTAACAGACCTTAGGCTCCCGACTCCCACCTGTAACTGGATTTTGGACTTTCTCACCGACAGAGGATGGAGGATAAGGTCTCTGCTGAGCTTACAATCAGCAGAGGAACACTACAGGGCTGGGGAGGGTCAGGTTGCAGGGAACTGGTCAACAACAACATCCTTGTCTATGGAGAGGCTCATGACTTCATTGTGAACATGGACAAGACAAAAGAAATCGTCATGGACTTCAGGAAAAATTTGCGCCTTCATGATACCAATGATCTGAGCTGGGCCAAAAACACTGTTGCTACAGTGAAATAGGCCCAGCAAAGGCTATATTTCATCAAGCTGCTAAAGAGGGCTGGGCTCAACCATTGCCCTCTCACCCAGGCCTACAGAGGACCTCTAGAGAGCATCCTCAATATTTGCATCACTGTGTGGTTTGGGAACACCACCCAGGCAGCAAGCAAGGCTCTCCAATGAATCATAAAGACTGCAGAGAGAATCTGACCTCCCATCCATTGACATAATCTACACCCAGCGGTGCAGGAATAGATCACAGAGCATCCTCAAGGAGAGACACCACCCAGCTCACTCTCTAGACAGACTGAAACACTCAACATACCTACAGAGACATTGCAGATTTATTGCCACAATTCACTATGTTTATAACTATTTGTATCTAACCATTTGACTCTTCTACCTCAGTTCTCTTTGAGGATGAGCATTCCCTACTACCCATTTATTCAAATTGTTTCTACAGATTTCATGCAATTGTTGCAGTGTATTCTCAGGACAATGTGCAATATAAATGCAAACTGCAATATTTTTCTTAGCAATGGGTGTTTATCGTGCATATATCGTGTGCTTTCTATTTTGTTTCTTCTAACCCCTTTTGTACTGCTGACTCTGACTCTGTGTGCAAATGGAAAATAAACCTCTTGAACCCTTTTTTTTAAGTGTTGTTGAGTTTGATGTATTTCTAGGCTCTTTTGAGCCTTTGAAATATCAGTGTCTCTTGTATTGACATGTCTCTTACCAATGCTCCTGTTATTGACATGCATTTCTACAGTGCTTTCTCCAGTCTGTTAACTGCTCAAAATGCTCTACAACACTTTTCACAATGACCCATTCACACAATTATAGAAGAGGCTGCCATGCAAACTGTTCATCAGGAGCAATTTGGAGTTTAGTATCCTGTTCACTTCAACATGCAGTCAGGGGAACTGGGGAATTGAACCAGCAACCCTCTGATTATTGGACAGCCTATGCTACCTCCTGAACTACAGCCACAATTAACTTCATGAGCACAATGTTAGTATTTATGATAGGACTGATAGCCCAAACTAAGTTGTGATAAACCAGAATTGTCAGGCTGTTACACTTCAGCAGGTGCACTAGGACATAACCTCCATGTATCTTATCGAAAACTTTCCCAATGCAACAGCAATTCAGG
Source organism: Acanthopagrus latus (assembly GCF_904848185.1). Taxonomy (NCBI): domain Eukaryota; kingdom Metazoa; phylum Chordata; class Actinopteri; order Spariformes; family Sparidae; genus Acanthopagrus; species Acanthopagrus latus. The sequence continues at coordinate 5,067,826 of NC_051055.1, read as the reverse complement.
CTGGATCAGATATAAGGAAGGTCGAATGTTGATTGTTATATGAGCCGAGGTTGCTAGAAATGTTCTTTAGCACGTTCAGAACATTATACATCAGTCATCAGTTATGTATATTAATACTGCACTCTTTCCATTAAATACTACTTCCTTACAATTGTGACACTGACACAAATCAATTACCCAGTGAATAGACTTGCAAAAAGTGACAACTGAATCAATAATGAAGTAGATAATTAATTTGATGAAGTGCATGTAAGGATTCGTATTATACTTCATCATGTTGCATTATGGTCTGTCAGTCATATCATCCGGCACACTGGCTGCTCTCAGAGGCCACAGAGGATAAATGTGTTGCTGAGATACATGAACATCCTCCAATTGATGGCGAAATGAAGTGAGTTCTCAGTGTGACTACCAAACACCCCTCCTATCTGCAGGGCCGACAGGTCAGTTAGCTCCAGTTAGCTGGTGTGTGTGTGTGTGTGTGTGTGTGTGTGTGTGTGTGTGTGTGTGTGTGTGTGTGTGTGTGTGAGAGAGAGAGAGCGAGAAAGAAAGACAGAGAGAAGGACATAGTGTTAGAGGAGTGTGAAAAAAGCAGGAGAACAAGGGGTTTCTGCATGCTGCGACTTGTCCTGTTCAGATTCAGACAGCAGTCAGGGACCCTGTGGCCTCCCAGTAGTGCAGCGTGACACAGCTACTAACTCTACACACACACACATGCGCACACACTCATGCACACTCGTCCCCATCCAGCATAGTGCCTAGCTTCTAGCCAGAAGTAGGACAGATGAAAGAGAGCAAGAAAGAGAGAAAAGTGAAAATGAAGAGAGGCAGAAACAGGAGATTACAGATGAGAAAGTGAGATAATGAGAGAGTGAAGGAAACAAAAATGCAAATTAACAAAAGCAGACACACACACAGATTTGATCTAGGCAGTACATAGCGTGATCTGTTCTCTAGTGCTCATGGTGCCGGTGGACTTGTCGAGTGTTTTTTGGAAACTAGGTCATTGTTCCTCCCACTCAGCCTGTCTGATCCGGCACATAGCCTGTTTTTTTGTATAAACTAAGCACCTGTCCCGTCTCATCTTTTTCAGGTGGGGGAAAGCAAGAGGGATTGTTAAAAACAAGTACTCTTTTAAATGTGGCCACATATACAAACATGCACATGTATCTCTCAAACAAATACTGTCAAACAGACTCACACACAGATGGCCAAAGCGACTGACTACATTAAGAGGAGGGTTCTGCTGAGGTGTGTCCAATATGTCCAGCAGTGCTCTCCTCTCCTCCTCCTCCTCTGCTAATGGCTCCGCACTGACAGATGAGTTTAGAGGCTTTTAAATATTCAGCCTCTGCATATTGACCGGGCTCAGATTGAATTATACAGTCATTTATTCATCACTCATTTCACACGAGAAGGCGTGACGCACTGCCCTCGTACCAATCTGTGAGACATGCATGTACACATGGCCACACACAAAGAGCGGCAGAGCAGACAGGAAGGGCAGAGTGGCTGAGGCTCTGCTCTCCAGGATGAGTAATCATTGCTAACGGTGCCAGCAGAGAAGCAGCATGAGGAGAGAGGAGATGGGAGGAGGCTGGAGGGGTAGAAAAAGGAGTGGACGGGGGAGAAAGAGCAAGAGAGGATGTCAAGAGTCGCAGAGTAGTGGAGAGAAAAAAGATGGAGGAGGGAGGACAGAGTGAGGAGGATAAAGACAAAGACATGAGTGGGGCAAGTTGTGTGACTCACATTATACAGGGGTCCGGTCTGTTGACTGCCAAGCCAACACCAGTCTGCACTATGTATTAAAAGGTTGAGTCAACGTGTGAAGAAGCCAACAACTCAGAGGGCTGAATTGTTTACCCTAGACGCCTCCCGGCAGCTTTTACCCACGCTGACAAGGCCAGCTCAACCCTGTCTGAGCACACAAAGCCATCAGAGATGTACAGCTCTGTCTCATTGAGTAAGGATCATGTGTCCTGCCCTACAGCTTTAAAGCCCAGGCATAACATTTATTCAGTGAGTTAATTTCAAGTGAATTGCACCAATCAGTGTATTCACTCACATAGATGAACTAAATCTTAATATCACTTTTCCACAGAATTCAACATGTCCACAGCTTGTCCATGGTGTAACCCACTTGGCACAGGTAGCCAAGTTTAAAGGGTGGATCTAAGTGTCTAGGTTCTATGTGGAGACCGGTGCACAATGTAACAGTAATGTACAAATGACGTTTCTTAATCTCTCCCTCAATAATAACTCCCACCAACAACCACATACTTTTATCTTTTACTGTCATGTATTATTTGTGTCATGCTCTGTGTGGCCAAGGTGAAGTCAGCAACAAATGAGTCTTTAGTCTTTTGTGGAAGATGTATAGTGATTCCGCTGTCCTGACATTGTTTGGGAGATCGTTCAACCACTTAGGTGCCAAAACAGAGAAGTGTCACAACTTCGCTGAGTCAGCGATGGGGGTAAGAGCCGGCCAGCTGAAGTAGAGGAGTGAATTGCTCTTGCTGGAGCGTGTGGTCTGATCAGTGTTTGGAGGTAGATGGGTGCAGTTCCGTTGACGGCCTTGAAGGCCAGCGCCATCACCTTGAATTGGATGCGGGCTACAACAGGAAGCCAGTGGTGGTCATGGGGGAAGAAGGTCACATGGAGAATTTCTGGATACATTGCAACAGTTTAGTCACTGATGCTGGGAGTCCAGCCAAGAGGGAGTTACAGTAGTCCAGGCTGGAGATGTGGATCATGAGTTGCGTCACGTGTGAAAAAAGACTAGATCCTGCGGATGTTGAAAAGCGCAAATCTGCAGATTAGTGATGCTGGGGGTGCAGGATAGTCCGTTGTCAAGGAGTACGCCCAGGTTTCTCGCCGCCAACAAAGGCAATACATGGCATCCTCGACAGTGACTGACAGGTCCATGCGAGAGCTGTCTTTCCCCGGGATAAAGAGGAGTTCAGTTTTACCCAGGTTGAGTTTGAGGTGATGCACAGCTGTCCAAGCCGAGATGTCTGCCAAACATTCTGAGATGCACGGCGCAACGTGGGTGTTGGAGGAGGATCGGGGAAAAGAGAGGAGCAGTTGGATGTTGTCTGCCTAACAGTGGTAGGAGAATCCATGTGATGTGATTGTAGAGTCTAGTGATTTAGTGTATAATGAACACAGAAGTAGTCCTAATACTGAGCCTTGAGGGACACCCGTTTCCAGAAAGCAGGGTTTGGCCAAGGAGCCGTTCCATGTGACCTGAAAGGTGAGATTTATCAGGTATGATGTGAACTAGGTTAGAGCAGAGTCAGCAATGTCAAGTTCAGCCAGAGTGGAGAGGAGGATTTGGTGGTTGGCTATTTCAAACGCGGAAAATAAGTCGAGGAGAATGAGGACTGACAAGTTGGATGAGGCTCACTCACCATGAGGAGGGCTATCTCAGTGGAGTGACCAGTCCTGAAGCCTGACTGATTAGGGTCAAGGAGGTGATTTTCTGAAAGGTAGGAGAGGAATGCATGAAGAGATACAGGTCTGTAGTTTCATATGTTAGCTGAGTTTCTTTAAGAGTTGCTTTACTGTGGCTGTCTTGAAAGGAGCTGGAATAATGCCTGAATTGAGGGATGAGTTGATCAGAGTGGTGAGAAATGGCAGGATGTCACGAGAGATGTGTTGGAGAAGGGAGGAGGGAATCAGGTCCAGAGAACAGGTGGGGGCATTGTTAGACGTCACTAGTGTGAGAACATCTTCAAAAGGAGAGAGGGCTGAGGCAGGTAAGGCCATCAGAGGTGAGGGTCGGAGGAGGTGCTTTCTGGATGGCCATAGGAGTAAATGAGGAGCTGATGTCTTTTTCTTTCTTGGTAAAGTAAGTTGCAAAGTCATCAGCAGTGAGGGAGGAAGGAGGGGGAGGGTAGGAGGGGTGAGGAGAGAAGAGAATAAGGAGAATAGTTTCCTGAGGTTGGAGGCAGAGGAGTTGATCTTTGACAGGTAGAAGGCAGATTTGGCTGCTGATACAGTTGAGGCGAAGTCAGAGAGGAGGTGGTTGTAGTGGGCAAGTTCATCAGGAGGATGTGATTTTCTCCATTTTCTCTCTGCTGCTCGTAGCACCGATCTATTGGTTAGCAGAGATTCAGACGGCCGGGACAGGGGGGGTCATGCCGGTCGGGAGGTGAGTGGGCAGAGAGCGTCTAAAGAGGAGGAGAGGGAGGATAACAGAGTGGAGGAGGCTTCCTCAGTAAACTGTAGCCAGTAATATCTAATAGCCAGCTTCCAAGAATGTCTTCTGAGTTATCGTAGTTAGCTTCTACTCCATTAATTATCGTCTTATTTACTAATTTCTTGCACGGGAGCTGCCTGCTGGCACCATGTGCTCATGTCAGTCTGTCTCTCTCTCTTGACAAAAAACACGTGAAAATGCGTCTTTCTTCCCTCGCTCACTTACACCACTAGGGTGCGCCAATGGACTATAATAACAGAGGGAGTAATTATTCTATCATAATAAGATTTTACAATGACTGTTCAGACATACTGGTTGCAATGGCATGCATATGAATGCATAAGACAGTGACTATTTCCAAAACGCCTTGACAGTGCTGAACTTTCGTGAAGCTGTGAGATCCAGATTGTCCAAAATGTAAGCAGTTTGTCTGACCCTGCAAATAGAAAAGTACCTCTTTCCCCGTTGTATACATTTTTCCATGAACAAAACCGGCCACAAGTAATGGCCACTGCAAAACATACTAGTATTCAATATGTCACCACCTGTTCTGCCAGGGCTTTTTATCTGCTATATGAAATAATGTTCCACTCTATGATAGAATGTATGGTTCACATTCCACTTCATTTTGATACATTTTGTTGTGATGCAGTCTCGTTGCCAGGATATAATGTTAACAGTTAATGATTCTGCAGACCACAGATTAGACATGGCGTAGTCTATGTGCCATACTGACGTTTGTATTAAATGTGCCAGATTACATTCACATTACAGCCGCGTTCGTTGCGACCGAAGCCTGATATTTTTTGATGCGAAGTCAGGCCATCTCTACCTGTGTTTGTGGCAACAGAGCCAGATATTTTTCAGGGGAAGTCGAGCCATCTTTTTGGAAACAGAGGCGTTTGCTTTGAAGGAGACCTTTGGCTATTTTCAGCTGTGTTTGTGGTGACCCAACAAGGATTTTTTCCTAACTCTAACCAAGACTTGGTGCCTAAGCCTTTTCTAACCAGACCTATTTGAATTTTAGTTGAATACCCCTGGTGTAAATGTTCCTGCTACTACAAAATGAAATATTTACACCGTAAATCAACAGTAAAGAACTGACAGCAGGGTTACCATTATCTCACTGTTATTTTTACACTCTCATTTTATGGAAAGGTTACTGTTACACTGAATTCCAGTACATTTCTGTTTTGTGTTTAATTAACAGTAAACTCCTGGTAGCAGGAATGCCATTAGCTTACTGTTTCTAAACTGCAGCAATAAAAACTCTCAACTGAGAAAATATTAATTCCGTTATGGAGATTTATTGTCATTGTTATTTGTTATCTGCATAACAAAACATGGCAGTTATTGATTCTTTCAACTAATGTTGATCTAAGCACAAAATAAACATTTCAATAAAAAACATTTAAAACAAAAAATGCAAAATAATGGCAGCTGCCTTGATGTTAGGAGCCTGGGTCGAGCTCTCACTGACCTGTGTGAAATTCCCTGAGGTTTGTCAGGAAAGCCATGACAGTGAGAGCGACTGTGACAGACGCTGCCCGTCCTCTTGGCCTGGCTGGCCTTTATCCGTCTCTCTGGGTTGAGGTGCCTGAACATACAGTCGTCTGACATTAGCCATTGGGGGAATCAAGTCTGCTACTTTATAAAGCATGAAGTAAGGATTAAACATATGCATGATAAGACAAAAAGCTAATTTTATATGGAATCTACATTATGTCTGGATGTCTTTGTCAGTGCATTTGCATATAGGAGAGAAAAAAAACAAGTCAGCATGACACATGACCTGAATGCTGACACTGCATTGTGGCTAAGCTTAATTAACTCACTCTACTAGATATAAAGTTAACAGCGTTATCATCGTTTGTGGCTTTTAAAATATATCAAACATAGCATTGGTATTGAAATCAGACCTGTGATGTCATGACCAGCTCTCCATTTCAATGATTTTTTGGGGGAAGTAACCATGATTTTTGTGTCTAAAAGAATATATATTAATGTGTCTAGTTAACCGCAGGGTGACACAAACATTGTACATTTTCAAACGTGTGTGAGTATACTTACTCACATAGAGTCCCCGTGTTTAGTGCTGTTTGTTAGAAAAGACCCAGAAGTACACACAGCAGCCTTTGATCCGGCCCGTATCGTGCCGCGGTCTGCTGTGTGCCGGCTCACATTACAGGCTGATGAAGTGCCTGTATGGTGGTCCCTCCATACTAACCTGGACCTGCAGCGACTGATCTCCATCCCACTCCGTCCTGCCCCCACTGAGAGGGGTGATAAAAGAGCTCCATGTCACTGGGCTCCAGGGGGGAGGAGAGATTCATTACCTGACCTGTGCTGCTGACTGGGACACCATTGACTCTGACGGCTCTGTAATGCTCCAACACAGAGAAGTAGATAGATGACTGAGTGAAGACAGAGGCGGGCGGAGGATGAAAGAGGAAAGAAAGGGGTGCAGGAGAGGGATCGAAAAGTGAAGAAAGAGGGGAAAGGGGTGAAAAGGTGGGCAGATAGCTGAGAGGAAAACAGAGAAAGCGGGGGATGGAATAGAAGTGAAAAACAGGGGGGAATAATAGAAAGAAAGAGAGCGATCAGATATGTTTTTATCCAACTGTCGAGCTAATTTTACGGAAACCTTTGAAACGCCACAATCAACAAGTATGAAATGGATTAATGGCATTCCTTAATGTGACACACGTCTTTTAGCGTGAACGTTAGAAATGCACTTTTATATTCCACAAACCATAAGACCTCATTAGGAGCCTCATAGTGAGTTAAAAGGGAGTTCAACATTTCTGAGAAGATGTGATGGTCAGATATGTTTTTTTATTACTCTTTATTACAGGATGACCTCCTTCAGGGTTCTGTTCTTTAATGTTAGACCTAATTTGGTTCTTCAGATGGAGACCTGGATTGGCAGTGTAGTCTTTTCCATCTATAGATGACATGAGTGAACAGGTGAAACTATGATTACCACGCGTCCGGGTGAACTCTTGTTCTGACGTTTGACTCGTGATTAACTGGCGACTTTATATGGTACTTTTTTTTTTTCCTTTAGTGTCACAGCAGTTAACTTAAAGACCTACAAAGCAGGATCAGTTGATTATTGAGTCTCATCTCTAGTTCGACAAATACCCATGCTTTGTGTCGGTAATGCACAAACAAAAAGCATTTCTGAGGACCATGGGAAGAGACTTAACAATCAACCATCTTCCTCCGGAGTTGTCCAAAACACTGCAAAATACGGAAAAAAAAAAAAAAGTGGGGGGAACTCCTTTTTTTTTGGCACCATTATGCTTGCTAAAAAAATTGGGATTCACAATATTATGCAGATTAAAATAAGCCCACAACTCTTAAAATGGCACAAAAACACCAAAATCTGAAAATTCAGTCTTTATTTGTAGAGAGCCAATTCACAAGGGCAGTGGGAGAGATCTCAAATCTAAGGAAATACAGATTCTACAGCAATCATGTATGTGTTAGACTTACAAAACTACGCAGTTTTCGCGCAAACCTCTTCACCATGGGATGTGCACTAGGTTCACAGTATAGAAAACATGATGGATCATGGTCAAAGATGCAAGCTGATGTAATGTGTAGAGACAGATGTCCACCAGGGGGGCTTGTTGATGAGACCAGCTGCAGGTGAGAATAAAGGGCAGGGTGGTCATTCATCGTAACTGTATCATACATGCATAGGTTAAGGTCATGCAGAAAATCATCTGTTACCTAGTGGTGAAATCATCCAGGTGTAACAGTTCAATACTACTGCAAAATATTAGAGACAGAAAGAAGCACAGATAGAGATGTGCAAGATATTTGTCTACACACTCGGCGGATTACTGGAAGAGGACGAAAAGCGAGGAGAAAGTGGCGGAAAGCAGTGCTCCGTAGATGTCACACTCACCTCCATAAACACACGCACACACACTCGCTAATCTGTCAAAGCAACAAAGGGAGGCAAGCCAGGGCCGCATTTGCATGACAAACTGGCCCCGCTAGGTGATTGAAGAGAAAACAATTTTAGGAGACAGGCTCACTGTGTGGTACGGTGCCTACCACCTCTGGGTGGGCCTCAGGACCCATAATCAGAGTGTGTGTGTGTGTGTGTGTATGTGTGTGGGGTATGAGGTGGTAGTTAGGCAATGTGGGATTTAGTTAGATGGCAGGTAAACAGAGAAACAGAATTCATCAAGTTATTGTGTGTTGCTGCAGCTGTGTGTGTGTGTGTGTGTGTGTGTGTGTGTGTGTGTGTGTGTATAAGTGCGTTGAAGAGTACTCATGTGTGTTTCTTTAGGAATACAGAGGGTTTGTGTGTGCTGTATGTAAAGCCGGGATATGCAGGAGTGTGTGTATGTGGTTGTGGAAGAGTGAACTGTACTGTGTCTTGTTTGTGCCCAAAATGTGTGTGTGTGTGTGTGTGTGTGTGTGTGTGTGTGTGTGTGTGTGTGTGTGTGTGCGTGCACATGTGTGTCTCTCTGTTCTACCTTAATCCCCAGATTGCCAGAGTTTAGGATTTAGACATTCGCTGGCCTTGTTGCTACTGTCAGCCTAATCTAATCCTATCATCACTCTAAAACCGTGTCTGGGTGAAAACACACTCAAACACACACACACACACACACACACACAAAAACACATTTGCTTTCTCGAGCATATACAGTAGACGCCCAAGACACTTGTCCACAGGCTCCAACAAACAAACACACACAGGCAGATGAACAGTCACACACAGATGCCTGACACAGCTCGCAGAAGCTCTCTGTACACACAGGGCTTTGGAGTGTGACAGATGTAGGTGGACTGTGATTTCTCCGACTTTCTGTACAGTGTGTAGGTGCTTACAGTGTTGGTGTCACCCACAGTGTGTGTATGACATCACTTCTTTCCCATTGTGCAGACATTGCAGACTCCAAGTCAAAGCAGCAAGTGTCATTGACTCTTGTTTGAAAAAAAATGACGTGCCTTTAAAATCAACTTATGTCTCCTTTAAAGTACTTTTACCTTCAAACTGTTTTTAGCTTAAGTACTTCAGTACAGTCATTTACTGTAAACTTGTAACACATATTTATTTTAATTCCCTTTCAGCATTATTTGCTCCATTAATCAATTATGAGTTGTGCTCCGTTGTCAGCGCTTGGTTCATTTTTGGCAAACGAGGTTAAGCCTACTTGTGTGCCAAAGCTAACGGACAATAACTGTTGCAATGCCAAAACTTGGGCTTGCGCTTTAGAATTCCACAAATGTGCGTGGTACACATAAATAGATTATACTGGCAATACTTGTTTTAGTGATACTGAACCAAAGAAACTGCACACCAGATCAGACATCCTATACTGAACAGTTTAGGATGAATACATGTAGCGTTATCAACAACTATTAGCTAGTAAGAATGCTAAACAAAAGGGTCAGCTGTGATGTGGAGTAACCTTAAAGTGAAACTCTCTCCAAAATGCAAAATAGGCTTTTTTTGTGAATGTACATGAGTCAAACCTTAGTGTAAAAGCTAATTATGACCAAAGAGACACTTTTAAGATTTACCTTATTTTCGTTTTCGGCTCAAACTCATTTTCAATGGAAGTGCATGGGGCACTCTTACGCTAGCATCAAAATCTCTATTTTTAAAACACTAAGAAGGCTCGACACATCATGAAACTTTGCTCGTAGTATCACCAGGGATACACGTGAACACGAGCTTTGAGAACATTGTTTGTGTACACACAGTTTACTAAAACGAAAGTTTTTGAACAACTCACGTTAGCAGTAGCTTGTTCCACTTGCCATCATCATGGCAGCCCAGAAGTACTCGAGGATCGACACATCTTTGTGTAGAGTGTATGTTGTTCAGTTGAGCGATGTGTAGAGACCCTGGTGATACCACGAGCAAAGTTTCATATTGTGTCGAGCATTCTTACTGTTTTAAAAATCGCGATTTTGATGCTAGCGTAGTGCCCGTAGCACTCCCATTGAAAATGAGTTAAATCTGAAAAAGAAAATGTGTTAAATCTTAAAAGTGCCTTTTTCCTCATAATTATGCTTTTACACACAGGTTTGACTCATATACATTCACAGAAAAGCCTAGGTTGCATTTTGGCGAGAGTTTCACTTTAAAACATAAATCTAAATGAATGAATCAACAGAAATAGCATTTTCAAGTAAATCATGATGAATTTGCCCACATCGTTGTTGCCAGTGTGACGCGCATTCATTTACCATTTTGCATATAAAAAGGTAGCCAAGTTTTTAGCTAATACCTTTAATAACACAATAACAGAATAGGCAGTGTGTGTGTGTGTGTGTGTGTGTGTGTGTGCGTGTGTGTGCGTGTGTGTGTGTGCGTGCATTGTGGTTGTGTGTCTCATTAGCCCTTGGTTCAGGGAGGGAGTCCTGGCAGTGACAGGTTTATTAAATATCTCAGGGCCCACAGTGGACATGGCAGGGAGGGAAACCCCCACTGCTCATGTAATTAATGTGGTCACTCAATGCTCATGTTTGGAGCCCCTTTGTGTGTGAGACAGTGTGCATGTGTGTAAGCCTGTATGCTTTTTGCTTTGCCAGTATGAGTTTATTTCTTATTGACTGTGTGTGTGTGTGTGGCTGGCAGCGTCGGATAACGTTACTTTTAAAAGGAACTTGTTACAATCCAAGATTACTGCCATTAAAAGTAACTTGTCAGGTTCTGTCACATTCCTACACATAAACTATACAAGTGCATTTAGGCTTTTTCAAACACACAGACTCACCCAGCCAGTGTTCTGATGTTCACTCTGGTTTACTTGAGTTTTTCAGTATGTGCATCTGACAGTCATTTCCTCTTGGGGGTAAGGACAAGACTTCCATGGTGAAAAAGCCTCTCCACAGGCACACTGGATGGCAGCGATTTTTTACACTAATGCTTTGCTTCTATTTTATGAAAGACCAACTAAATAACAGATTGCTTGAATTGCAGAACTAATGCAAGGGATTACTTTGTAACAAGTTACCCCTAAGACCGGCGGCAGGGTGGTTGTTTTCCTTGCGCTCTGGAGGGACAAGGAACTGTTCTTGATTGATGGCTGGGTACGGCTTTCCTGCTGAGACAGAGAGATAAATGAGAGATGAAGATGATGATGGAGAGTGAGGAGGAGGCTCTGAGATGAAATGTACTTGGAAGACTCAAACACAAACCTCTCATGACTGATTACTGAAATGGTTTTTCTCACTGATGAGGAAGTCTGCCTCGCAAAAAACAAACCAGACAACAACTGAGAGAGAAAGGGAGAACGGTAAGACCCGAGGAACCTTTGGAGGAGCTCAGGAGGCTGACGTTGACTGTAGGAACCAGGGTGAACATCTTCGCAGTCACATTTATTGATATTAAAGTTTCAGCATACGTAGCTCAGGTTCCAGAATGTTCTGAAACACTTAGTTTAAGGAAGAGGTTCATTATTAGGTCACTGCTTTGGAGACACTCTGGAGCATGGAGCGATCTATTTGGTTGAAGAAGGGGTAAAGATTTGCCAGACTTCCAAGTAAGGCCTTAACTGAGATAAATTGTATGCTATTTAGTTGCAAACATGCATTGTGAGATATTCTGTGGTTGCTTATGCTTCCTGGGTGGTACTGTTTCACTCCTGATTGAATATTGGCCTTGCTTTATTTGTACAAATTAGACTGCTGCTTTTACAAACAGCCCATGAATGTGACAAATTCAATAAAATCGATCAAACAAATTTTAACAGGGACTAAACATGACATTGGTTCTTATATCTTTGGGGTTACTTACCAAAGACTTACTTCCACAGCTGTATGACTGGTAAGGTTCACTCATAAGCCCCTTTCACATATGCACTGCAACTCTGGATCTGTCCAGAGTTTACCTGGAAACAGATGCATGTGTGAGCACAAATGTCTGTATTATTTGCTCTGGACTTTAACCATGGAAGAATCCGCATCCTCATTTCGGGTGACACTTGTGGGACAGTTGTCGGGTGTGCATTGAATCACAATCACAGCAAGTGTGTTGGCGTATCGATGACATGTAAGACCTGTTTAAATGTAAAACAACTATTTCCCCGCTCTGTTGCTTCCGTCTGTTCTCACTGCTGCTGGACCCAGATCAAAAATGCTGCGGCTTTCTTTTCATGGTGGTGATCTTCGTGCACGTTACTGAGTTACAGAGCATCACAGTCTGTAGCCTCCTACTCAGGCACCTCCCCACACCCAAACCATACGGACTACTTCAACATGTGTGAATATTTCTGACAAGGACAACCTCCAGTTGTGTGCTTCATGTGAGAACAAGCAAATGTGAACAATATCCTGATCTAGATATTGTCCAGATTATGCCAGTTTACCCTCAGGAGGAATAAACACCTGGAGACGCACCAGATTCTGCACTGATCCTGAGCCATTTATCAACAGGATGAGAGATCAGAGATTCAGTTTTAGTTTTTGGGATTAAATTTGTATTTATCTTCACTTCCATTTATGATCCATCCATTTTTTTCCATGTTTTACTTCATGAATGTTATGTTACAGAGAGGAGAGGGGAAAAGAAGAGAGACAACTGGAGTCTCTGGTGAGTGTTGAGTTTATGATCTCAACTCAAACACACACACACACACACACACAAATAAATAAATAAACGTTTGTGCGATTAATGCAAATAAACAGACATAATCCAATTGTCAATTTTGTGAGAGTCTCACTTATAAACAATTGAACAACTATGACTGCTGATGAAAACTGATCAACCTGATTTAAATCTTGCTCACTCATTGACCCTCCCCTAAATGTAGTTATAGTAACAGCGACAGGCTACCAAATGTGTGTTTGCCTTCTACCTTGAGCAACAGTTCTCTGGGTTTGCGATCACTTATGTACAAAACTCAACAAAACATATGACAGAAGATAGTTTGTAGACATTTTAATGCAGAAATCTGACGTTGCATATTTTTAAAGTGAGACTTTGTAAGTGCACTGAACAGTGGCTACTCTCACTGTATTTGGCTGGACACAGAAAGTGGAAGGAATCGTTTGAACTTGAACACTTCAGAGCAGGGTAGGACAGAATGAACTGTCAGACAGTCCTGGACAGCTGGGTGCTAGAGGTCATCACAGCAGTGCCAGTATCAGTTTAAAACTCCTGCTTGTTATTGCTTAATTAAAAAGGGATTTGTGTTTTTTTCAACACCACATGTCATGATCAATAGACAGCCAGGTTAAGAGTACAGTATGCAAAGATTTCACTGTCCTGAGTGTCCTGAGCCACTTTGGCAACTGTTTCATATCAACCATTGCCCTTACTTCTTATGTCAGTACCTATTTATAAGATGTGAGAACATCTATAAGTTGTGTTCAGTGTGGCATTAAGGGAATCTGACAGGTTCATTTTCGTATTTTGGTTGTATACTGTCAATTAATCTTCAGGTGCTTTTAATGGTCTTTTCTAAAATCTGAAAACTGAAACTGGAGACATAGATCTGAGTGAAAACAAGTGAAACCCTAAAACATGAAACCTGGAGGTGACAGGTAGGAGAGCTTGATTAGCTACTTGGGAAATAGTGAATGACAGGAATCGGATAGAAGTGAAAGCAGACAGAAAACTAAATGATGTCATGGGCAGCCCTCCCACCTGCACAGACAGGCTGTCTCGCCAGCAAACCAATCACTCTCTGAGGAAGCAGCCTCTCACTGGGTGTCACTGGGCAGAAAACAAGCACACACACACACACACACACACACACACACACACACACACACACACACACACACACACATATTTAGACTTTTTTCTGTATGCAAATACAAAAAAAATTGTCTAAATCAGCACTCAAATAATTTTCCACACCATCGACAAATATCTCCAGCTCCAAACACAGCAGTCAGACGTGATTTCAGCATGTTCAGCCAACAGGAACAGGGACTGAAATACTTTAGGGCAGAAAACCAGAGGAAATAAGAAATTGTGCTATTGACTATACGCTTGATGATTTTGATCCTTAGGCAGGAGTTTAGGCTGAAAATAGCACTGGGATGAACAAACGCAAAATCTGTGTTGGTGTAGGTGTTTTTCCACAGGTGCTGCTGAGGAGATGAAGTACCTTCCCCTAAGCCACATTTTGCTAACATATCCATGAATTTTAATTACACCCCAAGGACAGCACCTGACTGTAGGGCGGTGTTGGTGTAGTGGCCCCAGTGGGATTCGTAGTTCATATGATTTTTCCTCAAACATAATCATTTCAAAAGAAAGAAAGGAATAAGAGTGCCAAACTTTGAGTACTCAAAATTTGAGCAATTGGCTCCAACAAAAAATCATTAATCTACTTAAAAAAACACCTAAAATTGGTTAAGGTGAGTGGACGATTTAAGGTTCAGTTAGACATGTTGTGTGTCATGATTCAATTCACCACAGAGCTTTTCTATATTTTACCAAAATCACTGTCCTCCCATAGCCTTTACCAAGTGCTGAAACATAACCATGCAGTGTCATGCTTTAGCTGGTACAAGGGGATGTCAAAGACACTCAAAAGATCAAATAGTTTGGCTTGAAATGAATGACGCATGACCACAACCTGATACGGCGCGAGGAAACAATGTGTAAAGCCAGAGCATTCTTGGCAACGGACATTTAAATATTCATGCATTGCTTATTTCTCTGACATGGCCCATCACTAATAAAGGGTTTAAGCCAAAAAAAAATATGTGTGTGTGTGTGTGTGCGTATATATATATATATATATATATATATATATATATATATATATATATATATATATATATATATATATATATATATATATATATGAATATTTTATGCTGACTCAGCACTGTGACTCACAGTACAGAATCTTCAGGTTACGGCCCGGCACGGCAGCATCTTTCAGTAATCCTCACATATGGAGATATGGATCAAATGATCACCATTTTTGCTGCTAATTTCACCCTGTCAGACATCCACCACGACTAATACCACTGTTGACTGATGCAGTGTTAATGTTGTTGTGCGGCCCTGCCTTTGGTTTTAGCACCTCAGCAGTGAACGCTGCAGTTACAAGCTGTTGTGGGGTGATCTGTTGACTCCCTGTAGACCTGCTTACTACTACTGTAAAAGGATGCTTGGGGGGGGGGGTTTCCATTCGCAATGCAAGCTGTGAGCAGGGACACTTGCTGGCCTGGTACAAGCTGTTATCTCCCCGGTCCTGCTACAGAGCTATAGGGTGGCAGTGAGGCAGGCTGTGAGGAATGCTGGCGGGGCCGGTACAAGCTGTCACGGGCCAGGCTGTTTACGAGCTGTATGATGGGAGTGTGTCAACCTGGGAGCAAACAAAGCTACGCGATGTGATAATGTATAAGTACTGCAAATCTAAGCAGTGCAGGCAGGGGTCCACTGGAAGCAGCTGTGTTAGCGTAGGCAGCATTAGCTCACTTGTCGTGCTAACCTGCGTGTCGCTGAGGTCTGCCAGGGTGGTAGCAGGTCTGGGGTGCTGCAACATGTTCCCACCACCATCCATCTGTCAGCCCCTGCTCCGAGCGCAGCATCTCTCACCTAAAGTAATGTTTTCATTATATTCCTCAATATGGGAGCTACAGCATTTTGTGTGGCGTGGCCAGGCAGGCAGAGAGGAGGAGTGCTTGGAGTGTTTGGATTGCTGCAACTTGTTCATATGAGTGTCCATCTGTTCCAAACATGCTGTCTTCACAGTCAGTAGCTTATGTTTGACATTCTCAAATGTATGTAAGAGATGATATATGAAACTGATGATACCTCAGCCGAGACAGCTGCTCAAGCTGTTCCTCAAGATATTTCTCAGCATTAAAATGACAAAAAAGAAATAAAATAATAATAATAACTAACTAACTGAGCATAGATTAAACTTGAAAATACATTTGGTGGATCTAAAACTCGCTTAATAGTGGGAAACTTTGGCTACAAATTATTCCAAAACAAAGGGAAATTTAAAAAGGAAAAAGGGCCAACAATCTTAATTAGTCCTTTCAATCAAACTTAAAATAGTCTTTTGATTAGGCTGCGTTTCAACAGAAATAATGGCATGAAAACGACAGCCTCCACACATTTTTGTATTGTTTTGTGTTTGGTTTGCTGGAAAGTCCAATGCATCACCAACAAAACAAGAGTGTTGTAGAGGGAAAAGCTGAAAATAATGATCTTTTTTTTAATTAGAAAAATGTGAGAAAAGAATGAAAGGTAAAGGTGACACAGAAAGTGATCCGGGTCACAGCGTTGAGTTGAATTATGTCAAGTGTTTTTATCATGTCTGGGCCATCAGGATTGCCAGTGGTAGCATCTGATTATTAGCTATGAATGAAAAACTTTAACCAACCAACACTTTAACAACCATACATAAATTTGGAAGAAAAAATAAGAGTGAATGGTAAAATCTGTCTGATGTTAATATCCATCAAAGTTTACAGTCTGTTGAAAAGGGATTATTACTCGTGCTGTCAGGCAATCAAAAAAAAAAAAAAAAAAACAATTACAAGCTTCATGATTAGTTAATTGAAATAAATCCACATACCAATATATGCCATATGCAATTAAAAATATTTCAGTATAAACGTATTTTGGTGGATTATTGAGACATCTAATTAGCAAACAAATTCCTTGATGCATAAATTGCAGAAAATGGTGGGGTCAACAGTTAAATCTGGGTGTTTTTTAAAGCCCCGCTCTAGTGTGTCTTGGAATTGACATGATCCTTCTTAACAATGTTTTATAATTTTTGACAAACAACTAAATTTGGTTCTTAAACTTGAAAATTAAGCTGTCACTAAAATAAAAAGGACTACACAAGAATCTGGGACTCGTCATCCACCAAGCTTCAGAGGAGAGACTGGAAAATGCAATGCTTCTAAGCAAACCAATCAAATTCCTTGCAGTCTGCGTCGCTGCAATGTGCAGTTACATTTCTGTGGAAGTGCATGTTAAACTATGACATAGCCGTGTGACCACAAGCGAATAGCTTGAATCCTGGAAATATGGATTTGCAAGATCGTATGATCACCTACGAGCTGATGTTTACATGTCTGCCATCTAAAATTAGCATGTTAAGATGCTAACATTTGTTTTACAGGTACATGAACCAAAGTAATGGGCAATTATAAACGTGGATCAATCTACTCACGTGGCCCCAGTGTACAGCCTCTGGGAGTTACCCCTTCATAACAATACCTAAAGAAGAAGAAGAGGAAGCCAACTTTGCACCCTTAGCCTTAAGTCCCGCCCCTTGATTAAATCCCTTAAAGTGACCTCATCCTTCACTCCTGCATGACCATCTCTACCACTCTTAATGCCCTTCTTCAGCTAATACAGGTATAAAGCAACCTGCGCCTGCTAAAGCCTACCCTCCCCTGGCAGCTACTGGAGCAGTGCCAGACATGCTACATACTAACCACCCTGTGCATCCTCCTGTAGCTGAACAAATGTATGGAGGCCCCCAACACGTGATTCCGAAGTTCATTCACCTGGTCACAAGTCAGCTGACAAGGCTCCACATCACTTTAGAGAACCTACTCCCATCCAGCGCTATAAAGCTGCTCCAGTATCAAATACGTGTTGATCATCTAAAGCTGGAGGAAGCTAAGCTCAGAGCTGATGCCTACCTCCACTCAACAACCCCTTATTCTGACACCATGGCAGCCCTTAGAGGTTAAACCAGCTCGCTTTAAGGAAAATGGCTGAATGTCTGTTTTGTATAATTTAAAAAAAAAAAATCATTTTGTGCCACAAAGAACTCTATAAATTCTTGATCCCTAAGCCAAAATGGCTGAATCTTGGGGAGTAATTTAAAGATTGAGGCATGTTCAAGATAAATTAAACCGAAGCATGATCCAAAATTATACTGCTATTATCCCAGCATTTTGAGATTATAGACACCAAAGAACCAGAGATTAAATAAGAATCACTTCTAGAAAATGTCTGACAAGTACTCAAATAGCAAGAAAAGGTTAGCCAGCCAGGATGTCTCCCTCTCTAGATATGAACTAAATTAAATTCTTTATATTGTAGCAGCTTCTTTCTTGACTGATTATGAGAAGTATCAGTCCTAGTAGACCTGTCTATTTCAGACTGAAGAGCAAAATTAAAGTCCCCACCTAAAATGAAACTGCCAGGCAGAGCAGCAGGGGGCAAAAACAGGCTCCTAAAAAAGATGGGTTGTCATCATATATGGATATAGATTAACCAGATTCAATCTAACTGAGAAAATGTCACACTGGATAATGAGGTATCTACCAAATCGATCCTCATTGACATTTATGAGATGAAAAGGCATAGAATTGTGTGTCAGTGTTATTACCTCACTTGAGTGCGAACTGAAAAAGCTGAGAATACACGACCAGGCCACCTCCTCCTCACTCTGATTGCATCTTCGAAGGTCAAGAAAACATTTTTTTGCTTTCAGCTGTCTGATCCAACTCATGACCTGCTTTAACTTGACAAGTTTGTTTAAACCCCTGACATTCCAAGAGGTAAACTGAATTTCGGCTGACATGCTGTAATATTAATGAAGTTGACTGTAGTCGATTTGAAATGACTGATATCCAAAACTAAAACATCATAAGGAGAAAAAATTAAAAAATATGTACCTTAAAACATTGTAAACATAACTGGGTGTACTTCCCTAACTTAAATACACCAACGCCTCCCCTAGTTCACACATCCAAATGGCCCCAAAAAGGAGCCTAACTATGGAGCTTGACTGGTTTGCCAGTATCTGCAGCACCATGAGGAACAGCATGCCTAACAATTGCAGCAGAGCCCCATGCAAAGCATTTATAAGTAAAATGTCTTAAGTTTGCAGCCAGCAAGCAGTTATTTTACACAAATTAAACAGTCCTTAAATTCAACCTCCGTGAGAACGGACAGCATAGTTCAGTGACTTAAACCTACCAGCCGCGCAATCAAGACTCATGTTGTCTCTGTTGCCCCAGTCTACTGAGTGTCAGCCTTAAACTCACGCACAAGTGCCTCCGCTCCCGATGCAGTGTCAAAGATGTGCCATCTTCCCTTAACAGTCGCCAGAAGTTTAGCAGCATGAATTATCCCGTAACGCAGTGCTGGGATGGAGGGGGAAGCCAACTTCTTCCTCACCAAATCAAAAACCTTCCTCCGCTTGAGCAGATCAACAGAATGATTGAGGAAAAAACATGACTCTCTGGTTATCATAGAGTATTTGTCCCTTGCTCCTGGCAGCTTTCATGACCCGAGACTTATCTGCGCAGTTTAGGAACTTCATGATTACCACTCTAGGACGCACACCCGAACGATCCCCAGCCTCCTTATCAGTGGCGCCAGGTACATCTGTGCCCCCTCTCTATCAGCACGGGCTGAGGGAAGTTATGTTCACCAAGCACTTCAGGAATCCACTTTTGCCAGAAAGGCACACATGTTGGATCCCTCTTCCTTCGTCGAAAGGCCAACCAGGCATCGGTTCGAGCAACGGGCCTAATATTCCAAGTCGTCCAGTTTAAAAACAAGCTCCTCAAAAGCTGCTTCGTGGTGTTGGTCTTTGTCTTCAGTGATGCCATATCGTCTTGGTTGGTGCTAATTCTGTCCTCTGCTTCTGTAACACACAGACACTGCCTTCCATTCACCCTACAATCCATGAATAGCGTTTCCATCAAACCTGGATTCGAAGTCCACCTTCATTGTGTGGATGTCTTCACTGCTAGCATTTGAGTTTGCTGATCCCGGACCACACCAAGTTTCTGCTTTAGAGGATTTCTGAGCCTTTGCTGGCGGTTTTTGAGCCATTTAAGCTAGTAGTTGTGTTTCAACATAAATTGTGACCGTTCGCTAGTCTTATACTGGCTATCTAGTTAGTTTATTCTTAAAATTTCTGATACACGTATGCTCAGCACAGCCATAACCAGAAGTCAGCACGTACATGTTTAGAGTAACAGGTGAACACCGAGGGAAACACCTTGAAAAAACACAACGACGTCATCGTGTTGTGTACAGCCATGCCTCTTGAGGTCTGCAGCGCCGGCTTGCTGTGTGAATTATACACCGGTTTGTCCTTACACTGGAGCTGCTTGGCTCTGTGTGAAAAGGGCTACTGTTTACCTTGCCTTGTCTGGTGTCATTTCTATCAGCACAACCTCACATGTGTGACTTCATTTTGACATACTGTATTGGACCTAAAATCAGACAAAAAAAAACGTAAAATCCGAGCAGGAAAAAGTTTGATTTTTTTTTACTGTGAAAACCGCAAACAAGTTTAACAAGCCATTTTTAAACAGAGATGCAGAAACTCATTAAAGTAGATGTGGAGCGTGAGGTCAGCGTTGAGACCTTTCTTAAGGAACGCTGGTACAGCCCCATCACCTCAGCTGGAACAGGAAAAAGACCCTTGTCTTTAACTCCTCTCACCAATACCTTTGGCAGACTCATAACCGGTACCTTCTACTTTGCTATGTCAGTGCCACTTGTCCCAAGAAGCTAGATCAGAAAACTACGGCTAGAACAAGATAAGTTCACTCCCGTCAAATCGACTCTTGGCCTCAGCTGGAACTGGGAGACAGACTGCTTGGACTACAAACAGAGTCCAGAGCTGTATGACACAACAACCCAGAGGAACATTTATTGAGTCCTAGCCTCTCAATATCACCCATCATGTTACCTGTTACCATTCAGCACTTGATTGAAGCTCACTGTCCAGTTGTGGGATAGCAAGGGGACTCCAGCCCACCCTCAGAACTCCTGCAAGCCTGGTCCAGTACCTTCCCACTCACCTATCTGCCCGCAGATGCCAGCCTAGTGGGCGTCACATGTGAAGTGCACATCTTCGCAGATGCCTCGGGGTAAGCTTATTGCTCATTCCCGAGTGGCTCCAAGATGTGGGCATTCAACCCCAATCGGGTGCTCCACCCACTGCTGAGGACAATAAACAAGTAGAGACAATCATCTTTTAGTGAGACCAATTCATTCAGTCATTCCCAGAAGACTACAGGCTCCTTGCAGAAGGGAAATCTGTCTCATCTGCGAGCCGCTTACTTACTTTACTGCTGAAACGGACAACTCCACAAAACTTTTAAGAATTGGTGGCTGGATCAGAAGGTCTAAACAAATCAACTTTGCACCAGTGGGGTGCTAATGAAAAAGACCGGGGTTTACTAACATGAGTTGGAGTCATCCTTTAGGGACCATCAATGTCTCTGTTCATAGCAATTCACACTGTCGAGCTCTTTCAGTCTGGGCCAAAATGGTGGAACAATATAAGCCATTTCAAACCTGTAAACAGTCTCTGGCCGTAACTGACATACTGGAGTTGGATTTGATGAATGTATTTCATCACTATCCAGTCAGACACTGCTTGTAATTCTGTAGGGTCTAAACAGCCCGTCCTCTCTGTGATTTCATTTTAGATGCAGACTGAATTCAGCACAGTTGTGTTGTGAGGCCATGGTTTACACAGTGTGTAGAAAGCACTGTCTGAGCAGCAATCCAGGGGATAAGAGAGCAATGTATAATGCTTGCTGCGAAACGCCTGCAGTGGGAACAGCCGTCACGTGGAGCCAAAGCACTTATATTGTTGTAACAGTAATGTGTTTTAGCATTTTAAAGAAACAGAGAGTGAAGAAGGCAAACTGCTGAAACTCTGTGGTCCAATATATTTACTTTGTGAGTGAGCTGAATCTATGCCTTTATATATGAACATGTGACAGCATACAACGCAGCGTGTCACACATTTTTAAGGTGTGCGGTGTTTAAAGAGTAGTAAAGAATGCATGTATGTGTGTTTGACATAGGTATGTATATATGTGTGCTTAAGTAATCTGGTATACACAGTATGTAAACACCCTTGATTTCATGTTTGAGTAGTAGCTGTGTTTCACTATCTGTATCTGTGTGTGTGTGTGTGTGTGTGTGTGTGTGTGTGTGTGCCTCTAACAATACTGTATGTATGGACACTTAACAGCAGGATGCTGTGCTGCACCATCAACACACTCTGTTGTCACTGCTGTGTATGACTGCATAAAAAAAAAAAAAAACGCACACAAGTTTATAGCTGCTGTCCATTTCACTGGGGTGTGATTGCCGTCTGGTTTGGGGCTCTTATCAGTGTTGTGATGGAAGCATCCAACGGGACACACACCCACACAAATACACCTTCGCCTTCACTGACTCTCTCTCTCTCCCTCTCTCTCTCCCTCTCTCTCTCCCTCTCTCTCTCTCTCTCTCTCTCTTACTTGTCTTTCTCTTTTCCTCATCTTTCTTTTCCTCCCTCCGCCCTGCCCTTTCCTTTCTCTAGCGGGGTAGAGCGGCAGTGTTGCGGCGTTGTGTCTGTGCTCGCCCCACCGAGCCGTGTGCCAGTTCAGGAGATTGGCATTAAAGCCAGACATGAGCTCATCGGCCCAGCTGGGCAGACAGCCCATTACAATGCTCAGCAGGGCCCTACCGCAGGGGTGAAAAGAGCTCAATACCTGCTGATTATCTACTCTTTCTCTGTCTGTGTCTCTGGGTCCCTCTCTTTCCCTGACTCATTGGCTTTTGCTTTCGCTCCATTTCTTCCTCTCTTCTCTTCTCTTCTCTTCTCTTCTCTTCTCTTCTCTTCTCTTCTCTTCTCTTCTCTTCTCTTCTCCTCTCTTCTCCTTTCTTCTCTTCTCTTCTCTTCTCTTCTCTTCTCTTCTCTTCTCTTCTCTTCTCTTCTCTCCTCTTCTCTTCCCTTCTGGTCATTTATTCATCTGCTCAGTCAAGTATCCTCCACCTCAGGCTTCGTCCATCTCTTTCTTGATCTGTCGTATCCAATTTCCCTTTCCCTCATTCAGAACCCGAATTAAGGCACACACACACACACACACACACACACACACACACACACACACACACACACACACACACACACACTGCCTATATGTTTATCTGTCCTCCTCCTTTTGCTCCCTCTTTTTCTGTCCGTCTGTTTCTGGCACACACACAACTTTTCCGTGAGCGTCATGGTGTCATTGCAGTGGTGCCTGCGGCAAAAAGAGAGGTAGGCAGCAGCGTTTTTTTTTTTTTAAATGACAGGGGTGGAAGCGAGGTGTGTATATGTGTGAATAGAAATGACAGGGGTGGGAAACCAGACAGATGGTGCACCTGTGCGGACAGGATATGACACGGCACTGAAGCCAGACAAGGGCAGGAAGCAGCAAATATGATGTGGCATGCCAGACACTTTTATTGAATGCAAGCCTCTACTCTGCAATCCGACTGTCTGGAGTGGCCTTTCTGTTACTTAGCGCCCCGCTGAAGACGCCGAGCTACAGTCGGTGCCTGAGCAAACGCACACTTTCGCTCCCTCCCTTTCTCCTCACCTTCTCTCTCTTCCATTCTCCAGCTTTGTCAGCTGGTAAGATGCATTGCGGTTAATTCATGAATCCCATTCAGCCTTGGTATTAAGGCTGAGTCATATCCATCTTTTGTTCTGACATTTGGAATGGTATTTGGTAATACTGACTCCACACAGAAGTCATGGGGTGTTTCAAGTTATTAGTCTGACTGAAAATGTTATGCCAGAGTCAAAATGGATCATCGTCATGCGCAAGTACTTTCATCACACAAGTCCCATGATAGAGGCTGCACCCACAGGAGGAATTAGGCATTAGTGATGCAGGATAGAATCTGTTTCTATGGACTTTATACACTGGCTTAAAGTGCATCATGAAGTTTTGTTTACAGTCTGTAAAGCAGGGTCTTTCTTGTGCCTGGTGATCATGAAACATCTGTAATCTGAAGTTTCATCTTCCATCGTCTGGACCAAAAGCATGTGGACGCCCAAGGCTTTAAAACCATGTGTGGTTCTTGAGCATTTCGCTCCTCTGGAAAGGCCTTGCTTCAGGGATTTACTCACATACAATGGTATATTTTAATCCCTGACAAGAACAGTGGCAGTTCCCCACAACAACATATTTGTCCCTCTGTTTTTGTCAAACAGTAGGACATAGGGCAGGAACGAAACATAAAAATGGGTTTTCCAACACTGCAAATTGTTTTCACCCACTCAGATATTAGAAGAGGCCTTCAAATCAGCCAAGTTAGTTGAATTCGACAAATTTGCAGTAACCAAGCAGACTATGAGAAAAAAAAGGTAAACACCATGAGAATTTATACTATTAACATTATCTACTCAAATAAATTGTTTTGTGGAATCAGTTTGCAGATGTCTTTCATCAATGTTGATTTCCAGTGGCCCTGCACTTCTCTGTGATAAGCTTTTAAAGATATAATATGTAATGTTTCTGTATAAAAATGTATCACATGGTTTGAACTTTGTTATATATATATTATATAAATACACATATAACAGAGTTGTGACCTTACATTATACTGAATTTTATTCAAGGTAACGATGCATTTAATTGTCACTATAGCTTCCAGTAGAGAGTCAGAACATTTGGAAGCCTAAAGTTTGGAAGTGTAAAGCCCCATTTACGCTGTTCTTCCAGTGTAGCAATACTCAGCCTCGCAGTCTCTGTGTTTTGGATGCGGAGAGTTCGGACAGTGTTGTTACACTTCTCCTCCACCAGAGGTGCTGTAGTATCAGAGCCACAGCAGAGGTGAGTCGGCATCCGTTTGAATAGAAATCCAGAGGTGCGGAACGGGTGTGTGTCGGTCTGGTGGTGTTCACAGTCTGACAACTAAGCAGATCCTTCAGTCATCAAATAAAGAAAAAAGTCACAGACTGCAACCGGACCAAACAACAGTAACGTGGTAACTGGCAGTGTCTTTGGCATTTTATATGAGGAGCAAAATACTGCATCCGTACATGGCCTCTGTCACCCTGTCTGTCCGACCAGCTCTCTGTGACATTCCTGTACGAAAAACAACGTCTGAGCCAGGTGGTTCAAGCAGTTGAATGTGAAGGGATTCAGAGCAAAAAACTTCCCAATTTTTTTTTTTGTCTCCTTCCACTATTGTGTTGTTGAAGTTACTGTCTCTGACGCTTGTCTTAAAAAAAATCACTGCGATGGTGAGCCCTCCCGACCATAACTTCAGTGAATTTTCCCCTAGAAAACAGCATCCCTCCTGTGGGTGAGAGCCAGACAGGGTCTGCTGTTTACTGATGGTGATTATGTAGTAATGTAAGTTAGAGCAAAAAACTAATACTTACAAAATACTTTAGAACAGAATCCATGTGATTATAAAAACTTAGCAGATACATGTTTAGATTAGCAGGTGGAACGGGGGAAACACGTTGATAAAAAACACATCTCAGCATTATGATTTTTACCACCACACCACTTTTGGTACCAAAGGGCCGGTTCAGTGAAGCAAAAAAAGATGCTTTAGGTTACTTATATTTATTATAATTCCCAGTTAGGTTTACTGTTCCATGTACTGGTGTCATTTTAGACAATTGACTTAAACTGCAATATATCCGATACTGGTTTGGCTATATTCTCATTTGCTCCCATTTGGCCACAAGAGCATTAGTGAGGGGTGCACTGATGTGGGGTGACAAGTCCTAGATTGCAGTTGGTGTCCAGTTTATCCCAGAGGTGTTGAATGGGGTTGAGGTCCGGGCTCTGTGCAGGCCGGTCAAATTCCTCCACACCAATCCTGAAAAAAACTTTTTTTTCATCCAAACCAAGAAGAAAAAAATTATATTTTTTTGTGTATACTGACTTGTTACAAATAAATCAGGAGGAGGAAACATGATGTTGTAAGGACTGGCGGCTAACTTATTCATTTGACAATTTGATGATGCGTCATCGTCAATGCTACATGGTCCCAGATGGGGAAATCAGATTCCAGAGTCACTGCAGGGTCAAGCAGTACTTAACTTCTTCTTACGTGTTCCTCTTTTTTCTTGTTACAAGGAAAGGTCACCAAGAAATAACAGATTAAGAACATTATTAGTTGACCTTATATGTCATAAATAATGACTGACAAGTAGAACCAAGACGTAAAGGAAGCATCAACCTCAACAAACCACTGGCTGAACTTTTCACTTTTGCAAATGTTCATTCATGTTACCATGTTACTAAATGATCTTGCACAATTGCAATTGTGCAAGATCACATATTACTTCCAAAAACCAACCTTTGTGGACGGCTCCTAAGGACACTGAAATTATTTAATGTTGCACTTCCACTCACTAAGGACAGATTAGTGATAATTTTAATGGTCAAATCTGAGGCAGTGGAGGCTGAGATATCTTGACTTTCACTGACAATCTTCAACATCAGGGGTGCCCAAACACCTATTGTATCATGTTTGATTGTATTCTATTGTATGGTTCAGATGCATTGTACTCGGCTTTTTGTCACACTGACCCCTGGGTCAGATTATGAAAAACATACCCACTTCGGGCAGCCATGGTCTGGATCCTACATTTCCCTTAATGCAACTCAATAGTGTCTGTCATTACTATTACTTTCTAAATACTCACATCTCTCAAAGCTCACACTTAACAGTTTGTCATGTAGTTTTTGTAAAAACTTTATTTGCAGTCGCGAGCCTAAGCCTTGATAACCCTGCTATCACCATCAGGTTTCATTTTTTCAAACTTTGGAAAGCTGCTTCAATGGCAACCAAAGACAGCATTTAACTGTTTTCATTGCTTGTGAAGAGTAAACTAAATGCAATGTTTAAAGTCAGTTTAAAAAACACTCAAAAATATATGGCCAGTCTTTTTTATTGTCTATCTATATAGAAAACTGCTATATAAAGCATTTTTGTCAGCGTTTTCCTTTTCAGACTGCACACTGTGATCCACATCAAACCTGTGATCAGTATGATTCTAGAATACTCTTTCAGCCTTGCAATCTGTGGGCAAGAACAGAGCATGTCTCTATAAAATAAGGCGTAGGATGGGACTCTTTCATTTTTCCTGTGTCCCCCCTCCTTGCTCCCTCGTGGTTTCTATGAAGATGAGTCCTAATAGATGTAAAGCTTAAACCTGTGCCTGGGAGACAGCTTTGGTCTCAGGAGTGATGGAGCTACTGGGAAGAGGCTTGAGGAGTGCTGAGGCAGAGACCAGAGAAGTGGAACAGTTTTTCCTCTCCATGTTTGGGATGATGCATGAAACGGACCTTTTCCTAGCCGAGCCACAAGATGGCGCTTATGAGGTGGTGTCCATCAGCACTATGCAAGCTCAGATGGAGAATTTGCCCTGTGTATCATGTTTTTTTTATTTTTTTATTTTGGGCATGACTTTACTGTGCTGATTTTCTCTCAATACCAGTCTGATCCCATGATGTGTTGATGGTCTCACCACAAACATCTCTAAACTTCCAAGCATCTGTCGCTGATAAGAGAATACTCGAGTGAAACGGTCTTTTTTTAAATCTTCTCTGTCATCTATCCGCTGCATATGGTGAAGGCGCTGGCATGAAAACCCCCTTTTGAAGTGTATCATCAAATATACTACACACACATGCACAACGCACTTCAAATGATGCTGGGGTTTTAATGTCATCAGCAGTGTTGGTTGTGTGCAGACACATGGTGGTGGTGTTTCCTTTCCTTCCTGCATTCACTATTAAAGGGACTGTTGTTTAAGATCTTTCAGGCACAACATAAACATGTCATGCTTCGATTCATACAGTCACAAAACAGAGGCAGTGCACAGTTAGCTCCTGAATAAGCATGTAACCCCTGTGTAAGCAGGAAAGCCCCATGCAAAGTTCCTAAAATAGACACATGCACACGTGCCGAGCGTGATAAACCTATCAACCCTAAAGTTAGTATTCCTCAAATATGGGATGAGACAGAGGCTTCCCAGGAGAGACACAGAGAGCTTCTGCGTGCAGTGTGTCTGTGTGTGTGTGTGTGTGTGTGTGTGTGTGTGTGTGTGTGTGTGTGTGCGTGCGTGTGTGTGTGCAGACTGCAGTCAGGGGGGATGGGAGGGAAGCTGGTAGACTTGAGTGCATTTGGTATTCAGCAGTGCCTAGTATTTATCTGTCTGCTGGCTGTCTAGTCTGGTCTGGCCTGTTAGTGGTGTCACCCTGCGTGCTCCCCGGGGGACTAAATTGACGCTCCAGACAGACTGCGCGAGCGTGTGTGTGTGTGTGTGTGTGTGTGTGTGTCTGACTTTGTGTTGTTAGGTGGTGGGCTGTTTGTGAGTGTGCTAGAGGTGGGCAGCAGGGGAGAGAATCGATGTGTGTCTGAGTCTGTCTGTGTATGAGAGCTTGTCTGGGTTGTGAATGTATGTCTGGGGTGTGTGGTTTTTTGTGTGTGTGTGTGTGTGTATGTGTGTGTGTTTTGTGTGTGTGTGTGTGTGTGTGTGTGTGTGTGTGTGTGTGTAAAATGACCTCACATCAAGGCAGAAAAGAACTCTCCTCAGTGTCTCGATTGATATTGAGGCTTGGGCTAACAAGACAGCAGTGCCTCGATTTGTTGCTTCAATACAATTCTGACAGCTGCCAGGCATTTGTAAATTGCGTTGGGGTCACGCGTCTATTTTCTCTCCCCTTCCAAAAGTGTCACTTTGTTCATGGACGAGTGTGGAATTCATTGGAAGCCGAGAAGGAAAATATATTTGCATACTTGGAAATTGAACTTGGCTGGTGGTGTGGCACTTAATGCACAACATTTGTTGGAGGTCTTTGCTTTTCCCATGTACTTATTTTCCTTCACAGAGAGACATGTTTTTGTGGTTTCTGGTGTTTGCAGAATTTAAATGATTAGTCATAAATCCTCTAGAGAAGGCATTTCCCAAATAGTTTTCCGTCTATGTCTGATGATATTTTCTCCCATGGATCAGGACTTTTTATGATTTGCTGCAGAAGGGGGCTGCAAGATGCTCCGATCAGGAGAGTATTATTTTGTCTTAAGTAAAAATCATACTGGACCTGCTTTGTTGGAGGGCCTCCTAAAAACTCTTTGATCCCCTGTTGTCCCCTAGACCACAGTTTGGGAACCTGCTGGTCTACAGCGGCATTCAGAGCTTCTCTCAGATTTTAACAGCCTAGTTTATTTATAGACTGCAGACGGTCCTATGCTAGTGTGTGTGCATGCGTGTGTGTGTGTGTGTGTGTGTGTGTGTGTGTGTGTGTGTGTGTGTGTGCGTGTGTGTGTGTGTGTGTGTGTGTGTGTGTGTGTGTGTGTGTGGGAGGGAGGGTTGCACAGTTAGATTCAGAGGGAATGTGTTGGGATGGATGGGGAGGTGGGGGAAATGCTTCTCTGTCGCACATATACCACAAGACTGGCTTGGGGGGGGGGGTCACCTCAAGGTTGTCCCCTTCAAGGAGCCATCTCCATTGGCTGTGGCCCACTGTAACAAGGGAGCCCCCCCGCCCGCCATTGTCAACCACGACCCGGCACTCCACTAGCTTTCCGAGTCAGGTCAGCTGCCCCCCATCAACCCAACCATGTACACCCACCCCACTGTTACCCAGACACACACACAGCCACACACACACACACACACACACACACACACACACACACACACACACACACACACACACACACACACACACACACACACACACATACATAAGCCCTGTCCCATCCCTTCTCTATTGCTACCTTCAAGTAGTCCTCACACTGCGTTAAATCCTAAATATAATACATATAGAATATAACATATATTGTACTATAATAAGACTTTTTAATATATATTAGCTCATATGACCCACGTCTGTTTTATTTCAGTTTTATCAGCATCAAATGTGGTTGATTTCTTCCTTGGATAACTTATACTTGCCCTGATCCCTGTGTTACAGTGAATCCAGACCTTTGCAGTCTATGTTTCAAAGCAGTTATGGCGTTAGATTATGTTTTCGGTAAAAGGCAGAATTATTATTCTTTCTGTCGGCTCCTGAAGGCAGCACCTCTCTTTCCCTCTGTTTGTCCTTCCTCTAGAGCCCTGTGATTGGCCGCAGCGGCAGTCTGTCAGTTTCTGGGCGGGGCTTGAGCCCGCTGTCGCTGCTCTAGTCCAGTGGAGGAAGGACAGCTGCTCTCAGCGGCGAAGCAAGGAAGGGAAAAAAAATATACAATGCGTTAGCTCCGGTCACTCGTTTCCCAAATCTCAAATTTACTGACCGAGCCTCCCCGAGACAAACATGGCGTGAAAAGACCCTTGGAAAATAAGTGCGAAACTGTCGGGAGTTACTCGTAGCGGCGGACTCAGCTGCCGCTGCCTGGAAGTTTTTGGTTGTTTACCCGTCGTGGGGCCCCGACGGTGGCGGCGGCGGCTCTCTCCCCGGAGCGGTGTCCCGGTCTGCCCAGCCCCATGCAAAACCTAACGGTCCCTGGCGGCCCCGGCAACTCCAATGTCACCTGCTCCTGCAACTGCACCGCTTCCCAGCCACAGGGAATGGAGATATGTGAGTAACATTAGTTGTGTTTCTCCTGACCTCAAAAATCCTACCAGGAGACTTTAGTGCCTAATCCGTTCTGTGTGCACTCTACAGTGTAGCGACAGAAGGACAACACATCAGACTAAGTGTTTGTCCAAAGACGGTCTAACACTTCTGCTCTGAACTCTCTGTCGGCTGTTTCCTCCCGCACAGACACTCTTTACAGTTGGCCTGGCTATTCCTTGAATACCTCTATCAGGCTCATATTGTATATTTGCGCTGTCCTTTAGAACATTTATGGCGACGTTAAGTGTACTCACTGGTATTTATAATCTCTTTTGTTGCCTTTATATCTTCCCAAGTGTGTCTGTAGCAGGCAATATTGAGTTTACAGCGGTTCCTTCACACTTCATTAAATGTTTGAGCTCTCACAGCAGCCGTTAACGTTACATAGACATACTGTAAGTTAGCATTCAACAGTTAGCTCGCAGTGAAAAATCATAGTCGTATAGCATTATCATTGTAGTGATTTATAGTGTGGCTTTTGTAATGTCTCACCGATTTATTGCAGTTATTTCTTACAGTAACTCCTCTTTGCTGAGTTTTCTCCTCACTTTAACTTTCCTGCTTGACTTTTTATAAATGAGATTGTTCTTATGTTTTAAGTCGTAGTGGCTGGTTTTATCTTAAAACTTGGACGTAGAGCTTTACAGGGCTGTGCATATGGGCGAGAGATCACCACAGAGGGTTAAATAGTTTGTCTGTCAGTGACGACAGGAAATGCTGGAATGGTATGTTATGTCTGTCTGCCTTCTGAGCAGCCCAGAGAGAAACTATCATCATCAGCTCTGCCCTAATGCTGCTGCCTGCTAGATCCACTGCAGATGTTCCTCTTTATGACTAAAGCAGAGACAGACACACAGTGGAGCAGACACATGCAGGCAGGCAGGCAGGCAGGCAGGCAGGCAGGCAGGCAGACAGACAGGTAGAAATGCAGAGGAAAGCCAGACAGTGTATGTATCCAGTCTGACACATCTGCAGACAGACAGACAAGAGACAAATAAACAGGAGACAGGCGCATAGCAGACATTCAGACAGCTGGGTAAATTCATAAGCAGGGCAGCCAGACAAGTACCGACACAGATATAGACAAACACAGCCGCGGCTAGACATGTAGACATACTGAAAGACAGACACACAGACATGCTACAGACAAACAGACAGAGTTACAGTGATGTGTAATTTCCATTTGGGGCAGAGGCCAGGCCTGGGCAACGTGAGGTGATCGCAGGATATTAGATTCAGATTTGGCAGCAGAGTGTGGTTGCGCTGACGCCACATTGTAACCAAGAAGTGTGTGTGCGTCTGCGTGTCTGTGTGTCTGTGTCTGTGTCTGGCAGATGGACTGGTGTTCCACCATTCGTTTTCTGTGGCATCATGGTACTGCTCGCCAGGAAAGACACACATAGTCAGGCATGAACATCCACAGAACACACTGATACAGCAGAGAGAGCCTAATTAGATAATCCAGTAGAAGTGGCTCAGACTTCTAAAGTGAGCAGAGCTGCCAGAAAAGTCAAGTAATTGTGTTGATAGTTACTTGCAGTGCATTTTGTTGCATTTGTTGCATTACAGTTATCCATGTGAGTTTGCGTATTGAATAAATGGCTGGTATTTGCAATGCATTTCTCCTCATTTTAACGTCTCACTAGTTGGAGGGAGCTCCATTCACAAGTGGTTTGAAATAGCTCTGTCCTACTGTAGTGGCCGTCTGGTTTGAAAAGAGCTCTTGTTTGTCGGCCGTGTTGTCATGCAGACTCGACAAGGCTGAATAATGTAGCTCATGCTTTGATGATTCCTGCAGCTGAAGAAAAGAGCTACAGTCTGCCTTTTTTCCTCCCCTTTTTCCTTGTGTTTTTTTTTTTTTTTTTTTTTTTTAAGCAAAGCGGGCGGTCTGGCTAGTGTGTTTCCTCCTTATTCAGACAAGGAGGAAAATGGAAAGGCACTCGGAACATAGAAGGGATCACGGCGCAGACAGAGTATCACGGCCAGGACTCAAACTTCTGCCTACACACTGGGCCTCACATGTAGGATTTGAAAGGCTGAGACCTTTAACAAGCGTTAGTCTCTGGCTGTTGCTGCGCTTGGATTCATTGTGCGGTGCAGTTATCTTGTACTGTAGGTGTGGTATTATGAAGTCCTGAGGTATTATAAAGTCCCGAGGTCAAACACCACAGCTGCTTACTGCTATGTATGTGTGCGTATTCTTTACAGTCTTTCTTCCACTGACTGTTTGAACCCACAGTAATGAGATCTATTACCCACACAAATCTCATTTTCGAGAAAGACTGATTTCTCTTTTCTTGGTGAAGGTATAGTCCCTGCAGTGTGACACTTTAGGAAGGTCCTCTGCAAACATCTTTCCACCCTTAAGTCTTTTAATCTTGTATTGACTCTTTCTCCTATCAGTCCTGTCTCTCTTCTGCAGGCTGGAAAGTACTATGTGCTGACTTCATAAAGTCATTTCACTTGTACCCTATGCAAATACTTGTTATTTTTTCAATCAGGATACGTCATCTTGATAACGGTGCAGTGGCTTGATTTGTAATATGGATTACAGAAGAGTCTAGGAGATTGAGATTTCAAATTCAAAGCTAGATTGAATTAATTT
This sequence comes from Acanthopagrus latus, assembly GCF_904848185.1. NCBI lineage: Eukaryota > Metazoa > Chordata > Actinopteri > Spariformes > Sparidae > Acanthopagrus > Acanthopagrus latus. The sequence continues at coordinate 5,034,707 of NC_051055.1, read as the reverse complement.
GGAACATTTTTTTGCGTATTGTAGTAACTTGAAGTGGTGGACAAACACAAGCAGTAGACAAAAGAAACATTTTTAGTTGTGCCGCATTTCCTGTTTAAAAAATGAATAGGGTTGGGTGTCAAATCTCAGTACTTTTTTGGTAAGACCATAACGTGTCCACTTGCAACATAGAAAGTACCCCTGACAAATAAAGACTGGTCCAAGTGCTTTTTACTGATTCTCTGATCAGACAATTGCAGTTTAAAGTATACCATTTCTTTTGTTCTCATATGGTTTCTTGTGCGTAGACATCTAACACTTAAGAACATTGGCATTCTTTGGTAAAATCGAGAAAGAAGGTTGAGACAAAACATTTACAGTTCTCAGTTGTCATAAAGGTACCTGAAAAAAGTATTGTCTTCGTATTGATACCAAAAGTCAGACAAAATATTGATACAGTAATATATCACCGTCCTTCCTCATGCTATACATGTATCGATACACTGGCACCAAATATCAATATTTTGATATAAAAAATAAGCTGTTTTGCACAGATTTTGCTGCTAGCGCCGCTACTTTGTGGCTCCTCATGGTGGCAGTCATCAGATTAATGATGAGAAATGAATGTATTTAAGGTAACTGGGCCAAAGAAGAAGTTTAAAGCAGGATAATGGTGGACAGCAATGTGAGGAAAGTTACCTTAAGAGATGCCCGTCCATGTTTGATAGGACAAACAGAATCAATAAAGTCTTACATGATTTGCGAGAACAGCAGTGTTTTAAGTAAAGCTTCCTTTCTCGTCCCTGAGGGATGTTAGTATTACAAAGTCTATCACTGGGTTTAGTTGCAAGGACCACCATCCTTACAGCATGGTGGAAAATGTTTTTAACCAAATGCTACAAACACTGGAACCAATTGACAAGTTACAATTCCGTTCTGTTCAGTGTTTCATCTCAGTTTGTGTCAAATTCTATAAAACTGACAACAAATTGCAGTGAATAAAAAGAGAAATCCTGCACTTTACCCTTTTCTTTAGATGCACATATAGCAGTATACATACAGCTGCCTCTTGGGGAAGGCCTAGGTCCATGTGTTGGAGACTTTAGTGGCTGTCTGTGTCTCTGTGTATGTAACAGTTAGCCTGCAGCAGGGGCCAGCCAGCCAGACGGATGTAAACGGCCTGATCTGTAATCCTGTGTATGAGCTGTGTTATTGTGTAGGTGGCAGTAGGGTCATCTGTCAACTACCTCAGGCCAAACGCGCACACGGCAACTTGTTGACTCTGCCTCAGACACATACACAGAGATATACACATAGGCACAAGCACACACATTTACACCTAGATATATGCACACACGTAGACACACACAGACAGGCACTCTCAGGCTCAGCCAATATTTACCCTGCAGTCTCCCGCCAGACAGCCAATCCAATCTCTCACTAAGCTCTTTGTTGTTTGTTTGGGGTTTGTTTTTTGCCTCTTTTTTGTTTGGTGTGTTTGTGGAGATGTTGTTTATTTGTTTTTTATTTAGTTTTATTATTAATGCATTTTAGTAATGAGCCCTGAAAAGAAAGACTTGAAACTCTGAGTCTGGATAGAAATTCTGAGACCTTGGGGAGGGGAGTGGCAAAGAAAAACCGACAGCAGTATTTAAAAAAAGAAAGAAAAAAGAAGAAATCTTTCTTTTTTCCTCCCAGACAGATTTCTTTTTTCAATCACTGCTCCTGTAATTAATTTCATAGGGAATTTCTGCACTTGGTTAGTGTCTCTCAGCGGAGCCTTATTTAGTCTGCCACCTCTCCTGAGCTGACGGGTTATAGCAGTGGTGCTCAACTTGCAGGCGTTTAGAAAGAGCCCCTTGTTTTATGCAAGCCAGAGGACTCCCAGACACTGTTCTTACACAGTGGAGCTGACCTGCACATGCACTCTGCTGGCCTAGGTAATTTTAGCACACATATCCAGGTTGTAAATAATTTGGAGAGAATATTGGTCTTAAGTACATCATTATGTCAACCTACTACTATTAATCAGGGCGATGAAATGTTTCCCTTAATTTGCCATTTAGTCTATAGCTTTGGGTGTTTGAACCAGTTCAGTTTTTCTTCTATTCTCTATTCTTTCTGACACTATCACATACACAGTGTATTAGAGTTGCAATAATGAATTGAATGATTTTCAAACAAAAGGGCAGTTCAATTTCACTTTTGAAGAACATGGTATCATTAAAGTTTTGCCATTTTTCCTTCACAAATTACTTAAATGTTTAATCGATGATACATTTTCATCGATTAAGTGACAGGCGAATATTGGCCGATAATATTGGTTAACAGATATATTGGTTAGTTTCACTATTAATTGATTAGTTCTTTAGTCTGTGAAATGTCGGAACGTAGTGAAACATGTTGATCGTATGATGATCTATGCATTCATCATGTATGTTGGGTTTGTCAAATACACACAGTATTTTGGTAAGCATCACTGAATGTCAAAATCACATTTCTTTATTTACAGGACTCCAAAAAGCATCTTTTTAAAAATATATCTTTTGTACTGCAGAACAGCAGTGTGAAGAGAAGCGGTGTGGTTGATGTATGACGTCCTTGTTTGTCTGGGCTGAATATGTCTTGGTCTCAGATTTACTGAGCCTCACACTAGAGTCTGGGATGAACTATATATTAACTATATATACAGTCTTGCTTGTTTGGTATGTTTTCATCTCACCTTTTTATTTCTGCATTAAATTTATGTCTTTTCCTCCTCTTATCTTGCTGTCCTTTCACCCTGTGTTTTTGGAATCAAACTGACAAAGAAGCGACAGTGTGTAAGGTGCAGCTCAGAGCAACTGAGCAGGTCAAGTTCAGAGACTGCTAAAGTCCAAAGCAGTGAAAAGGTCAATCCTCATGTCCTTCCGCTTGTCCTAGCAGCACCTTTTACCACTCAGTGTTTCAGCCACAGCAGCACTCACAAACTCATCACTGGCTGCTGGGACTCCCTTTGTGTCTAGATTCTGCACCCCCAACCCCATGCACACACACCCCAGACCTCCTCCCTTAGTTCCCAAAATGCCCTTGGGACCAGGGCAGATTTGTAGTCCTAGTGTGTCTGAAGACAGGCCATCCGTCAATTGTGTGTGTGTGAGATGCTGGGGGGTGGTTGGTTGTCTGCTGTCTCGGTTAACATCTATTTACACACAGTTGGACTGTCTGAGACGCTAAAGAGTGAATGAATCAGCCCCGCTGTCTGCTGCATGCGTCTCATGACTCGAGCTCTGTGGACATGGTTGGGACATATTACAGTCAATCAGGGCACTGTGCTCCAGCTTTTACCAGGTAGCAGATTTGTTTTTCCCGGCTTTCAGACAAATAAAACGTCTGGCATGTTCATGACCCTTTGTGAACCCAGTCTTACTGCATGTCTTGTCTCTTAACTCACATGAAACAAAGCAGTGATTACTCTTTTGAAATTACAAATGCTTTTGCGCACAAAACAGAACAGAAAAGAAAAAAGAATCTTGTAGAAATCCTGTGCCGTTCACTGTTTGTCAGATTTTGGGTAATCCGTTTGTTTATGTGCACAGGAACACCCAAACAGTGGAATAATGACATGTCTCTTCAAGTGGTTTGCCGGATTTTCCTTGGATTTTGAAGAGGCTTATGTGGTAAAGTTTCCAATGTGGTGTCTCTGGTGAATGGGTGGTTTTAAGGGCTGTGCAAGACCACTTCGTTCAGGACTTTGGTGCCTAGGTGTTATTTAGAAGCTCTACTATAAGAGAAATACACACAGTCAACAATTTCTGTGCCATATACAAGTGAAGAGTTTTGCATGTCATACAGATTCAAATTATAATCTGCACAAATGGACATTTTTGACATTACAGTTTGCAGTAACATAGATTATATACTTCATATTGACAGATAATCAAGCTGGGAACTGTGTGACAATGGGATTGTTTTTCAGTATAGAATTAAAGTTGTAGTTGTAGTGACACAAAATGATTCAGTGAGCAGAAGTTTTCTTGCAACCCCCTGTTGTGAGAAATGAACATGTCACAAAGGACTGCTACAGCATCTATCAACAGCAAGCTGGCCTTTGATAGAATAGTGTTGTGACATCATGAACATAAATGTAAGACATATAGTGCAAAAACTTAAACCGTCCATGCGTAGGCACCTCCACCAATTATTTACACATCAAAGTTTCCAAGTGTTGGGGAGTACCACTGCCTATATGATAAAGATTGCTGTTAGCCTGTCTGGATGGAGCTGTTTGGATGGAGTCTGATAAATGTCCTCAAGTGATGTCACTTGGGTTAGCAAGGGTTGGGGCCGAAGACTAAATTAGAAAATGAAAAACGGAGCTGACCAGACCTTTGTAGCTGCTCCTCATCTCTGCTGCAGGCTAGGGACCTAGGGCTACTTTTTCCATTTCTTGCAAATCGCTGACTGAGACTTGCATTATGGGAAATATAGGTGCTACGTTTTCTCAAGGAAGAAGATTGCATGGACTGACAAAACTATCTGTAGTATTAATGCATGATTTTGATATTTTTAAAAAAAAAAAACATCATGAGTTAGTGGAGTATTCTTTTCAACTCTTACTGACTTTATGATAATAAGATGTATATTTGGGGATTAGACTGTAGGTTTGTGTGGGTAATTTAATCAGCAACCATATTTAAACTGTGATAGAGCTAAAATGGACCTCATGATGCTAAAAAAGTCTAATGTATAATATCTCTAGTCCACATATAGACATTTCAGACAAGTGCATATTGCTTACAGGCAAGTCACATGGAAACATACTCACAAAATAATGCTGTAACATTTGTGGTAAAATTTGACAATTTGACAAAGGGAAACCTAATTTCCTTGTTTGTATTTGGGGATCTATCTGTTGTCTGGGTTTTAAAGTAATATGGACAAATCATAAACTGATCCTTTGTTTGTCTTACTGTTGAAAGTAGTCTTTTGGACAAGGAGTATTATATTATCATACAACTGAGAGTTGTTCTTTCCATCTGCAAAAAGAGCCTGATCATGTGTGAATGCGTGAATGAACTCCTGTGACACTGTAATGTGTCAATGTACTTCTTGTTGCTGTTTTTAATTGCCTGAATATGACTGCTGTTATGTGTTGTGATTGACAAGCAATTGAATGTTGCCTAGCACCAACAAGACGCCTCTCACTACAAAAGAACACCTCTGTTTGACTGGAATCTGAGCTGCAAAAATGAACAGAGCATTCTTGTCTCAGGTTTAATATAAAGCACAGTTGTCTTTTATAGTTTAATAGTAAGTTGCTGAAAAGGGTCTGTTCCTGCAGACCAGTAGGTACCCATGTGGACTATATTGCTATGCTTGTTGGTGTCAAGGGGTTATTCACTATTCTAATGCCTTTTTAAAATCTTTTAATGAGAATAAAATGGACAATAATTGTAAATGTTTATGTAGCCCTCTGTTGGTTTTTAAGATTTGAAAATGTTCAGGTCAACAGTTGCCTAAACTGTCCTAAAACATGTTATCTAAACTTAGTGTTAACTATCTAAACTTAACACAAAAACAGACTCTTTTTTGCATAGCTGAGCAAAGCAAACACCTGTACCTTACCTATGCCATCTCAGCTTCACTGTCAGTACTGTACCCCCTTGTCACCCCAGCACTACCTTGTCAGAAGGGGGATTAATCGACAGCCCATGCCACTGCCAGATGGGCCACTAGCCTTGCTCAGGATCTGACCCTAAAACAGGAAATTACAAGGATCACAACAGGGGCAGAGAAAAATAGAGGGAGATAGAGATAAATGTAAAAAGGATAAAGAGAAGTAGCCTTTGTGTTTTATAAATGAAAACCAACATAAGAACCCTGTATTATTGTCCTTACTTGCATTATTGCAGCCATGCACCAGTAGATAGTAGCTTTCCTTCTGTATATATCTATATTTTGGAAAAGCTAATGGATGCAACCCTGATGGTAGTTGACATTTCCATAGGGAAGACAGCGCTCTGCCAAACCTTCCACAGCTGTAGATTCCTGTAAGTGAACACTGTGTAGTGAGCGACTAATGTCTGTGGGGTATTTTATTATAATTTTTTTTTACATTTTAACCCAGTTTAACCTCCCAGCCTGGAGTCAAGTAGTAAAGGATGTGCGTGGGAGTCAAAAAAAAAAAAGCCTGTGGTTGCCCAGATCCATCCCCTCGTCCTCCTTTCCTCTCCTCCCTCACTACTCCTTGCTCTGCAGTAGTGACTCAGACGGCTGTCTGATTTTTGGTCGCTCTCCTTTCCCATCCAGACACACAAGTCAGACAGCAGTGTCTGATACCTACCACCCCCAGTTCTTCCCCCGTTTCTCCTCCTGCTACCCTAGCCCTGGTAGCCACCAGCTGACCCCAATCAGGCACAGGGCCTGCTCTAGTGTCTATCTTAGGAGAGGACACACACACACACACACACACACACACACACACACACACACACACACACACACACACACACACACACACACACAGACTCATACACAGACGCACACTCAGAAAGGGGGACGTGGAGGCTGTCTGGTCTGGCCTGCCTTTTTGACTACCCACCCCCAACCATAACACAACTCCTCTCCTCTCCTCTTCTCTTCTCTTCTCTTCTCTTCTCTTCTCTTCTCTTCTCTTCTCTTCTCTTCTCCTCCTCATCATCATCTTTCATGCAGATTCATTGGAAGTCCCACATGTATTTTGACAGTTGTTATGCAAAGTGTTTTGGATTGGCATTGTCTTGCTAACTAAGTTACGAGGTGTCACCATCTAAATGAATTGGTCTTATCTGCACTTTCAGTTTTTTAAAAAATGCATCTCATAAGGATCCCTTTTGATTCTGTCCAGGAGGGAGCATCTTTCAACATGAAGCAGGAAGATTAAGTGGTCTTTAGGGCTGCAACTAACAATTAATATATGATTATTTAACATGGTTATTTTCTTGATTAATTGATTAGTTGTTTGGTCTGTAAAAAAAAGAAAGCAGATGAATGGGAAAAATAATTTGGACTTGTTTTGCTTGATAATTATTCTGTTTAATCAATAATCTAAAATAATTCCTGATTATTGTATTATTTGAGAACTAATTGATTTGTTGTTGTAGCTCTACTTGTGTATAAGGATTGGAAAGTGTAGAATACATTTAGTTTAGCACAAAAGTTGTAAGTAGTCCCCAACAAATACATGATTTACTTATATTTGAGTTAAACTACGTTTCACAGATGTTTCAGGAAATTACTGCTCATTTTAAGGATGTATGTCTTTTTAGGACTGATTGCCACAGACAGAATAGGGTCAAGTAAGGGTGATTTTAAGTGGCCATTTGTGTTATACTTTTTGAAGTTTGCACAGTGACCACACATACATCCTCTATCATTATAGTAAAGGAGGTTTTTGTAGTTTTGATTTAGATGCATGGAAAATACAGTGGGAGACATACATATATCATCTCTGTCTTGCATGGCTTTTTGCTGGTAGCTAATGCGGCTCCTGGCTAGCGCTGCTAATGATGATTAGGGCTCCTGCTCTTACAGCATGGAGATCCTGTGTTTGAATTATTAATATAGGTCATAGTCACAGCATCCGGCTTGGCCCAGCCCAGTGCCGTCCCAGCACTATCGCAATACACGGCCCCCGCTTACCCACAGCCTGCCCCATCTGTCAGCCAGATTAACCCAGCAGATCACCCACACTGACACAGACTTAGGCTTCAAAACAGGGCCCCACTAAGAATCATCCACATCCGTGCCATCATATGAGAGATGCTTTTATACATAAATTACAAATCCATTACATTAACATTCACTAATGTCTTAAATTCTCAATAAGTCAGTATATTTGCTAATGTAATAATTGTTATTTTTTCATAAACACTTAGGCCTCTACCAGTTATGCAGCACCCTGGGCTGCTCATTTACAGCAGTTTTATTTTCATGAGACACAAATGTTAACGGGAGGAGTTTATTGTTCCTCATCACAAACTTGCTTCCCATGATGATTGCTTCTGTATATGTGTGTGAGACGTTCCCATCCCACTGTTGCTGCATTGAATGTGTAGTAGTCTGACTGAATGTCTAGGAGCCAGAGTACAGAGCTTATGTGTGTTTGTGCTTGTGTGTCAGCCCTAAACAGAGACAGACATGCCCTCTCAGCTGGTTTTTGTCAGAGAGAGAGAGACAGAGATAGGCATAGACAGAGAGAGAGAGAGAGGGACTGCTGCTCCACACAGAGTTGAGTGCAGTGGATCAGCCTCGATCTAATGTTGTCTAATTCTGCTTTGAAAAATCCCAATTTGTACCCACAGTAGACTAATTGTAAAAACATCCCTCCAAAGCTGGCAATGAGTTGGGCTAGTAGAAACTCACTGTGAACTTCTGCCCTTTGAAAAAAAAGAGCGAGCCACTGCCATCAGCACAAGAAGTAATGAAAAGATTGCTAAAAAGATATAAAAGTGTGTGGCTGTGCGTGGGTGTTGCTAAGTTGTTGCTATCTCTGGTTAAGCTGTCTTTGTGTCACCAAAAAGAGTTACACCTCATAGAGTCAGGAGCTTCTTTTCATTCGTCAACATTCGCCGTGAGTTGAACTCCCCAAGTGGTGCTTCTACAGAGAGAGGAAAGAAGGTAGGAAGAGGGTGGTGTGGGTGGGAAGAAGTGAGAGAGAAGGCATGAAAGCTATGACAAGATGGGAGAAGAAAAGAGACACAGGGAAAGAGAGAGGGAAGGAGATGTCACATCTGTGTTGTTCAACTGCTCTGTGTTGACGCTTGAAAGTGAATTTCATAAAGATTTCATACAACACAGAAAAATGCTTCATTTAATATCATCCAGCCACACACACACTAGAATACAGTTTGATATTTTTTTTAAGGAAAACCCAACGAAATGGTCATTTGACCCAAAGTGCTAATAGGTTAAAGAACTATTTTATTTCTCGAGCCATGCAGAAAGTTTTGGTTTAATGTGCAAAGTGGGAGTTTAATAACCTTTTATTGAATCAAAATTCTTATTTAAGATGCTTTTCAAATCTTTTGGAATATCTTGCCGAATATTATCTGTATTATCTATAAAGAAAATAGCGAGGCTAGCATTCACAACTTGTAGCTACCACCTGAAAATTCTGATTTTTTTAATGTTGTTTTAGGGACAGATAACCGTCTATATAGATATATTACAGTTGAAAGCACTGATACTCATTGGAGCTGGTGGAAATGGTATTTCTTGTCATTTGGTATGCAATAGTGTTGTCACGATACCAAAATTATGACTTTGGTACGATACCTGCCTAAAATATCTCAATACCGATACTGAAATGATACCGTGGTGGAAAACTAGAACATCATCAAAAGTAATGGAATAAAATATCAGATAACAGAATGTAGAAATTAAAATGATTTATTTCTTTTTATTAAGGGTTAGGGTTAAACACTTCAAAAGTCAAAATAAAACTATATATTTTTGTAAAAGCTGCTAAGCTTTATAGCTTCTGTATCCAAGAAGATGACAAGTGTCATCTTGTTTTGTTCATTTGGCTTGTTTGGTTTTGGATTATTAAATAACCTGATTTTTCATTAAAAGTTCAGTGCTTATAGTAGGAAAAAATTAACATCACATTAACTACAATTTTATTCAGCATAAAAATAATGAACATAAATGACATTATTTGACATAATTCATAAAATAAGACAATACTTTATTTGTCCTACAAAAGGGAAATTTGCAATTTGAATTTCATGTTGATAATGTTCAAACCATGGATTATTAGCCTGCAAAGGACATTAGTGCACTAAAGTACAACACAAATGACCCAGACCTAGAGGAGGTCTGTGCTCTAATCAGAGCATTTTCTAATAATATAAGGTACAATATAAATGATAAATTATTGACAATAATGTGCATGCTATGATTATATTACTAGTACTGATTAACTGAAAATAGATAATTTATAATTGGTGTTGTCAGCATACGTGTGAACACCAGCGCATGTTATGGTAAAGTTCATGTTACCAGTGTGAACGTTGCATTTGCACACAGAGATGTGTGGAACCACATCGGACTGTTAAACTGTTGGCTTTACCCCTGACTGTCTCATGCAACTCTGATGGTGAAAAAAGTTCGCCTGACTTCCATCTGAGTGATATTTAACATTATGTTATCTATCGCTAACCTGCAGCTCTTTGAACTCTCTTTGAGCCAGTCTGGATGTCTGTCAGCTGAAAGTGGCATGAGTGCATCTGCTGACCGTCCGAGGCGTGTTGAAAAGGCAAAAGCACGGAGCGAAATATGGAAATATTTTGCTTACGTTGCCGACAGTAAGGGCAAGCCCACGGACACCACAAGGCCTGTCTGTAAACGATGCTTTTAATCCAACACGTCTGTCTTGCTCTGTGACTGTCTGTCACCGTGAAACCACACTCACGCTGGCTGCAGGCAGTGAGCAAGCAAAGAGAAGCTGCACACACAGACGGGCTGCCCCGCTGTCACACAAAGTTCATCAAACACTGATACTAATAAAACGTGAAAAAGTATTGTTTTTAAGGGCTGGGTACCGCAGTACCTTTCTAGTATCGGTTTACCGTGCAACACTAGTATGCAAGTACTCAGGGAAATGACAATACAGTGAAAGTGAATCTGAGATGAAGGGCCTTAGATTTTAAACTTTGATTAAATAAGCATAGAGCTAACATGAGAAGAGATTATTGGATGTATTGATCAACTGAATTGAAAAGAACTACATTGATACTAGATACCTGTAATATTATTATACAGAGTACAAAGAAGTTGGGGAGATGAAGATGTCAGCCATCATTTTTGAAGATGTCATGTGGTATTTGGGGCCCATTTCCAGTTTTTACCTCTATCTTGTTTTCGATTGCCCCTTTGTCCCCCAGACCACAATTACAAAGGGGTAGTGGTCCAGATCTTGCACAATGAAGTGGAACAGCCATTTAAGACCCTAGTATCTCATCAGTAGAGATGATTTCTCTTGCATTATTGTGGCAATCCTGTTATTATCACAGTGCCATTTTCTATTTATGTGATGGAGATAGAAAAGCACACACCTGTAATTCTCTCACAAGCTGTCATTTAAGCCATCAAATAAAAAAGAACACTGCTTCATTACTTGGGCACCAGCCATGTTCTATGGGCTGACATTAGCAACCCTACCAGTCAGCACCGATGCCATCAAAGAGAGGTAATTCAGCATTGAAATATGTCAATGTGAGTCAGCCATGCTCAGATCAGCAATAACAAGGCAATGTTAACTAGCTAGCTAATTAACTACCAAGACATCAGCAAACTAGTAGCTATTGATTTATGCTGATTTTAAAGTAAAGAGCCGTTATACATTGAAATGACAGAGTTCTCCAGATCCCCAGTTGAAGTTTGGCTCTGAAAAAACACTATTTGGAGCACCATGTAGCCCAAACACATTGCCCAACACCTCTAACCCAACAAGAATCATCCTTGTCCTACCTCTAGGGGTCAATGTGCAAAACGGAGGGGTAGAGGCAAGGGGACAATAGATGACAGCAGCCAATCCAGGTACTTTGTCCTTCATCATGGATTTTTGAGTGAAAACAATCCTTTTTATTTGAATGGCAGTCAACACAAATTCTGAGGCTAATTTAACAGCATAAAATAAGAAAACTGTATTCTTGTTGTTCCTAAATACAATAATCAGTCAGGGAAGCAATACTATTATGTTGTTGATGAAATGAAAGAAGTAGTGGATGATGTCCTTTCAGTCTGTGTCCATCAAAATGGACTAATCTGACACACACCTGACACTGCCCTATTAAATGTCCAGGTCATTTTTCTGTCATCTATCATCTTTTTTGTCACTGACACAATTTGTTTAGCTGTTTTATAATCTGTCCAATGTGACTTTATTGTAAACTCACCAATTCGCTGTGGCGAAGCAGAGCTGCCGTCTCTGTTTTGACAGCCTTTTGTGCTTAATTCCGCAACCATTTACTCCCAGTGGAGAGCAGGTGAAAAGAGGCTGGTTTAGCTCCATTTCCAGTGGTACTATGTGCTGTTCACAAGGTTTATTATAAGAAGGCAGGCCAACCCAATTTATGTGTATTAATTGAAAAACCCTTTGCTCCTAATGGTTTACTGAGTGGTCGGACTGGTAAACCAAACTCCATTCTAATAGCAGGTATGTCATTGTTAGGCCTTATTTTTTCACAGTAAAAACTGCAGTTGAAACTTGACAAAGGCTCTTTTCGTGATTTGCTTCGATCTACAGACACAATCTGTACACGTCATGTAACATCATAACTAACCTGTGATGAGGTGTTTGACACAGATCGACACGTATTGGCTGGCTAACGTTTGAGATTGTTATTGTTTGATGTAAAAAAATGCAACAGTGGCTTTTAAGCCTGTCACTACTAGCTGTTTTCAATCTGGCGGTTTTCATCTAAAAGGAGAGGGGGGTTCGTTGTGGCAACAGGATTGTGACGCGTGTCTGCTCTCATCTGTTGGGATTCAGCCTTAAATAATCAACAGTAACATCTCTTGATTGAATCCACAGAACACTGTAAACAGTTTCCACAGGGATTTTTTCTTTGGTAGAAAGTAGTTCTGCTAAAACTTTAACGTTTACGGGGATGCTGATCTTAGAAATGGATATCAGAGCAGAGAAATGAGAGCACATAAAACCAACACCATCTCTGTAGCTACAAAGCACTGGAGCAGTGGGAGGGAAATCCATCAACAATCAAGTATTACAATTCTGTATTAGAGAATACAAAGAAATATAAAATACTCTTAGGAGAACAATTGACAACATGTAGGGCGGCATCTTCGCCATACCTGTAAAACTATGTTGGACCCTTATTTGGCCCACCCTTTAATTCTTGACTGTACTGCAGTTCCACTTGAAGGGAGCAGTCAGTTGGAGTACATAAGTACTGTTGTACTGCAGCATCTGGTCTTTTGCCCACTTGACTTGAATTTGACTTCTTTATGGTGAGAATATCTTAACTATCCTCCCCTCTGTTTGAACCTCTTCAACCCCCCCCCCCCCTTTCTATTTATACCTCAGTCCCTCGCTCAGCAAGCCTTAAACATCCTAGACATCTCCAAACCACCACCACTATTACTTAGAGATACACACACACACACACACACACACACACACACACACACACACACACACACCTCGCCTGCCTGCTTCCTTGCTGCTTCCTTTTCTTCTTCTTCTTCAGCAGCATCTTTTTTTTGTACTTTCCTCTGTTGTCGGCAGCTGTTGCTCAGCACTGCAACGAAGTTCAGCCTGCGGTCACGGCCAAGTGTTCCAGTGAGGAAAAAAAAGTTTTTTGATAGGACTTTTTCTTCTCTTTTTTCCACCACACTTGCTACCCTTTATCTTGCATTTTTTTCTGATTTCCCGTATATGCACACGCTTACACACATACATACACAATTTGACCCCCCTCCCCGAGCCTGATGTTGCTTCCCTCTCAGTCTCTCGCTTCTCTTTATCCCTGTCTCGGTTTCACTGTCTTTATCTTTCTTTTTGGTCTCTCTCTTCTCCTTCCTCTCTTTTCTGTCTCTGTTTCTCTCTCTCCTGACTAATCCTGCCTGCCAGGCATTGCTTCATGGTTGTTAAGCATCTCAACCTGAAGGGGGAAAAAGAGCAAAGATGGGGAGGAGGGAGGAGGCGCTAGTCATCTGGTGAAGCCTATTGAGGAACTTAAGCGTGGTTGTTTTGCTCCATTGGCTCGGCACAATGAGACTGCATGTGGAAGACATGTTTACACCCCTTCATCTGAGAGTTGGAGGGAGTGGGAGAGGAGTAAAAAGTGGGAGGGAAGGTAGGAGACAGAGAGAAGGTGGGATAAGAGAGAGGGAGGCAGAAATGATGACAAAAGTATATATGTGTGTGTGTATGTGTGTGTGTGTGTGTGTATATATGTGTGTTTCTGTTAGATAGAATACAGAGAGCAGGCTGTAGGAGAGAGAGAAGAGGAGGAGAGCTATGAAGATGACAACAAAGGATAGATGGATTAGGAATGAGACACACATGGATAAATACTGACTGAAGAAGAGTGAGAGGAGTGTGACAAAAAGAGTAGAACAGACAGACATGAGAGTGAAAGAAGAGAAACACCAACTAAAATAGAGAGACAGAGACATCTTAGGGGAAAGACAGTGAGTCATAGTGGAATAAAATGCCACGCAAGCATATGCTGCTGTTGAGGAGCCATCTTTTTCCAAAATGGAAACCAGTTATGATTTGCAGGCAGAGATGAAAAAACAAAAAGCTGAACAGATTAAAGTGAGTTATTACAAACAGACGGGGTGTAATTACACACTAAAGGAGGAGGCCATTTGTCTTGTGTGTGTTTTTTTTTTTTGACACAGACACAGAGCTGTTTCCTCATGTGTTTTAGCCATCTTTGTGCAATTTGTTTTTTTTTGTTTACCTCAAAATGTGTGTCTCTTTGAGGTGTGAAACAGGGCTGATGCTCCTGTTGCTAATTGTCCTTTAACAGTGTTTCTGATGAACTGCTCGGTCTTAAAAAGTGAAAAAAAGAAAAAGTATGTATGTGTGTATGTGTGTATGTGTGTATGTGTGTATGTGTGTATGTATGTGTAGCCCAGTATGGTGGAAATGCAAATCCCATCCGTGTCAGGGAAAATAAAGTTTGCAGCACATACAGCATGGAGCTTATAGTTGGGAGGTGCCTGCTACGCCTTCTGAGGTTAAAAACCCACGTCAGAGTTGCTTTGTAAAATCACCTCTCTTTGTGGGGTTCAGGTTTGTGGTGGTTAGAGGTAGGGTGGGGGTCGCCTGTTCTATCATGAACATGTGCCAGTAAGCATGCACACAGACACAGAGACAGACAGACAACAGCCCACTCTCTTTTTCCTCCTCCCTCTCTCATGTCTTCTGTTTTGTTCTTTTTTATGCCACACCGCTGTTTTGTTGTTCAGTCTCTGAGATGAGACACAAGACAGCACGCTTTGTTTGTCAGACTTTAACATCTGTCTGACCTTACCACACTCTCCCAACACCTCTATCACTTCCTCTGCTGACTTTTTCCCCATTGTCTGTCCTTATCTTTGTTCCTCACTCCTCTGTGTCCAATCTGTTTCTTCAAACTGAGCTGTATTCTCTTTACCTCTTTGTTCTCATCTCTGACTCTCTTTCCCTATGCTACTCCATTTTTTATCTTTTTCTTTTCTCCCTGTTTTTTTTCTCTTGTTTGTTTCACACAGAATACCGCATGAGTTTGCCCTTTTCTGCCTTTGACAGCCATTTGTGATGATGACCTGTACAGAAATAATTTTTAGAAGCTTCCTGCTAAGTTGATAAAGATGGTTGGATGGCTGGCTGAGTTGCCTCTGGTGGATAGGAGTCAGCAGGGTAAGAAGGTGTGTTTGCATGTGACACAAATTATTTTTTAATGTTGATTATCATATCATATCATATCATATTAATCCATCAGTTGTTTAGTTTATAAGATGGCATAAAAGGGTGAAAATGTCAGTCAGTGTTTCCTGAGGCCCAAGTCCTGAAATGTTTTGTCTTGTACAACACAAACATACTCAGTGTGCTGTCATAGAGGAATAAAGAAACCCAAAGTATTCACTTTTTCGAAGCTGGAAGAAGAGAATTTTGACATTTTTTTTTACCTGGGGAAAATTACTACAACTATAAACTACCAACAATTTTCAGTGATTGATTTAATAGTTGACAACTTATTAAAGAATGTAGTAGATTTGGAAAGATTAATCATAAACCAACCAGAGTTCGACTGACAGTGGATTTTTAATGGCCAATATGATAACGTTGCTTGGAAGAGGCAAAAAGAGTTGAGTTGAAAACTAGCAGTAGGTGTCTGTTTGATATCAAGACATCAGATCTAGAAACCTGTGATTTAGTGAATTACATCGTTGAAATATGTTCTGTTCAGGCCAGCCTGCACCAAACATAAAGATTCCGCGCCATTACTTCAACAGATGATCTCGTTTTCATTGAGACACACGTGGTGTGCACGGAGGGGAGGGGCTGTGTGTATGTGAGACGCTTGAGTGACAGAGAGACAGAGGGAGAGCAGGCAAAGGAAATGCAGCTGAACTAATACACTGCATTTTTAAGTAGCTTTAAAAAAAAAAATGAAACGAAACACAGTATGTGGTGGTTGGTGTTGATTCTGTGGTGCGCTGCCATGAATAAGTCAATGTGTGGTAAATACTGGAGACCACATACATTCTGACGTTCGTATGTTGTGATGGGACAGCAACGATTTAACGTTTAAAGCGTGGAAGGTATTTCATGGAGTGGGGAATAACTTTATGAAAAAATATCTCTACAATGTTAGTTTTCCTTAGTCTACATCAGAATTAATTTTAAAGCCTGTCTTTTAAAGTCTTGTATACATATGGTAAATGGACTTACATTTCTATAATGCCCTTCCAGTCTACAGACTGCGCAAAGTGCTGTACTTGTCATATTTACCCATTCACACACATGTTTATACACTGATGGCAGAGGCTGGCATGCAAGGTGCCATCAGAAGCAGGGATTTGAACCAATGACCTTCTGATTACTAGATGACCTACTTAACCTCCTAAGCTACAGCCACTCTGCTGCTGCATACCTTACTATAACGTACAGCAGTTACCTGCCTGTGTAAATTTGTTTACTTTAGATTATCTGGAGAGATCAGATATTTTCAGCTGAACTGGCCCTCGAATGTGATGATTGCCTTGGCATATCCAGAATGCAAAATGGTGACATACTCCCCAGCATGGTTGGAGGAGGTTGTGCAGCCATTGGCAACTATCAGAGCCTATAGCAATAGTTTGTAAAAGGTCCCATCAGCCAAACCGATTAAACAATATATTTAAAAGTGTCAAACGGCTGGGCACTGAAGTTTTCTAGCAAACATAACGGAAACAGGAGGAACAGGTGCATTTACTAGGAACTATTTTCAGTGGCAGATAAATGCACACTTATACCACTTTGTGTTTGAGGTGAAGCCCTGTTCATTCCTATGATACATGGTTAGCTGGCCATCTAAGCTAAGAAAAATAAGCTAAGAAAAGGCAAATAGCACCTGCATGATTGAGAGAAATACATTAACAGCAGCCTGGTGAAAGAAACATTGACTGCAACAAAGTAATCAAGCATCTTGGACCGGCCGTACGAGACAGGTTTAATTAAAAAAAATGAATAACTTCCCTCAGTATCAGCTGTACCTATTCGTCTGCCTGTTGGTCACTTTTTGTCATTTTGCCCTTGCATGGTTTATGTGCTTGTGTGCATCCTGTTTGCTAATTTTCTCTAATACTGTGAAAAAAGCCCAATGCAGTGTGTCTGTCTGGACAATAAAGTCATGTCCTGATGTTGCTCTCATGCTTTGAATTGGGACCGGACATTAAGCCAACGTTACTTATGTAGGAGGTATGTCGGAGGGATGCAGAGATCATCTGCGAGTGATTTAAAAAAAAGAAAAAGTTCTGTTTTTTTATTTGATTTATTAATTTATTTTAAGGGACGTCTAGGGCACATGTCAGATTTTATGAACTTGCTGGGAAGCATGAACTGGACAAGAGCCATGCTGAGCGTGACATCTGCCTCACAATAATTACTAATCACAGCCATTTTAACCTGAAGCTAACATTTGCAGCTGGGAATGATGACTGTTACAGCAAGCCCAGCTACTCAGCCAAGATCTAAGGAGGCACTGTCAACCTTGTTGTCCAGCTCTGAGAGAGGTGTGCAGCAGAGTCAATAAATTCCTTATTTAAAAGCTGCTATGTGAAAACAATATTATTGTAGATAACAAACATGTGTGGCACCGCAGATGGATTGTCTTGTTTTTTTAATGCTTATTTATTGAAAAGTCACAGCTTTTATTTTGTTGACTGCTGTTGTCTGAACTTCCTAATAAATGATTGAATTCAATTAATTAGATGATGAAAAAGTAGTCATGTGCAATAATACAGATAACTGAGGATGCCATACACTGAAATGCATTGTGATGCATTGAGAATCATTTGCAATCGATTCTTTGACAGCTGAATCATATTCTAATAGAAATCCAGTGCAGAGTCACACCTCAGCTGATATGTTTCAGGTCATTACAGTCTGTCGGACAACACTGTCTGATGCCCTCAATCTGCCCACCCTGCAGTACCTTTCACTGTCAGTGCAGTGTGTCTATCAAGTTTTGCTTTTCTCCTTTTGCTCGTTGGGATACTTTTTGGGCTTTTTCATGTCCAAGCTCTATGGCCTATATTGTTGTATGTTTAGACTGATAGCCGTCACTTTCTATCTTTCAGTCATTTGCCACCAGCGTTGTTGAAATAGTTCAGACTGCTCAATGTCCAACATGCAATAGCAGACTGAGCCCAAGTTACACATAGTGTACCGCCCCCTTCCTGCTACCCATGCACCCTGACCCTGGATGACCCCCCCCCCCAAAAAACAAAAAACAAAAAAACAACATGTAATGTACATGCACTTTTATGTTCTTACCCTTAGCACTTAAATCATAGCACTTATGTGCTTATGGTATCCTTGGTAAATAGCAGCTACGAGGGCTTGAAAATCATTTCTATTATTTTTCTTTCTTACTTTATCAATGCTGCTATGTTGTGGTTTCTTTCTTGTGACAAATGTACTTATTGTAAGTCACTTTGGACAAAAGCGTCTGCCCTAATGTATATGACCCCGTTCAACACCCTACACACGCACATACACACACACACACACACACACACACACACACACACACACACACACACACACACACACACACACATACATACACTTTAACCCTGACATGAGTCCTACTTTCCAGTCTGGTTCAATCACTCAGACAGAGAGAGTCAGTCTGGCTTTATGATGAGGGGGGGTTGGAGTTAGGGGTGGAGTGGGATGTCTAGACGCTATCCTGTCTGTCTGGCTATGATAATGTGCAAAAACACCTGAGAGACTGCAGGACGGCTTGGACTGCAGGGGTGTGTGTGTGTGTGTGTGTGTGTGACATGTTGAACCAGCCGTGTGCCGGCCTCTCACCAACTGAATGAATACTTTAACATTGCTACCTTCTCTGCTTTACTGCTGTTCATGAATATTACAGTGCTGGAATATTGACAATATTAGACATTGAATAGATATTGAAATATTCATTATATGTTTTCACAGAGCCCTGTTTTTTTTCTGTCTTTGTTCATGTTATATTTATGAACGTGGAGATGATATGGCTTTCAGTAGTTTTGTTCAGGAGACTAACTGGGGATTTATTGCTGTCTCTATGGGACCAGAACAGTGACAGTGAACAATGGCATTGAAAATAACATTTGTCATTGAAAACAACCTGAACTAACAAATGAAACATTGGCATTGAAATTTTTGTACTTGAAAAGTTGTATTGGCACTAAAAGAAATGTCTGGTACTGAAAAAATTACATTGAAAATTAAAACATAAAAAATTGTTAAATTTTTATTTGATGTCTTTATTTGGATTTTGATGTTTGATGGGAGGGGCGAGGAGAGTGTGATTTGCATACCTGCGACCTAATGAGGAAATGTTACTCATGTGTACTGGAGCTTCATTGACCTTAGCATACTGCAGTCACTTACTGGACTTTACTTGAAACCCCCAAACAGAAATACATATTAAACTCATTTGCCTTCACTCTGTTCTGGTCTGCCAGAGCTCTGCTGTAATAAACTCTCACATAAGCTAGTGTCAGCTAGCTAGCACAGGGAAAGTTAGCAAAAACCAACTACAGTAGCAAATGTCAGCATTATTATGGATCCCACTCGTGGCCTCTTCTGCTGCCCCTGTTGGGGTCACTCATCATCTGGAGCCTCCATTGAGGCTGTTGCTGCTGCAGTGTTTCAGGGTTTGTTTGGTAGAGTCGTCAGCTCAACTGCTGGCTACTTGTTTTAATCAAATGCAGGAAAACAAAAAACACAACTGACTTACACCAGATAGCCACTGAATATCTCTGAAAACTGAAAACACACTCACTGCAGTTTCTTGAATTTAGTGAAGATGTGAGTCAGAGTCCTCATCAGTGTGTGTATATTAAGTCTTTTAATACTTAAAATATTTTGCTATAGCATTGTATTACTGATTGCCTGCCAACTTTGGTTGAATTTAGTGAATTAAAATAGTGCTTTTGACGACTGGCATAACCCCTATACTCACCAGGAATGTATTTTTTTATATATACAGATATGCGGCTCTGTGTTTTGAGTTTGATGATAGTAAATGACTGGAACGATTTGGGGCAACATTGTAACAGTGTACCACTACACGTTTCCCTTCCCCTAATACCAGCATTTTCTTTGCTGTCTATGCTGGAACATATTGAGGCAGTGCTTGATTTACAATTTTCCACCATGTTTTTCTATGGCGAGAAGTCTTTTAGTGAGACAGTTTTTGGAGACAAACCTAGGTTTATAAAGATTGCGATATCGTCGACCTTGTTAAATTCAACTGACAAAATGAAGTTAGACTGATTAGAATTATGGATAGTCAGGCAGCAGGTCAGTCAAACATATTTTGGATAGAAAATCAATGCAAACGATAAAATCTTTACAGATTGACTTCCTGCTTCAACTTTGACCCACTGTACTTGCTGTAGCTGTGTATAGTTTTACTGTCATTATTCACAAAATCTTCTGTTAGACCTGCAAATGAAAAACAGCCATATCAGACTGAGACGTACAGTGTTACCATAACCAATAGACCAATGGTGCCATTAGTATTATAAATAGGACTCAAAATGTAATAAATCATGATTCTTGCTTATTTGCATATCCTTAAGTTATCAAATAGAATGTTTGTGAATGTAAGCATGGCAGAATGTTTCCTGTCCCAGTGCACACATTAGAAACAGTCATCATGTATGAGTCCTGTGTTTTAATCCCTCTGCGTCTCTGTGGAGTAGCATAGACAGGCTGTCTGATTCCCCTGTGCTGTGTGAGCCAGAGAAGAAGCGATAGATATATGGGGGTGAGAGAGAGAGAGAGAGACAGAGAGAGAGAGAGAGAGACAGAGAGAGACAGAGACAGAGAGAGAGAGGAAAGTAGAGAACATAGACAGAGCTGTAATTGTTTGTTCTCTGGTTGCCCTCAGTCCCCATAGCATGTCTGGCACCTTTCTCTCTCTCTCTCTCTCTCTCTCTCTCTCTCTCTCTCTCTCTCTCTCTCTCTCTCTCTCTCTCTCTCTCTCTGTGTCTCTCTCTCTCTCTCTCTCTCTCTCTCTCTCTCTGTCTCTCTCTCTCTGTCTCTCTCTCTGTGTCTTCCTCTCTCTCTCTGTGTCTTTCTCTCTCTCCCTTTCTCTCTCTCTGTCTGTCTCTGCATCTCCCTCCATCTCTGACTCATTACATTTCCTGTTCCCTCTTCCCTCCTTTATCAGTCTCTTCCACTTTCTTCTTTCCTCTTCCTCTCTGCCTCACTGTCTCCATCTCTTTCATGACTACAAGATACCTGTCTAATGGGCTTTGTATCCTCTGCACACCAGCATGCACATATGCAAGTGCACATACTCACACACACATACACACACACACGCCCGTGCACACACACACGCGCCCCCCTCTCCTCAGGGTTAATCAGCACTAAACTAGTTCATTTATTTCCATGGAGAGACTGGCTGACTGTAGTAGAGGAGAGGAGGCTGTAACCAGGCTGATGTCTACTAAATGCTGTGTCACACACACACTAGTTGAAAAGGATGTTGCTGCCAGGCTGATACCAGCTGTCTAGACTTTACAGTGCACGTCTCCCAAGGGAGGTCGAGGGGTGTGCGAGCCTGTGTGTGTTTATGTGCCCACCTCATTTTCTCCCCCGCTCTATCTTTCCCAACTCTTTCTGCCCCTTCATTACTGAACTCTTCTCCCCCCCCCAACTGTGCCAGTGTTTTTACGTGTGCGCACACACGTTTGCTTTTTTCCCTCGTCTCCTTCTATATCTCTCTGTGCCACTGTGTGTATGTGCGCGCGTGTGTGTGCGCCAGCCAGGTCGCTACCATGGCACCCCAGCAGCTCCGGGCCTTGTTGATCACGGTACCGTGCCCAAGGGTTACCATAGCAACGGCAGTGGCAGCAGACAGGGCTGTGTGTGTGTGTGTGTGTGTGTGTGTGTGTGTGTGTGGGCCCAGTGTGGTGGGCAGCAGGCTGTGAACTCAGCAGGCCTCTAGCTGGGCTGGAGCTCTCTAGGTAGCAAAGAAAGAGTCCTTTATTTTGGTCTCTCTTTCTCTTTTTAAGCTTTATACATGTATTATGATACAGGTTTGTAGTTTATGGATATACATGGTAGTTGGAGACTATTTATCAATATACAGGGGTTCTAAATACTTCTATTTTGCAATTTGTTAGAAATGTAATTAAATAAATGTCATCATGAACGATGAGCTCAACAGTGTCAGTGAAAAGTTGAACATTTGGATATGTCTGTCTCCTCTATGTCCTCCTTTTGCTGTACCAACAGCATGCACTTGACCTGGCATTGACTCTCACAAGTTTGTGCAAAACCTGATAACTCATGTTATCCCAGCATGACTTGACAGTTTGATTTAACCATGAACATACCTAAAAGCTTTGCAAGAACTAGAACTAGAAGACCAAAGAAGACCTTAGCATCCTGACTGCCATGGACTTTCCTCCACAGTCACTTGACCTTAACCCCACTGAACATTAATGAGGGCACTTGAAGGAAGCTAGTTCTTTGACAGCGCATTAAGCTCTGTAGAACACTGTCAAATCATGCTGGGATAACATGAGTCATCAGGTTTAGCACAAACGTGTAGAGTCTATGCTATGAAAATAGTATTAAATGAGAAACACATGCAAAAAAGGCGTATTTTTGATTAGTGGTCTCAGACTTTCTACTGTACATGGTGGTATGAGTTAGAGTTGGATAAACATGGTGGACGGAGTTCAGCCAGAAAAGTTAAACCCACTAACTGACAGAGTATGTGGGTTTAACACAGAGTGCTGTGTTATTATACAGCACTTGCAGGACTTGCTCTATCAGCCTTTGAGGAAGCTACATTCACAGTAAAGTGCAGTTTTGATTACCAGGTGTGACCGTGAGACTGGCTGTTTATTCATGACTGGGATGTAGTTTTAGAGTGTAGCAGGAATAAGTGCAGAGGAAATAATCCAGCTGGAGGGTTTTTTGCACTCAGCTCAGCTAGGTAAAATTGAAAACATCTTACTTGCTGCTTCCATGTTTTGCCGCGTAGTTTTTAGGAGAATGTGCATTTCCCGGTAATTTCTGATGGAGATTTTGCTGTCATTCCCGTCTGCATTCTGCTGTCCTGCCATCGCTACAGCAGCGCCTCAGCAGGCTGCGTTTTTACTGGTGGGTTGCCTGTTGCAGCAATTCCATTAACTGCTGCTTTAGCTCTGCTGTGTGCAGCTTGACTGCAAGATATGATTCATAACAGCTGAAGCTCAGCTGAGAGAGAAGGCATTTTCTTTGCTGGTGGGAGTAGCTCTCCTACTCTGAATTGGCAAGCAGCTAGCGAGCCATTCCCTGCATGCTCAGCCACTGCTGTCAGTATACGTCCACTTTCTGAATCATGGAATACATTGTCATGGTTTTTACAAAAGACTGCTCCTTTGTGCAATTTAAACAAGCCAGGCCTGGTTTTCTCACGTAAGCGTCTAAGGTCATCAGAGCTTAAATGTTGAGTTTATTGAGCAATAACAATGTTAGAGGCCCCAGATGAGTGTGTGCAGTCTCTATAGATAGCCATTAGCCTGATTTTTATTTCAAGGCCAAACAGGATAAGCCTGTACACACTCATTAGTCACAGAAGTGAGTGTCCCCAGCTCTAACTGTTTTTTGTTGCTAGTAGGAATGAATTAGCAACAGATGTACAGTTGAGTGAATTGGTCCAAGTTATAGGGAACATTGCACTGAAACACGCTGTCTCTATGCTAACAGGGAATAGTAGGCACAGGCAGACAGCCCCATGCCTGATATGTCTGATCTCTTTCTGATGTCTGAGATGAGAGTGTACTTAATTGTTAACCTGTCATGCTCACAGACACAGCAAATTGATTTTGAGAATCTTATTTCACTTATTGCAATATATGCAGCTTGCATTAATGCTGACCGATAAATTGTATTTTCATTGTCATTTTGACAGCAGCAAATGTGATAAACATAAATGATATCACAAATAGACTGCCTGAATCTGCATGAATTTAGAAAATAACTATATTTTCATGTGCTGCATTCATATCCAGCATGCAAATATACCGGCTACATTCAGATCCATTGTGGTCAACTAGGTGGCGACTGTGAAGTTAGCTGGCATAATAGCTTACAAAAGAGAGGAGAGTTAATGTGGGCACTTAAATATTTGTTTGATTTTCGCACGTTATATTATCATTGCAATATTAACCAATATTGTTACATTTTGCTAACTTGCATTGCAAAGCTTGTATGTTTTAATGTACCTCAGACTGTTTCGTGTTCCCACAGAAGGCCAGCATACTGCATGGCCATGGTCTACTACTTTGAGCTGTCACACAGTGAAGAATAGTAGCAGTTTTGGTGTTGCTCTGATTTTCATGTGAGGGACATTTTAGCCATATTGCTGATTTAGATATTTTCTGCTCATGAGTCATGTCTGTGCAGATTTGGTGTTACTTGTTCTGGCTTTTAGACTTATGCTACCACCTCAGTAATGGAGGGGCCTGGAATTTAGTTTGTAATGCAAACAAATTTTGAAATACAACATTTAAAAATTATACAATGGCACTTCTTCCCAGCAACCATTTCCTGGTTAGTGTGGATAATGCACTGTCAGCAGTATTCAGTGGGACTATTTCTTTGTGTGAAGGTAGTTCCAATAAAACACTGCTGCAGCGGAATGCCAGAGATGGATATGTCAAGCACACCTGGATGACTGGATAAGGGGCTAAATGACAAATTGTGTTTTCTTGTAACCCTTTAAGATTCATGTAATAATGGTCTCTTACAGAATGGTAACATCTCATATATTTAACATGTGTGAATGTGTCTTCAATCAGTGGTGTGCTCTGACAGCAGCTGCTGTTGTCTGTTTGTTTGCTGTGTGTCTGACTTCTTTTCACTGGCAGGTCCACTGAACTGCCTGACTTCCGGTCAGCCTCTCTGACACATACACACATACAAAGGTGAAGGGCTGTCATTGGGTCACTCTGTGTGTGTGTGTGTGTGTGTGTGTGTGTGTGTGTGTGTGTGTGTGTGTGTGTGTGTGTGTGTGTGTGTGTGTGTGTGCGCATTCTCCATACTGTCCTTAAGAATTTGGCTTTTTTAGTGGATACAGGAAATAAGCTGCTGCTGTTTGTGTGTGATGGAGCTGGGCATCAAAATTTGTCAGTACTGACCAAAGTCAGTCAGTTTGCTAAAGTTTGCTAACTGACAGACTTTTGCAAGTCATTAACTGGAAATGACTGTGTTTAATTAATGACTAGAGAAAAGAAATGATGATGATGTGCTCTTTATTCAGGTCTGTATCAAACAAGCAAATCCCTTGTTTCAAGGGAACATGATTTGGCAACTCTGTAGCATCCCAATGCATAATTTTGCTTTGGTTTGCTATGTTTTTTTGTTTTTTTTACCTTGTATCAAATAGATATTGCACTTGGCCATACAGCGTTTTTGTGCAAGTACCAATTAAGGCAGCAACCAATGATCAGTTAATTATTGCGTTATCTGATCTCTATCAAATGTCAAGAAATTGTGCTCATAACAGTTTCCCAGAGCAGAAAGTGATTATTTTGTCCATCCAACAGCCAAAACCCAAAGAATCTTCATTTACTGTTGTAAATGACAGAGAAATGCTGTGACATTTAAGAACCTGGGACCATCAAATGTTTAACCAAAAGGTATAACATTGACACAAATTTCAAGTAGACCAAATTACAGAGATGGAGAGGTGTAAACCTGTCTGTTCTTCCTACTCTCTGTCATAATTCTAAAAAATAGTTCCCGTTCCTGGCAGCAGAGCCAGCAGGCTCCCGCAGGTGAATGGAGGTGGCTATGTGATGCGATTCAGAGCAAAAAACGACAGACTTCAGTGAACTTCCCCCCCCCAAGAAAACAACATCCCTCCCCGCAAGTGAGAGCCAGATAGTGTCCACTGTTTACTGATGGTGATTATGTAGTAATGTAAGTTAGAGCAAAAAACATAACTTTGACACTTAAGGTCAGGATCGTGTAGGACTGGGCGATATGGCCTAAAAATTGAAGCTCCGATTTTTTCACACCAAACGATTTATAATTTGAATCTTTTTTTTTCCCCTACTCAAAAATAAACTACAAATGACAAAGAAATTATTTCAAGCATTGCTTTTATTTTAATACTTTTATTGTAAACAAAATTGCCCCAAAATTCCCCCAAAAGTCAATGCAAGAGAGGTCAGAGCCCACTATGTTGGCTCATGGCAAGTTAAAGAAAAAATCAATTTTCAGTTTTTTAAAGTTGTCCTAAACGACAAACTCTAACTAATCGATTTTACCGACATATCACCCAGCCCTAGGATCTTGGTAACAGCATCCATATGATTATAAATACTCAGTGGATATATGTTTAAATTAACAGGTGGAAACTGAAAGGGAATTTGTTGAAAAAAAAGCACACACATGTCAATGTCATGATGTGTACCTTCATTCTTTTGGTTCTGCAACGTTAGCATGCTGTATTAAATGACCCACTGGAGCGCCTGTGTGCTAGCGCTGCTTGGTTCAGTAGGAACAAATAAAGGTGGCATAAATTCTAGCCTTCTTTATAGTGATGATGCAGAATCACTGTGTGATAAGGGCTACTGTCTGCACAGATGTTTGAGAGAGTTGCAAGTAATGGTCTTCTCTAAACGGTTACTTGATCTAAATAAACGTGATGGCCTCTTTCCTCACCGCAGCAGAAACTGGGGCCGACTGACTTGCAATGCAAATCATTCAGCTTGCTGAAGGAATAAGAGTGCTGCAGACGCCAGGCAGATATTGTTTTGACAAGTGAATTACTGTTGTAATAACATCAGACTGGTGCTGTTAATGCAGACTGCCTGCACAGACTGATCTCTGGCCTGTGTGTGGGTCAGCGCTGTACACCATGTTCTGAACTGGGTGGATACTGTGGTTCAGGCAGGATGGGCTTCCCCCTTCCCAGCCTCTTTGCTCTCTTATTTAATCTCTCCTCCTCCCCATACTTCCTTCCTCCCTTTTCAACTCCTCCTCTGGCTTCCTTTCTCCAGTAACTGCAGCCACGTAACTTTTATTTTGCTTCAGCTGTAAAAACATCCCTGCCTACACTTGAGGAGACAGCTTTGAGTCGGCCATTTGGTTTGTGCGGCTTTAAAAACAGCAGAAGGCAGAGTATGTGATGTTTATCCGGCAGGCTTACAGAAGCGCCTGGTTGACTTGGTTTCCCAGAAGGCTGTTCTGTGAACAAAACCCTCCCTCAGTCCCCTCCCTGTGAGCTGTGGTGAGCGCTCATGCCTGGGCTGGTAGTGGCTCGAGTCAGCCTAGCAGCATAACATCTTTCCAACGCATTTTGTCTTTTCAAAGAGGGCAGTGTCCCCAAAGGGTTCAACTAAGGATGCAACAATACAATTAACCAATAGTTTGATGACTATGATTTTGGTTCAGTTACATTACATATTTTTTGGTGTGAGGAGAAAAAAGCTACCTTATTATAATCCAAAAATATCTTTTTATTCTGCTTATTAGAAACAACAGATCGCTTTTAAAATTTCAAATAAAATTTTTTTAAAATACTTTCATATGTATGTGTATATTTATATTTAGACAATTCGTCTTCTATGGCTTTATGTGTTTTTTCATAGAGGTCGGGAATAACTTGGCTGCTGAGAATTGTGGGAGAAGGCACAATTTAAAGTGGATTAATTGTTTTCATTATGGGATGGCATTGTGAGTTAAAGTTTTTGCTTTAAATCACGCCACATAATCACTGCCAGTCAACTGCGGGAGTGCCTGGCTATCACTGCCGGGGACAGATGCTGTTTTTCGGGCAGAAATGTGACATGTAATCTGTAGGACAGACAGGATGACAGGGGCTTCTCAATTTGGTATTTTTCTCCTCATATGAGATGCCAAAGACACTACCTGCTACAACATTACGTTGCTTTGTGGGTTGAAGTGTGGGATATTTTTTCTTTTATTTGATGAGTGAAGGATCTGTTTAGTTGTCAGACTGTGAACACATCATGTTTGAAGTGTTTCCACTTGTGTAGCGAGACAAGCAGTGCTTGCAGACTGAACACTGTTTTGGTGCCTCAGTGTTGTGTTGGACACCAAAACAACAATGTCCCCACACCAAAGATTTGAAAGGAGACAGTGCTTCCTTAAACCTCTGGTACACTTGCCATGCTATTTGCCGTGGTAACTGTAATTCTATCCTACTCCAGCACAACTCCCAGTGTCATTACATAATTTGCATACTAACCGTGGTAGGCCATTTACTCGTGGGGAGGGGTGTTCTCCTGTTACACACGAACAGACACACACCCACCCACACTCAGACACACACACTGAGTCAATTTTGAGAAAAATGCATGGGAAGTTATGCAAAATTTAACAGCAAAACCAGGGCGTATTTAATTGTGGATAGTGAATCGTATGGGATTCATGGCACCCCTACTTGCAATACAAATCATAATAGTCATGTTTTGATCACCAAGAAAGAAAAGAACACTGTGTGTGTTTTCGGGCTGTTCTCAAACACATGACACTGCAGTAGTAGTGGCACAGCTGGTATTATTATCAATAGTGTGATATGGTGAGATGTACTACACGGACTATATTTGCAGCTAGTCTAAGTGTAAACAACAGGTTAATTATTTGTTAGTAACACTTAAAGTGTGTATGGCTAATTACAAATGTCAATATGCTAACATGCTAAACTAAGATGATGAACATGCTGAAAGTTGTACATGCTGAAGTATCAAGTATCAGCAAATTTTTAGGGTTCAGTATCTTGCTCAAGGTCACTTAGACATGTAGCTGGTGGGAGCCAGGATTCGAACCAGCAACCTTAATAGATTGCCCACTCTACCTCCTGAGCTACAGGCACCCCAGTGGTTCATCAGAAGAACCTGAAGAAACCAGATGTAAGGGCTTATGCTGGTTCCCTGAATGTACCTTTATCTCAGCCCCTTCTCCTGCGTGGCTTGTTAGGTGAATTTTGCTCTACAAGCAAGAGATTTTTCCAGAACACTTCACTTCTTCCCTCTTATATGTGGTTGATTACATTACCAGAGGGTCATTCAGTGCAGTTTTGGTTCTTCTTCTTTCAGGATGGCGTTATGTTTCAGCTCCGCTTTTGCACTAACCCACCCTAATGCAGACAAATAAGCCTGGCATAGGCTGGGTTTTACTGGACTGCGTTCCTGTTTTGTGTTTCTTGCACATTGTCACACTTTTGATAAAAAAAAAAAAAATCCCTGACAGTTTCCTCTTGTTTTTGCATTTCATGTAAAGTTTTTTGGTCTTTACTTGATCGCACCCGTGTTGTGTCAAAACTGCCCGGGTGGATTGTGGGTAATACACAAAATTGTACAGAGCTTTGTGGAGAAACTGTCCACCATAATCGAGGCATTGTAACTCAAATAGCTGAGTGTACATTGTGTCATTGTTCTTCCAGAGCTGCACACACACACATAGTATAAACACACACAGACACTACACACACATAAAGTGAGTGAGTGTCTAGCAGTGAGTAAGAGTGTGAGTCAGAGGTCAGACTGTTTGCCAAGACCAGACAAGGTCAAGACTTCTGCTTAGAACAAACCGACACGGCACAACAAAAGAGTCTCTGACTGTAGAGAGGCAGCGGAGATGAGGAGAGAGGGGAAGGAGGGAGCGACAGAGGAAGAGATGCTGGAAGTAGGAGACAAGGAAGAATAGAAGGCCTAAAGAAAGGACGATGGTGGGGAGAGAGGGATGCTAAAGGAAATATTATAAGAGACGAAGAGTTGGGGAATTGCAAGAAGAGACTTGTGGGAGAGGAAGAGGGAGGGATTGGGTTGGAGGACAGATGGATAGAGTGATTGGGGGAAGTGGAGACACAGGAAGGGTTCAAAGTGACAGAGTTGGAAGAGAAGAAAAAAAGCTTGAAACAATGAACAAGAGATGCAAAGCAGATGTGACTGTAACTCAGTGATCATTCTGTCTTCAAGTGGTGCCCTGATGTGGAAGGTCATCCCAGTTCAGCTCTGATGCTGGTGTGTCTGTGTTGGTGTGTGTGTCACTGACTGTTGTTTACTGAGGGCAGAGACACTGCAGTTATTCAGCGTCTCCACAAAGAAACCACTGTACACTGGGACAGACACTCATCGTTTCTGTGATTTGAAGCTTTTCTGCGTCCAATCCTCAGGCTCAGAGTCACACATATGAACCATACGTACAGCCTGTGCTGCCCCCTACTGGTTAATGCACCTTATAACAGTCTGTCAGAACCATGCTCACTCTCTGTGGCTTATTAAGAAGTCTCCGATAACTTTTGGAGCTTTTGATCATATCAATCAATCAATCAATCAATCAATCAAAGCTTTATTGTCATTTAGTTGTACCAACAAAAGTAGTGCAGCAAAAATGAGATTTTGTTTCCTCGGGATCCCACAACACAAACACAACAAACACGCACAATATATAGATATAATAATTTAGAACCAAGATTGTGACGAACACTCATGAAGTGCAGTAGTGTGAATGCTCCTGGTCAGCAGTTCAGCAATCTAACAGCTTGTGGAAGGAAGCTATTGATTAGTCTATTTGTTTGGCCTTTTTGACTCTGGAACCGTTTTCCTGATGGGAGCAGTTCAAAGATTGTGAGGAGAGGGTGGGAGGTGTACCTGATGGTGTTCAGTGTCATGCTCCTGCAGCGGCTTAGGAAGAGTTCTTGGACAGAGAGGAAGGAAACTCTGATGACCCTCTCAGCTCCTCTAACAATTCTCTGCAGGGCTTTTTTGTCTGACACGCTGCAGTTGGAGTACCATGTCGAGAAGCAATACATCATCAGAACGCTCACCAGCACAACACTATAGAAAGTCCTGAGGATGCTGATGGGGAGAGAGGCTTGTTCAAGCTTCCTCAGGAAGTACAGTCTCTGCTGGGCCAATTTCATGATCCCTAAGGTGTTTTTATTCCAGATTAGGTCCTGTGACATCTGCACTTGATGTTCTCCACTCTCTCCACCGTGCAGCCACTGATGCTTAGAGGAGCGTGCTTGGGCTGTGAGCTCCGGAAGTCAATCATCTCCTTTGTTTTGTTCGCTATGAGCACCAAATTGTTTTCTCTGCACCAACCCTCTCGGTGTAACTTCTTCTCTGTACACTGATTCTTCATTTATGAATGAGTCCCACCACTGTGGTGTCATCCACAAAGTTGATGATCTAGTTCCCCTTGTGTCTGGATGCACAGTTGTGTGTTAGCAGTGTAAACAACAATGGACTGAGTACACAGCCTTGAGGAGATCCAGTGCTCAGTGTGATGGAGTTGGAGGTGTTGTTTCCAACAAGAACAGACAGAGACATGTGGCTGTGTTCAGGCAGAGTAGGAGGAGTTTCTCCATTAGTCTCTGGGGGATGATGGGATTGAATGCTGAGGTGAAATCAGTGTAGAGGATTCTGGCGTAGGTGTCTTTCTGGTCCAGATGATGACTGAGTGCAAAGTGGTGGATATTGTATCCTCTGTGGAGCGGTTAGGACGGTAAGCAAACTGGTGTGGGTCATGTGATGCAGGGAGGCTGGCTGTGATATGTGGTTTGACAAGCCGCTCAAAACAATTCATCACAGTTGGGCGGTAGTCGTTCAGACAGGATACAACTGACTTCTTTGCTGCTGGTATTATAGTGGATGTTTTGAAGCATCTGGGGTCGATGGCCTGACTGAGGCAGATGTTGAAGATGTCAGTCAAGACATCTGCTAGCTCACCAGCACAAGTTCTGAGCACACGTCCTGGGATGGGATCAGGGCCTCCCACTTTCTGTGGGTTGACCCTGGTTAGGGTATTGCATGTGTCTGTTGCGTTGAAGGTGAGGGCTGGCCCAATAGATGGTGGAGAAGGACCAGCCCTCCCTCTGGTTGACAGGTTTAGTGTTTGAAAGCATAAAAAGTTGTTGAGCCTGTCTGGAAGAAAATCATCATCGTCATTGACCCCTGACTGGACCTGTAATCCGTCAATGCTTGGACTCTCTGCCACATCCGCCTGGTGTTTCCTGTGCCGCAGAGGTGTCCCTGGATTTTCCCTGCATAGTTGCCTTCTGCAGCCTTGATTCCCTTTGAGAGCGCAGACCTGGCTGAGCAGAGAGCAGTCATATCTCCCACCCTGACGGCTGCATCTCGGGCTGTCAGCAGAGAGCGTACCTCTGTAGTCATCCAGGGTTTTCGGTTGCCACGTGCAGTGAAGGTCTTAATTACAGTGACATCCTCTGTGCACTTTGAAATATAGCAGGGTACCACCTCAGCATACTCAAAGTCTATCCGATTTCCCTGGGAGGCTGCTGTCTTAAAATCCTCCCAGTTGGTGTGCATGAAACAGTCCTGAAGTGCTGAGTCTGCCCCCTCAGGCCAGGTCCTGTTTTGTTTTTTCACTGGCCTGCTGCACTTCAGTAGCATGGTCAGAACGGCCAAGGTGGGAGCGGGGTGTTGCCTTGTATGTATCTAGGGAGTTTGTATACACTTTGGGGAAAACAGGCTTTAAACTTGTGTGGTTGAATTCCCCTGCCACCACTACAAAGCAGTCCAGGTTTTAAGTCAGGAGCTTATTAGTGGCATCATGTAGCCCTCCAAGTGCCTTGTTAGTATATGAACAATCGCTGCAATCGCTATGTTGAAATCCCTCAGCAGATAAAATGGCCGGCATTTCACAATGAGAAACTCCACCAGCTGACATATATGACAAGGTCTGCCGCACCTCAGATGCCCAGTTGTCGTGGATTTGTAGACGTTCACATTTGAACTTTCTGAACACTTAAATGACCTCTTGTAATAAGGGTTACTGTTCTCAAATTCAACACGATACAGCTAGCCTCAAAATAATGTTTCTGAAGTTAGTTTAGTTAAGAAATTGATTTTCCAGTGTTGTTGGAATGAATTTATCTGTTGATTGCTTTCTCGATCAATTGATTTCTCGTAAATGTTTGATCCTAACCCCCTTTTTCTTCTTTTGTGTGTTTGTGCAGCTGAACTGGAGTTTGTTCAGATTGTCATCATCATTGTGGTGATGACAGTGATGGTGGTGGTGATCATCTGCCTGCTCAACCACTACAAACTCTCCACTTGGTCCTTCATAACAAGGCAAAGCCAGGCCCGTGGACATGACCATGCCCTGCAGCAGGTCAGTAACAAAGTGTGTGTGCGTGTGTGTGTGTGTGTATGTGTGAGCGACAAAGAGTTACAGTTTGTATCTGGCTGTGTTTGGTTGCTCTAGCAGTACTGTTCTTTCAGCACCCATGCCAATTACACTGTGATCTAAACTGATACTGAGTGAAAAGCTGTCTGCCTGTTCATCTGTTGTCACTGAATGTCCCTGTGTGCTCATTGTGAAAGTACATTTCTTTATTTTTGAAGCAGGACAAACATAGCTTACCAGTTTGTTCCCAGTAAAGCTGTGCTGAGCTAAATGAATCCTTTTATCCCAGTCGGAGTTTCTGTCCCAGTTTCTCTGAGGTAACAGCTTTACTCCAGTCTGTTAGGTGAACTTGCAGAATTGGTTTCTTCAGAGCCAGACTCTGTCAGGGCTTCATGTTTAATTCACTACCGCGCCGTCTAGACAGCATCGGCTCTGCACCCATACTCACATGTCGTCACTTTGGTATAAACACACATACACACACACAAACTTGCATGCACGCATAAATTGCATCCACTGTGAAATGGTCAGGCACTGAATATGATCCATGACATAGAATTATTATGGTCCATTGATATATTCGGCAGACCAGTATCTGAAAAATAGATAAAAGCTTTCATTGTCCTATTACAGAGCATGTAAATTCAGCTAATAACCTCTCATCTCATCTATTTTACCCCCCCCCCCCCCCCCCCAAAAAAAAATGACATAAATGCAACATGCAACAGAAAGCAACAGGCCAACAAACCAACGTAGCAGTGAAAGTGCAGTCTGAAAGAATAGCCCATGATATTTGCCCAAAACAGACACAGAAACAACCAGGATTTATGCATATTTGTCCCCCTTTTCATGTTTCTTTTTTCTTGTTAAATACTGTTGACTGAGCCATCTTAGAAAAGAACCTCAAGTCAAATAGACGGAGGAAACTGCAGTTATTTGATAGTTGTGTCTCTTTGTTGTCGCTTTCATCCTGCCTTTTTTTTTTTAAAGATGGCAGCCGTCTGCCTTTTGTTGTCCTCACTTCCAAAAAGGGCAGGATTTTGGGTTTGAAGGCATCAGGCAATTCTCAGCATTGTTGTTTCATCTTTTGTGCCCTCATTACAGTTGTTACTGTTTGGATATTTTTTTTCTCTTTTTCTCTTTTTTTTGTTTCGGGAGTTTTTTTTCTATCGTCAGCTTAATGGTCTCACTTCAAAAACCATCCCAGACAAAACAAACGACAAAGTAGTAATGATGATGATTTCCAAAGCTTTCTTAAGCAGAAATCTACCATGACACATTGTCAAAAACATGTTAACTGTTCAAGAGTTGATAATTTATCCGTCAACATTATGAATAGACACAGTAACTTATACGTGTTAGTAACATGTATATTGAAAAGTAACACCAAACATAAACTTGCTTACAAGCCTCAGATGTACACAGTCTTTAAAAGCACTTTGAAGGACATCTTTCTTGTTTTTGTTGTGTGTGTTTTGATATGTAGGATGGGTGCCTGTGGCCTTCAGACAGCGGCTCTCGACAAGGTGCCTCGGAGGTAAGACCACAAAACTAACCCCTTTTAAACCAAGCCCGTTCACTAGTCCTTCTCACACAGAGACGCCACTTTATTGCCGCAGTGGCGGTTCGCCAATTCTCCGCCGTTGATTGTTCACACAGAGCGAAGTGGTGCCGGCGTAAAAGGGGCGTCATGATGATGACGTCTGTGTGTTTTCAAGGTGTTTCCCCAGTTTTCTCCTGTCAATCTAAACCCACGGACTGTTTATAATCATATGGATGCTGTTATAATGTGTAGTGATTGAGATCTTGACCCACCAAACATCCTGAAAGTGACAAAGTTCCATTTTTCGCTCTAAATTATATAATTACATAATCACCATCAGTAAACTGCAACAGTGATTTCTTGCTCAGGCAGGCATCACCACTCATGTGAGTAACACTAAAGTCCAATGATGGTATAGGCAAAACTCTTGGTAGTCTCTGTTTTATTCTAATTGTGTATCTGTTTTGTTACTGTGGCTTCACTGAAAAGTTCAATTTGTCCTATTTTTTTCTGCCCTCACAAGAAATCCTGAGGAGCTTATGTACCAAAATGCAACTCCCCCTTCCTGTCTTTTGTCATAAAACCTGCTGCCTCTGTACCGTAAAACAGCTAACAGAATTACATTTCTATGGCCTTGTTTCTGTGTGGGAAAAAGAAATATTACTATTCACACAATATATAGATGATAATTTGCTCTGAGTGAAACATTTAACAGTGTTTGAGCCAGTGGAGAGGAAAAGTATAGGCTATAAAAACTGCAACTAGAATGAATTAAAGTGAAAGGAAAAAAAGCCTTTCCCACATTGATCTCTTTTGTCTAATCTACTTGCCATGTTACTCTTTGTGTCTGAGTCAAATTGTCCTCCAGGTACCTGCCCTTGCATTATTCTTCTGTGGTTACAGGAACACCGTCGCAGCACAAAGATCCCGACATTTGCATTTTGGTTACTTGTAAATATTTGATCATTCAGGAATTGAAGCTTACAAGTCTGGCACTGTACTCCAAACAGAATAAATTTGGCATCTTCTCAAAGACTCATTAATACAGAGCTAAAAAAATGCCAGTATATTCACTGTGGCTGGTGATCTGTTTGCTTTATGGTGTCCATGCCAGATGGAGGAGCTTTCGAGTCATGGTGGTAGGAGAAACACTGGCAAAACTAGAGACAGAGTTCAGAGAACACTCAGAAACACAACCCAGCACATGATATAATTAATAACTTGCAGACAATAGTATTTCAAAGTTGTGTGTGAAGTTTAGCTGGTCAGTCTGTGCACATTTGAGCAATCAAAGCCAATTTTGGCATTTTGTGTTGGCAAAATGGCGAGTTTGCACCAAAACAAACACACCAGATTTGCTTTCATTGGACCGCCATGCCAGCTAAAAGCCTTGTGTAAAATTTAAGTGGATTGAGAACCAGGCATGTAAGGTGGATAGAGCGATAAGAGCAGAAGGCAGTTGAAGGGAGTCAGAGAGGAAGAGAGGTGCTGGAGGATGCAGGAGGTAAAAACAGTGTCAACGTTAGAGCAGCCAGAGAGACCTGGAAAAAAAGGGAAAGGCCGTCGGGAGACTAACACGGAGAAGGATGCAGCCAATGAGTGTGGGTGGCTGATAGATGCGTGGAAGGGGTGTGTGTGTGTGTGTGTGTGTGTGTGTGTGTGTGTGTGTGTGTGTGTGTGTGTGTGTGTGTGTGTGTGTGTGTGTGTGTGTGTGTGTGTGTGTGTGTGTGTGTGTGTGTGGACCGGGAGGGGGGGGGGGGTGCATCATTAATCAGCAACACCTCCCCTGACACTGTCTAGACAGCCGTCTGAGAGCTTCCCTGCTCTGCTGGCTCTGCTCCCTCTATCAGCTTTGCACCTTTCTCTCCCTCCCTATCTGTCTATCTGTCTGGTTCTTCCTTTCTCTCTTTTTTCTCTCTCTTCTGTTTCTTTCGGTCTTTATCGTTTTAGCTCTCCTTCCCTCTCTTTATCTCCATGGCTCTTTTCCTCTCTGCTCTCTGTGTTCCCTCCTTATCTCAGTGGACCGTTTCTATTCCACTGTTTCTCTCTCTCTCTATTTCAACCCCCCCACTACCCCCCCTCAGTGGGGGTTGACCTTTAAAGCCACAGTCTCTAATTGAAATGGGTTCCCTCTGATAATGACTAGACACAGTAGAAATGTGTTGAATTGGACAGAAATGTGAGAAATGAATAAATGGACCATGCAGACACAGCCTGAAGAGCTAATTGAGGTGAAGATGTCTGACAAAAGCTGAAGATGATGCAACATGTCAGAAAATGGAGACGGCATTTTGGATCTTTTACTCTAATTACAATGATGTGTCTTTAATAACCATTTGGTGATACATTGATGGGTGCTGTTGCTGCAACAAGATCATCATTAATTGTTTATTCCAGTTCATTAGAACTGAATGAAAGGTGAAATGTCTTCAAGAAACTAAAGTCCTGGATGACTGAGAACCTTAATCAACACTTATTGGCATATATTGTTTACGTTGAATTCAGGTATGTTTGCAGAGAAATGTATTTTATTAACAGTTAAAAATACTTTGAAAATATTTGATATTAAGTTTTTTAATATTACTTTTTCTTTTTCAAATATTATTACATTTTTACCTGTTCAGGGCTCTTTTCAGATTAAACTGTCTGAGAAGGAAATACAGTATCACTCTTGCGTTGAATTGCTCACAGGCATGTACAACCTGGGTAGAGGGTTGCATGTAAAGGCCAAAAAGGTCGGGAGTGTGACTCAGGAGGCAGAGTGGGTCGTCCACTAATCAGAAGCTCACTGGTTTAATCCACCCTTATTCCAAGTGCCCCTGGGCAAGATTCTGAACTTTAAACTGCTCCTGATGACATTGCCACAAGTGTGAGTGTGGACGGGTATATGTTGTATGTGTTGTACTGTGAGTGGTCGGTGGATTTACATTTTTAATGTCACTTTTTCACTTTTTCTGTTGTCATTAGATTGTGCTTTCCATTTTACTACATTTACCAGTCAGAGCTAATGATTCAAGAAGTTTTAGTTGTTTTCAAATGTACATTACAGTGGGACACAGTGCACTGCACTTAACAGTAGCTTGTTTTGTATCTATACATATTGTGGTATATATCAGAGAAAATACTGGTACTGTCTCACTACGTAAACCATGTTGCCTGTCAATGCTAATTAGCTGTCATAACTTTGCTGACATTCTTTATTCTTTTTTCTCTTTGCATTGCCTCCTTCCTTCAACCTCCCTTCCCTCACTCTTCTTCTTTTCCCTTATACTCCCTTGCCTTCCTCTTACTCTCCTCCTCCTGTCTCTGTCTTCCTCTCAGGTATTATATGCTCCCCAGGCCAGGGATCGCTTCACCGCTCCCTCCTTCATGCAGCGTGACCGCTTCAGCCGCTTCCAGCCCACCTACCCCTACCTGCAGCATCAGATCGACCTGCCACCCACCATCTCGCTGTCGGACGGTGAGGAGCCCCCGCCATACCAGGGACCCTGCACCCTGCAGCTCCGCGACCCCGAACAGCAGATGGAGCTCAACCGCGAGTCGGTGAGGGCGCCGCCCAACCGGACCATCTACGACAGTGACTTGATTGACATGGGAGGAGGTGGGAGCCTGGGAGGGGTGGGGGTGGGAGGGGGTGGAATCGGAGGAGGCGGCCCGAAGCCGCCGAGCAGTAACTCGGGCATCAGTGCAGCCAACTCCAGCAGCCACGGGCGCATGGAGGGCCCCCCGCCAGCGTACAGCGAGGTGATGGGTCACTACCCTGGCTCAGCATTCTTTCTACACCAGCACAGCAATAACCAGAGGGTGGGGGGGCCGGGGAGCAGGACGATCCAGCAGCAGAGCCAATCAGAAAGCACAATAGTACCTGCCAAGGCCAAGGACGGCCAGCCAGAGGACCTGGTGTGAAGAAAAGATTAGGGGGGCAGGTGGGGCCACCCACCCCAGACTTCAAACTGTCTCTCCTCTTCAACCCCAATCACCTGTAAGCAGTGGATTCTATCGCTCTCTGTCTCTCTGTCTCTCATGTCCTCTCTCCACACTCCCATGCACAAATAAATATCAACCTTAGCTACAACAAAACAAGGAAAGAGAGGAAGCAAGAGTTGATTTAATTTCAGTTTCTTTGCGATGTTAGAATTTTTAAACCGCTAGCACTGCTGGCAGGATGTATGCACTGCGTGGAGAGTTTTTATTTCCTCTTCATGAGGAAGAAACACACAGATTGAAACAATTTGCTTTTTTTCTCCCCTCGGGTGACGGTTCTGTCCCCTGGGAACTGAGGACAGTGTTTTTCTTCTTCTTTTTTTTTTCCGGACCAGGATCTGTGCACAAAGAGAGACCTGAGAATCAAGGACTTACAGAGAACACAACAAAACAAGATACTCACAAACCCAAATCTTAGTGCCAAGGTTCACGAGGAAGCAAAGCAAAGGGGGGGAATGACTTGTACTAACATTTACACAAAACAAACACAAAAAAGAAAAGTTATCTAAAAGTTGCACTATCTTTTTGTTGTAAAAGAAAAGAGGGATTATGCTATGTGATGATAATAATTATGATGTGTTTGTTTTTCTTTCTTTTTTTTTCTTCTTTTTCATGAATGGACTGACTGACTGAACTTTGGCTCCAAAGTTGTTAAAACAGTTGGGAGCAAAAAAAAACAAAAACAAACAAGTATTATAAGCTTATATCCCTCCTTTTTTTGAGAACCACAAGAAATACTCGTACCCAGCCTACAACTTCTGTCTGCTTACACCACAGGCACAGTGAGACTTAGTGAGAGAGGAACCTTGCCTACATTTGTGTACACTTCAGTGGGGAAGATATCAGCCTCATGACCGGCCGCTGGGTGGACGAAACATGTCTTACTTCCTCTGGTTTGTTTGTTTGTTACAAGATTTGAAGATGGCTTTCCCAAACCAGAGCTGTTCCTAAACTCGTAGAAAGACGAGAGCTGCTCGGCAAGATCCGACATGCTCCATTCAGACATTTCTAGGAAATCTGGCCCGCTGGTTGATATCAAGTTAACCAAGAATAACACGGCTCCATTTAAAAAAAACAAAAACAAAATAACATATCGAACAGTCCATCCATCAGCCTGGTCACAGCAGATTCTTCACTTTCACCTCTGTCCTGACCTCTGAGTAACTGACACTTCCTCTTTCCTGTTTCCTGCGTGCCCCCCACCCCCATCCTCTTACCGCTCATCTCGACATGCACAGTGCATTCTGCCAACAGCCACACTGAACACGAACCCCTGCCACCATGACAATGAAAACACAACACAAAAAAAAGAGGCTTGGCTCTACATCTTCATGTCTCTAAAGCCACACACACAAAAAAAAAAAACAAGACAACACAAAGTGAAGATTCCTGTCTGTATCCGCCAGCACAGCGATCAGGTTTTAAATGAGAACTGTCTGTGGTTGAAGTCAAAGGGCTATGGGAGGGTCCTTTTTGTAAAAGAAAACCTTTTTG
This sequence comes from Acanthopagrus latus, assembly GCF_904848185.1. Taxonomy (NCBI): domain Eukaryota; kingdom Metazoa; phylum Chordata; class Actinopteri; order Spariformes; family Sparidae; genus Acanthopagrus; species Acanthopagrus latus. The sequence goes on along the minus strand of NC_051055.1, from coordinate 4,994,331 downwards.
AAAAATCAAGCCTTTTTCTCTGCTCATCGTTGCCTTCTCCTCTGCTCTTGCGCTTTCTCTGTCTCTCTATCTTGTTTGCGTTCAACACCAGTGCCCCCCCCCCACCTTTACCCTAACCCAGCTTTTTAACAATGTTTCTCGTAAACACTGTACATCATCCCTCCTTCCATCTGCGTGCAGAAAAAGTGTGTTCAAATGATGCAGAGTCCGCCAAGCCCTTTAAAGTGGAGACTGGAGTGGAGCCCTTGTTTGGCAGTGTGCTAGTGCAGTCCTGTCCCCCGTGTGTGTGCGTGTGTGTGTGTGTGTTGGTTCGACCTTTTAACAATCTGAAAGTACTTAATGCTCCATTGTGTGTTTGTCTGCATGTCTGTGTTTATCTGAATGATTTATTAACCGACTGCTTTGTCTAAACTTAGAGATTCAAGGACATATTATTTGACACTGTCTATAATAGCACATGATCGATGAAGCTTTCATTAAAGCGAGATGCTTATTATCTTGGTGAAGAGTCTTGAGAAAAGTGCGTGCAACAGTCCTGCCCCACCGGTTCCATTAAAGTCGCACAAGGAGAACTCTGCCTTTCTTGACCATAGTGAAACAGCAGATTCACACACCATGGCCCAGTTTTAGAAAGCATACTGATTCTCAGCAGGTTTTGCGTGTAGTGTAAAATGGCATATTCTCAAAAAAGTCAGTATGCTGTGAGAGAAGCGAAGTCCCTCCCCTTCTGGTCGACCACCATGGGACTGTATTTCAGAAAAAAATTGGTATGGTAGCGAATGACGAGAGACGCATACATATATGAAATACATTTTTGATCCCATTTGGATTGTGAATTACACACGTGATGTTTGTTCATTTCAGAGATGAGACACAGAAAGATGCAGTTCTGCTTAAAAAGTATAAGACTGAAAATACATAATTAGAAAGACTATACACCCAACAGTCACTCACAAAAACCCATGACTGAAAGTCTGTAGAGCTGGTCCCGTATACACGGCAGCTCACAGAACTGACTAACTCCCCTTTTACGTGTCCAATATGACCAGATTTATGGTCATTTTCAACTTTTTAAATACTTTCTCTGTGGCGAAGTGACAGCCATGTTGGTTTTACAAGCAGACAGTGTAGTTCTAAATGGTTTTTACCATCTCTATGGCTGTGACTTTTCTGACCTGCAGAATGATCTTTTAAATTGTCCAACAACATGTTCATGGCACGATGTAATTAAGATCACATGTGATTTTTGACTCTCACCTCTGACCAATGTACAAGTCTTTTTTCTGAAATAAGGTCCCATGGGGAACATCAAAAAGGGCGGGGCCTCTGCTCTCCATGCCATGCACACAGGAAATGGAGGAGCTGCTAACAGCTGAAAATTCAAGCCAAATGGATGGATGGTAGTGAGACAGCTCATTGTAGATCTGAGCAAATAGAATATGTGCAAAATCTTTGGAAAACAACTCACAAAATAGTGAGTTTTATTTTTAAGAAACACTCAACACATCTCCTCAAAACAGCTATGAAATTGAAACACGTGTACTTTTTACGCTCTAATCCAGTGGGTTGAATCGCTGTCCCTCACACATAAGAACATTTGGTTATCTACCGATGCTAGTTGCAGCCCGAGTGTGAAGTGAATTTGAAGGCATCACGTGAGACAAATCCAGCCTCTTACTGAGCTGGATCCCAGTTGAGACATTAAACTTGGAGCCTGGACTTGCTCCTGTAGGTCGAAGGAGAACTTCATTCCCCTCCTTGTGCATGTAGAGCTCACCTTTGATTTCACAGCGTTCAGATGTCGCGAAGGCAGAGGTGAAGCCTCCTGCTTTCTGTTAGCATCAGTGTGTTTGAATGTATGCATGTGTCCCAGTGTGTCCATCTGGCTCTACAGTCGTGTATGTGTGTGTTACTACATCGCTGCTGCTATTGCTGTTGCTGCTGCTGCTGCTACTATTGTTGCTACTGCTGCTTCTCATGCCCCCCACAAAACCCGAGCCCCCACCCCCCAAACTGTCCCCTCAGCTCATGCACAACTAGAAGGAGAGAAATCTGACCCCCTGCAGTCAAAAACACAAGTGTTGAGACACAGCGTGGTCTTCTTTCCTGCAGGACTGCATATTAAGACATTTTGTTTCACAGAAATCTAGTGAGTCCATTGTCCCAACACTTCTGCCTGTGACTGCACAGACCTGCTTCAGAACCCGCTTTTTTCCCCTCCTTTTCTTCCTTCTTTTTGTTTTGTTTCTTTTTTTCTTGCCTTGCTCTGTCTGCGCAGTCATAGCTTGTAAATTGAGGATATAAAGATGAATTTTATGTTTTCTACAAGGAGGTTTGCATGTTACTATTATGTGAGTAAATAAGGTGCCTAATGTTCATGTTTGAGCAGACCACACCTCAGTCCAACTGCTGCTTGGAATCCTTACAGGCACCTTATCTGGGACCTGACCGCCTGTCTGGCAGAATGGAACCCAAATACGTGAGAAAAGGTTTGCCAAAAAAGATCAGCTCTGTCTTTTTGTAAAGTAAAGTTCAAGACCCACTTGAAACTATACATTTGGTGTAGCAAAACACCTGCTGCCTCTCCAAACTGCAGCTCAACCTTGACCGTTTTTTCTCGCCCTGTGAGCTCTGGTCACGACCTGTGCACCGGCATTGTCTGTGAGCGTTCTGGCTCCCATTCCGCCAGACAGAAGCGATGTCTCCCGGCCAAGCGCCTGTAGCCATCCCAACCAGTAATTTGACCAGCGTGTGGAGCAGACATAGGAACCCACTTGCACTCAAAAAGCTCCCACCTTCGTTGTGCCTCACTTCCAACGGTGCTTTTTTCAGTAGTCTGTCTTTCTTTATGTTTGTTTGTAAGGTGCTGTATATAACTTGAATATATTATGCACATATCCTACCCAATGGGTAGAAACCACAAAAAAATGTTGTGAATAATGTAATATAATGTATAGACAATATAAGAATTTTAAGAAGGCAGCATCAAATTTGTAAATGCCTACAGTTAAAAATGTGCTTTGTCTTTTTTTATGAGAAAACATGGTTTGCAAAGTATGCTTACAATATGGTTTTGCAACACAAATACAAATTACTACTTATAATATTTTGCTATAAATAATAGTTATGATAAGGATGAGATAACCTCTGGATTAAGGAAATTGTTGAGAAAGGATATTATTCACTTGTTTATTGGATCATCATATACCAAGCTTTCACACACTGCTTGCCATCATTTGGGTACCAGCTGGTGGTTTTTATTTTCACCACAATCAACAAGCAAATGTATAGTTCTATTACACAGATATTTAAAGAAAACATCTGTTTGTGTTAATGCCACGACCTCGGCCAAGCCCCGGCTTAAAAAAAAAAAAAAAAAAAAAAACTTTGCTCTGTAAATTGTTGGATTAAAAAAAAGCCGAAGCTGTCCAGTTTGGGAGACCTGTACACATGACCACTGCACACGAGAGCCCTCAGCACTTCCAAATGAGGAACAATACGTTTCTGTATTCATAGATCTTGATAATATTTTAGTTCATTTCAGCTGTAATTTTGTATATCTGCGGAAGTATGAGTCTGTGGAGTATGCTCAGCACTGCTGGGGCTCTGGTTAAAGCATTTCAAGGAAAAAAAAAAAAGGAAAGCCCATTCCCTTTTTGTTGGCCAAGATTGGAAAGTTGCGCCAGCGTGAAACGAGTGAAAAATGCTGTTAAAACTGTCATTTAACGTTTCTTTCTTTTATTATTCCGTTTTATTTTTTAACATTACAGTGTAATATGTGGCACAGTATATTGCAACAAAAGTCATGTTTAATCTGCAGTCATTTATTTACAGTATGTACTGATTGATAACTCGTAACACTGTACAATAACCGCAGAGCATGTTCATTCTTATCTATAGACGATGTACATAGCAACACGCCATTTTCTCTTCAAAGCACCAAATAAGTGGCAGTTGTATAGATTTAATTTTGAAAAGTCTCTATTGTAACTTTGACTGGAGCGCCGCTTGGCTCTCCTTCTTAATACATCTTTTTTTTTTTCTTTTTTTTCCGTTTCCTGCACTAGCTTGAAGAACTAACTTGGGCTCAGACTGATTTTTATTTGATTTCCGCCCCCTGCAGCGCGCTCCCTCTTTCCAGAAGTCTGTACTCAACTGCTGACAACAAGTAGCTGTTTTTATCGTTCCAGATTTTAATAATAATAATGATGATAATAATAACAATGATAACGTCTCAACAGTTTGGTATTCTCTCTGTCTTGACAGTTACCATAGGACTGCTTCCATCATGGGTTTTGTAACATTGGTTTGCTTTATTTACAAAATGAATCCTTCTCGTTCCCCCCTTCCCCCCTCTGTGCTCAAGTCTGGATATATATATGACTGTAGTCAGTACAGTATACATATATCCAGACACGGAGGTAAAATTGTTGTGTATTTTTGCCTCTTTTTATTTAAGCAGTTGTGATGTAATAGGTTTTAGGCCTAAGGTCTGTTATTGCAATACTTTTACAGAAAAGAAGAAAAAAAATCAAAAAATGTTGCTCTAAGTGCTGTTGTAGTCAAAGATTTTATGCTTGTACTTATGCTGTAGTCAAACTGCAGCGTAATGAATAAAACTTTAAAAGTGATGACTCTGCTGTTTTCCCTGAGTGTTATAATGAGGTTCTGTGATGTTATAACTGCAGTCGGCGCGAGCAGCTTTTTATCGGCCCTCACTGACGCTGCCAAGTAACCTGAGCAGGAGTGGAGGCACATCAGCAGCTCGTTAGCCTGGTCCGAAGCCCGGGTCGGTCGGTGAGGTAGGCTACACCCAACACCCATGTTTTATAAGACATTTCAGTGCAGTTAGGTGCATCACAAGTACATTCTGTTCCATGTCGACACCAGGTTGTGTGTTATCTGCACGTTTAGTAGCTGCGTCCATGTGTTGCCTGTTTTGAGAGGAGGGACTGATAACTCTGAGGCCTGAAGTTGAAGGTAGTTTCAGTCGACATCTCGGACCTCCACGAGTGCTGAAGGGCTGAACATGAGGCCCAGACATCCGAGGGTTTAACACTCTTTGGTGTGGGAACTTCAAATAACTACAGTTATTTCAGTACATCATAAGCACACATAGTGTAAGTCAAGATCCAAGAACACAGCATTTTCCATAATGCAGCTCAACAATGCATTTAAGACCCTCCCTCCCTGGTTAAAAAAAAATAAAATAAAAATAAATAAATAAAAATGACTTGCAAACTCTGTGCACCCAGTTTGTAACACATGATAAAATATTACTAACCAAGCTGAGATAACACTGATGAGGTCATATCTCAGACCTGAAGAAACTCCACTACAGATAATCAGTGATGAAATGTAGCGAAGTACATTTACACAAGCACCGGACATGAGCATCATTTTGAGGTACTTGTACTTAGTAGTTCCATTTTCTGCCTCTTTAAACTAACTAACTGGTTACTTTGCAAATGTCACATAGCATCAGAGCCAAAGTGGTGTTTTTTTTAATCTACACTGAACAAAAATATAAATGCAACACTTTTGTTTTTGCTCCCATTTTTCATGAGCTGAACTCAAAGATCTAAAACTTTTTCTATATACACAAAAGATCCACTTCTGTCAAATATTGTTCAACAAATCTGTCTAAATGTGTGTTAGTGAGCACTTCTCTGCTGAGATGATCCATCCCACCTCACAGGTGTAGCATATCAACATGCTGATTAGACAGCATGAATATTGCACAGGTGGCCACAAGAAAAAGCCACTCTGAAATGTGCAGTTTTACTTAACTGGGGGGACAAAACCAGTCAGTATCTGGTGTGACCAGCATCTGACTCACATCTCCTTCACATAGAGTTGATCAGGTTGTGGCCTGTGGAATGTTGGTCCACTCCTGTTCAGTGGCTGTTGCTGGATATTGGCAGGAACTGGAACACGCTGTTGCATATGTATCATATACGTGTCGTATCCAGAGCATCCTAAACATGCTCAATGAGTCAACCCATAGTATACACTCTATACATACATGTAAATAAAATGTGGAAAACCACAATGAAAATCTCATATGTAAATGGAAAAAAATAAGAAAAGTTTAACATGTTAAATGAAAGAGTCAGAAGTCAAAACTGTTATTCTGAGTAAAGTACATGAAGCTTAGTTCTCTCTGAGATAGAGAGAGATCCCACTTGTCGTGGTCTCAGAGGCTTCTAAACTGCTTCTCAGGACGGGAATATTAAGGCCAAACACTTGAGGTGGACTAAGAAACCCCACAGTTTCACAGTGGATGACCAGAAACAAGTCCTTTTCACTGATGAGTCCAAGTTTAAGATTGAAGGAAGTCTTAAGGAGCCGTCAGGTTTAACACAAACTTGTGGAGTCCACGCCAGCTTATGTACATGCGGTCATTAAAGTAACATACCAAATACTAAGATACCAGAGAGTCATGGACAGTTTTCAAACATTCAACGTTTCACTCAGGTTGTTCAGCTGAAATGAAAGTCTGTTATGGAAAAAATATTACTACATTTGAAACAATTGCAAAACATAAGTATGTTGACTCGGTCTCATACTTTCACTTGGATTGCTGATACTTGTGGTACATTTAAGACAAGCTGACCACTTGTCCTGTGGGTTCATGCAGACCACATATAAAAGGCTATCTCTGCAAAAAATACTTCCCTACTTCCATTCTTTTCTGTGTCGGAGTCTTTGGTGAGCTTCACGTGAGGTTTTAACGCCTGTTATCCAGATCTCCTGAAACGTTCTCGTTTGAAAGCGGCACAGTACAGGTCAGACTGAGGTCAGGCTCACAGCCTCCTCTTCTTCCGTAGATGTTTTCTGTTGAAGAGTTGTTGGCAAAGATTCTCTTCAGCCAGGAGCGAACGACTGACTCAGCCCCGCGACGTGTTGAGATGCATAAAACATAAGTTGCCTTATTTTTCGGCGGTTTATTTATAGACAGGCCCCATCTGGTGACTTGTCATAACATTTCCCAGAAGTGGAACGAAGTTAACGTTCAAGGCACTTAGCCTCACTTACAAGTGCGGGGGGGGGGGGGGCTGCCTCCTGTCCTCTCTGTGACCCTCCTGCTACAAAACGCTGCGAGGAGGCACCGTCGTCCTGACACTGTTCACACTGCCTCCTGACTCACTCTGCTCACACTCAGCTCACACACATCTCCGGAGCTGGCGGACCGGTAAAGGCCGCGCAGAGGAAACATTCATACATCAGCTGCAGTTCGTTCAGAAACGAGACGTGATGCACTTTCAGAGTCTGAACCCCTCGCAGGGTTTTTAGCATCAGACAGGAGTGGAGGAGGAGGAAACTGCTTTCTAGTACACTTCTATATTTCATCAAGTAACGAGGGCTAAACGTTCATGCGCTTGGAAATGTTTGAGACAGATACTAACACAGTGAGCTTTAACTGAGGGGATACTGCTTAAACTGAAATTGCTGCAGACACCTCACCAAGTCACAGAGTATGTGAGCTGATTAAAGATATAATATGTAACGTTTGTGATAAAAAATGTCTAAAAACAGCAGGAGAAACCTAATGCAACTCTCCAATCAGAGTAAAGTGTGAGTCTGAAAAGTCCGGAAAAAAAAACAAAAGCAAGACGGAATTAAAGAACAGGAGGAGGACGGAACAAGGACAATGGACCACACAGAGACACTGTGAGCCAGACCTACTATTATGGGTAGTGATATAAAAGAGCTCTAAAAAAGAATTAGGACACAAATTAACCAGGAACTGAAGAAGAGAGTTGAAGGAAGAAATCACCAGCCTCCAACAAAAACAGACCGAAACCTCACACAAACTCACAGAGTTACAGACCCTGAAGGTGAGAGGAGCCGTGATGCTCCAGGGAGGCTGCACCCTACACAATGGACATGCCTGGTGGAGTGGAGGATGCAGTGTGCACTGCAGAGAGTGACGAGGGGGGAATGTTGACCGCCTTAAGGGGCAGATGGACTGATACACAGAACGTTTGAAAACTTCCATTTGTGGAGGAAGGAGAGACACACTTGGAAGTCCACTATATTAGTTGAGTTCTTAACTTTTCATGGTTTTGTAGTTCATAAGTGTGTGGGAACACATTTTCAAATAAGTAGCAGCAAATAATAAAGATGTCATAATAGATATTATGAAGATAGTGCCACTTGAATGTGAATGGCTCAAAATAGCAGCTAAACGAGGACGGGTTGTGACAAAACTGAAAAAAGAAAAAAAACAAACAAACATACATATCTCCCAAATGTATCCCAGTTAGAACATGGTGAACTTGAACAATAAGGAAACAGGAAATATACAGTATTTCACAGTATATATAATGGGGGGTGAAGAGGAAATGAGGAGATCTAACAATAGTATCAAACACAGCTCAATTTGAGAACAAAATGGAATGCAACCATATTCCATACAACGATACACTCGCCTCCAAGGGTGTGAAGCGCACTGCTCCAGGTTCCAAAACAGCCCTGAATTAACAGTACTGAAGTCATTAAAAGTAATGCAAACAAAAGAGACTGACTGAAATGTTGGTATGCGTTGGAAAGGCAGAACTATTTTTTTCACATTCCATAATGAGACTATGGCGGCTGCCACAGTCTCGTCAATGTATGGGAAACACTGAATGCTAACGTGAGTTGCTCAAAAACTTTCTTTTTAGTAAACTCCATCTACACAAACAATGTTGTCAGTGCTGAAGGGTTGAGGGAACTAGTGCAGCGTCCGTGTGTTTCTTACACATCCTGAGCTCTAAGACAATAGTAAATAGTAAGAAGACAGGATGAGATGGGACCAGATGCTCCCCTGTAGACAACTGTGGGAATGCAACAGTGGAAGGGCCCCCATGACCAGGACGACCAGCTCTGATCAAGGCTATCAACAAATCAAATATACATGACATACTATTAGATGAAGTTGAAAATGATCAGGTTCCTCAAAATAAGTCACTGTGAAGCAGTGACTTAAGGGCCTCCCCACACAAATGAGTTAAGCCATTGAGTCATTGCAAAACAATTAAAGGATAAAGAGCATTGTGGGAAACATAGACCTATCTCTCTATTGAGAATTAACAGCAAATAGATGCAGTGCATAAAGACACCGTACCAACAACCTGCTGCCAGAATTAAATCACTCACTTTATTTGCTCTTCTAATTTAGCATTTAACGCAAGCAGTTGGTCAAAATGAAAAACTTAAGGGGCTTCACTCAGAGAGAACAGTGATTACAGCTCTCACTCTCAGGTTTCTGTGATGGAATGAGTGGAGCACAAACTAATTTGTCACAATAAAAAAAACAAAAAAAAAAAACATTCATGAAGTTTGGTTTATAATGAATTCATTAAAGGTCCTCAGACAACAGTTTGTTCATCCTGCCGTCAGCTGGCAAAAGATGCACAAGTATCCACGGTCGCTTTCCTCAGGCCGTCGCTTCTCGATTCATCCTCCACTCTCCGCCATAAACAGTTTATTGTTTTGACTTTATTGTATTTGTTAGTGAAAACCCCATTAAAAAAAGCTAAGAAAAAAAGCTTTTTTTTGGTCAAATTAATCCTCCCCAAGTTCACAGATGAATTTTTATGACTGACATTTAAAATGGTAAGGAGCATTGCTTTCAGGACATAATTCCCCCTTTACTCTGGATAATCGTGTGTGATGTGACCAGCGATCAGTCCACTGCCAGCCTAGATACCACTGAGTAAGTGTCTTTTCTCTATATCCTCTTACTATCACAATGTGAATTCCATATGGATTTATTTATCTTTTTTGTCATTTTGGTTGTGATTTTGTTGTTACATTTCAGAGGGTTTTAACTTGTTATGTAACCGTCACAATTTAATACTTTTACTTGCTATGACTACATGAGAAAAAATACCAATTGCGAGAAGACGTGCTATTTCAGTGTGATGGAATCATTACTCTTCATACCTGTCACCATGTTGGATCGTAACGTAAAGCTATTTGTGGCTCCAGAAAAAGCTGCACATCTGATAAACCGCCTCCAATGATGTTACGGCTAAGTTGCCTTGTGGGTAATGTAGACGCCAAAATGGAAAAGGTCGGAATGAAAAGGTGATGTCCCTGGTTCTGCGGTGTCGACTTTGATCAGTTGTTTTTTAACTGTTCATAATGATCGATCGAGACTCGAGGCTAGACTGCCTCTGAAACCTGGCACCTACGTTACCCTCAGTGCAACTTAGCAACTGCGTGATATCACTGGAAGTAATTTTTCAAATTAGAATCTTCCTCTGTTGCCACAGAAGGCTTTACACTACTTCTTCACCCATGTAGTCATTTTCCCCAGGACACTTTAATGTGTGAAGTTGTTGGTGTTACACTTTAAACAAAGATTACTTAGTTACATCCATGTCATGTTTTGCACAATGAAAAAAAAAGTGTTCCGTAAAAGAAATTCCTAAATATTGAAGATTCTTACAGCAACCTTGAGATTTATAACGTTTGACTTACCCCACTCAAACTCCCTCATGCACATGCAGTCTGTCAGCTACATCCAAACTGTATTCACTGACCTTTTGTGAGAAAAGACTTAAAGTACAGAAAATCACAGACTTCAGACAGCTTGGACAGTTTTTTTTCTTATTTCATCCTCCTGACCTGTGCTTCACCTCAGGCTTCCCAGAGGCATCTTGACACCTGAGTCGTGTTTAGCGACCGACTCACACCTGAGGAACACAGATTGTCTTTACACTTAGATGATTTCGGGAGCTGCAGCGCCGCTCTGTCTCCTGTGTCACACTCCCAGTGGGAGAACGGACAGGTGCTCCCGTGGACTGCATAAACACTTGTTCATTAGTTTGGACAGCAGCGGTCATCGTAACCCGCACACGCTTCCCATCAGCACCGGGCAGTGCTGCATTTCCATATAGATAGAATTCATAATGAAGGAGGCAGGCCAGAGCGCGTCCGGGCTCTGACAGCGTGATGTTTAAATCTGTTTAGCGTTTCTGGACACTCGACAGCCGGGAAAACAAAGTGTCACACTGTACAGACTCTTCACTAAGTGGTGTGGACCTTGACCATAACCCACTGAGCTGGACCCTGCCTGTTGTCTCCCAGTGTGTAGCTGTGCCTTCATCTCTGTGCTGGGAAGTTTTATACAAACATTGATTCAAATTAAGGCTCAGGGAGTAAAAGAATATATGAATGTAATCCAATGTCATGTCATGTCAGTCCACAGCTCTCGTGTTTCTGTGATGTCACAAAAACATTCATGAATTTTGGTCCTATAATGAATTCATGATAGGTCGACAGAATCTGCGAAGTTTGATTCTTGGTAATACTACCAGCACCATGTTCGACAGTAGGTCTGGTGTTCTTGGGGTTAAAGGCCTCACCTTCTCTCCTCCAAGCATATTGCTTTTCATTGTGGCCCAAGAATTACAGTTTTGTTTCATGTGACCACAGAGACTTCCCTCCAGAAGGTTTTTTTCTTTGTCCATGTGATCAGCAGCAAACTTCAGTCCAGCTTTAAGGTGACCTGGCTCCATACCTACTGTCTGGAGCCAGGGCTTCTTTCTTCCACGGCAGCCTCTCAGCTCATGTTGCTGTAAAACACACTTGACTGTGGACACTGACACCTGTCTTCCAGCAGCTTCTAATTCATTGCAGACTTTGTTTGTGGCGGTTTTTGGCTGACACTTGACCATCCTGACCAGTTTTCTCTCAGAAGCAGGTGATACTGTGCACTTTTATTTTACTATTAACAGTCAGCAGCTGTTATCAGTCAGAATCACTCAGAAGAAGTTAAGAGGCCATGCAACAAGGATTCACACAACTTTTTATCGACTTCCTAGTCACCTAAATTGACTGTGAAAGTTAGTGTATATTTTTGATCCAGCAGACTGAGTCACATTTTCAATAAATTCATTACTGAACCAAACTTCATGAATGTTTTGCTGTTGTTGTGTGACACAGCAGTATGTGTTCCATACTGTAGAAATCATTGAAACTCAAGACTGTCATGATATACAGGTGTATCTCAAAAAAATGTAATATCATGGAAATAATTCATAATCCCATAATTCATTCAAAAACTGAAATTATAGTATATGTTAAGTGTACATTATATATAAAGTTAAATATTTGTATTATATTAACCCTACTTGTGCCATTCTCAAATTGACTACCCTCTAACCACCTTTGTGGCAAAAATGTACACGCACAAAACAAATGCCGTTAAATCACCATACATCAATATTTTTTTCAGTTTTTTTTTTTTCATAAACCACTCAAACAACTTCAGACCTACTCAAAACCACCAAACATTCAATACTTTTCAGGAATTTAACCCTTTAAATGCCAGGTGTATTATTTGAATCACCAAAGCCCCACAGCTCGAGCACGTTACATTTCTGATGATTGAAATGTGTGAGGAAAAGTACAGGCGTTTTTATAAATCTGATGAAGACTGTGTATGCATTTTTCCTGTTTTGTGTGTACACAGATTTCTACACTTGAACAGTGTTAGACATTTTGCCCCTGGTGTAGAGTGGGTTCATCAAAATGGTTTTGGTTTTTTGGGTACTAAAAACCGCTAAAGCTGTAAATTATACTGACAGCAGTGGGTAGAACTAACCAAAAAATAACTGGATTGACAAATGAAAACTCTGAGCTGAAAGGTGAACTGAAAGCCAAAATGTTGATACTGTATAGCTGAGCTGCAGTGTCTGCTGATCATTTCCTTCAGGTTTATAACTCCTACACCCCACTTATGCAGATCACACAATCTGACTAGCATTGTACTGTAAATCTCACACACCCTTTAAATGCAGCATACAAATGTTGGTAATTAGCATTTTTAATTTATTCAGTTGTGGTTTCAACGAAACATGTTTAAATCTGTCAAGAACTTTGTACCCAAAACATTTCAGATGGCACACTATGCATTACACACTGTGTCTACGGTCAATATGCTCTGAAGCCTCTGCATGTTTACATGTATGACTTACAGCTCATCACATGTAAATGATAAGACTTGGACCGTTGTACGAACAGCTTTCATACAATCATCTCCCTTGGTCATTTCAAACAACTTTCAGTCAGTGCATAAAGTGGTACAATATATTATCTTGGGCTACTGGATAAAATTTCATTAGAAATAATGATTTTCATTCACATACATTAGAAAAGACACAAGGTGATTCCGAGCCTTCAGAAAGGCTGTGATTGACTTGTACACACGTAACCCAAGAGCTTCAAGTTTTATTTTCTATCAAGCACAAGCACAGCCACTGCTCTCTTCCTCTCTGGATGAGTTTTTATGCAGACAGATTGATTTGTATTTTTTTTCCATGTTGTGAAATGAGAACAAAGCTTCTCTTCAGTCAACCATTAGTTAAAGTAATTTATGCCTGGTTAAATCCAGTCTGAGATGACTGAGCCAGGATGTAGCATTTGCCAGGAGTCTGCTAAGCTGCCGTACAGTCTAAACTTGCAGTGCATCGTAGCAGAGTTTGGACGATTAGGGACTGAATTTTAACTACTAAATCGACAACAGTTGATATCTGGGACTTGTGAGGTGAAACTTTAGGACAAAGATAGTACATCTTTTTCTTCTTTCCAAACAGTCTGAAGTGTCACAGTTTCTTGCTCCTATCTCATTGATTACTTACAGAGAACAAACTAGGATCACGTATTCAGAGGCCCAGTCTGTGAACAAGATTCTCATTTTTCTTTCCTGAAAAAAGCTTTTCCCTCGGAAACTCTGTCTTTGGTTTCCTGCAATTTTTCTGAAAACTTGTCCTTGGTCTCTTCCATTTTCTCAGAGAAAAGTTCTTTTGTTTCCTCCATTTTCTCCGAAAATCTCTCCTTTGTCTCCTCCATCTTCTCCGTCAGTTTCTCCTTTGTCTCCTCCATTTTGTCCTGAAAGTATTCTTTAACCGGTGGTGGTGTGGACAAATAGCCATGCTTGCGGAGATACTGAACCGATACTGACGTACCACCAAGAGTCATTGTATATCTAGCAGGGGTTGCAATCTGTAGGGTGACAAAGACAAATATTCCAACTGGTCAGGAGAGGAAAATTAATACTCAAATCCATTTAGCGTTGGGCAATATATTGATATTCCAGCTTAATCTCAAAGAATTAGAATATCATGGAAAAGTAAAAAAAGAAATCCATAATTTAATCTAAAAACATGAAGCTCAATTATTCTAGATTCATAACACGTCAAAAGTGAAATACGTCAAGCATTTGCTTGGTTTTAATTTTGATGATTACAGCCTAAAAACTCCAGTATCTCAAAATCTAGAATATTACATAAGTCCAATCAACAAAGGGATTTATAATACAGACACGTCGACCTTCTGAAAAGTAAGTTCATTTTTTGCAATAAATACTTGTTCAGGCTCCTTTTGCACAAACTACTGCATCAATGCAGCGCAGCATGGAGCCGATCAGCCTGTGGCACCGCTGTTATGGAAGCATATATAGAAGTTTCACTTTTTTAATCAGATTACAGAAAAAAATGACTTTTCCATGATATTCTTAGTATTTGAGATAGGTGCATCTCAAATACTAAGAATATCTTCATTTTAATCATCATTTCATTTTCTCCGGACTCGATCATTACTCATGAATCACTTGTTAGAAATGCTGTATCTGCTTTACAAATGTACACTGACTAAGTAAATGTCACACACTCTAAGTGTAAAATTGAATATTTTAGTAACCATGTATTGTGATGCTGATCAATGAGCAGTAATGTTCAATGTTTTCTTCAATAAAAACCTTGAAACTACCTTGTACATGGCGTATGCAGTCAGAGCGTAGCCACTCGACGAATCTCTCAGAAGGCCAACTAGTGACTCTGGTAGACCAATCATCTCCAAGAATGGCACTACATTCACACCTCTGAGGGAGAGAAAATCATGAAGATGGGGAAGAATTTAATGGAGAGACATGACTGTTAATAATGTAATTTTTGTTAACTTTAAGAATCAATAGAAGTAAGATTACCAGAGAAGAGACTACATAGCATGGGGGGACAAATAAAAAAAATCCTAAACACAAAATGAAAACTCACTTCATAGCAGCGTAGTAGAAGGTTCCAAACCAGAAAGAGGACGTCACGAGATGTACAGGGATCATCACCTTCCCGTACTGTTTGAACGTTCTCTTAAACCTCTGGACCAGACCAATGGACTTGTCCTGCAGGGGGTCCACCTCTGCAGCATCAAGTCCAGCTTCCACTTTTTCCTGTGTTTCAGACGGGGAGCTGGATTTTGGTTCCTCCTGTGTCGGCTGTTGTTTTTGCTCATGTGCTGCCTTGCTGAAGGTGGAGGTGGACAGCCAGCGCTGGCCTGTCGGTGGTGACAGTGACAGGCGGAGGGCACAGCAACAATATGCTGTTGGTGGCTCGGGGACAGTGACGCCCACCAGCAATGGGTGCACCGCTGCCACCCGCCGCAGTATCCCTTGAGTTAGGACGCGCTGCATGATCATCCTCTTCCTCTCCTCTCTGCTGCTGTGACGTTTAACCACAGACTAGTGTAGGACAAACAAAAGACACTGAATACACTCCTTATATAGGTAGGGAAGTCTTTTGAAGCTTGCATTATTGTTTAGTGCAATGTGCCAATAATTGTAGAATATCATAAATTCAAAGGTAATGTAAATGTAATTAAATCATAATAGACCTATCATATTATCAATATTGACTTTAGAAAACTTTCTTCTTCTTTCCACTTGTGCCTAAAACATGTTAAATGTCATAGCTGCTGAAGGATTTCTGTTGATAGACTTGTTTTACTGACTACAAGTTTCCTATATATTACTGGTTCAATTACCTATACTTTAGCTGCCCAGTCTAATTTGTCCCACCACTTTCAAAATGAACTTAAAATAGGTTTTGATGAGTTTGCATCTAACATGATACAGGAAAAATAAAGGCTAAATTCTTAACAGGAGTAGTTTAAGTTTTCATCATGTTTGGACCAAAATTTCACATAACATTCTATCACAAGCGACCAAATGTACAATTTAATTGAAAAGAAGTAGATCCATTATATAAATAGTTTTGATGAAATTCTAACTGATCGGTCTTCCATCAACTTGTAGATTGCAATAGATAAATATCTCTTCTTATAAAAACTGAACTGTATATCAGATACTCTCAGTCTTTAAAAGTCAAATACAACACTCGGCATCTATTCTGTTAGTCTACATTCCAGTGATCACTGGGTAACACCAGGAATGCATTACAACCTCATGAGCCACATGCATGGACACCAAGTTCAAGTTCAAATTCAGACATTAACCAATAGTAACCAGGAATCTTAAGTAGTGTTATCTATGCTGTATGCAGCTGTATTCCCTACTGTTGACTTAAGATTTGTGTAAAGTTTACTGAACGTGTTTCAATCATGCCCCCTTATGCCAATAGTGACATTACTTTGTAGGGTTGGGCTGATAAATGATGTCATTGTCCATCACGATGTTTCACTGTAGACATAGTCATATGTCAATTCCACAGACACCCAACCCTATTACTCTGCTGTGTGAAGCATGACCTCTGGTTACTCCTAAATCTAGACTGCTGACCAAAGGAAACTGGACCTTCCCCAACACAACATTTTTTTCTCCCCACCACAGCCAATTATCATTCTTTGTTCTGATTAAACATACAGTTCTGCCCTGATTCTCTTTTATAAAAGTATGTTAAAAAAGACTTGCTACATACATGTGTTACTTTCATGGAGAAAAGTTTCTGCATTATAGAAGATACATCGCAGTAACAACTACCAAGCCATCTTATCTTTAACTGTTCACTGGGAAAACCAACCATGACCCAATTCCTTCATTAACTATAACATTAACTTGCTTTGTATCGACTGAACACACAAGTTATATGACAGATTAAAAAGGTCCGAACATACCTTGTGTTATGACCGCACAATCATCAGCACCTGAAGCAAAACAAACAGGTGGATGAGTGGAAGAAGGTTCGTCTCAAAGACATAACGTTAACTCAAATTATGCTATAAAAACGTAGCTTACACAAGTTATTATTCAAAAGGATATTACTCAAATCTAGGCTTGGCTTATGTTACCAAACTTCTGGCAAACCTACTACCAGCCAGTGCTGTTGAATATGAGAGTTGTGACACTCCCATAGGGTTTTGTGGGTATCAGAGAGTGCAGGACTGAAGCATGTCATGGGGCAGCTGATAGTTCCCGCAGTGAACTGCATTCATGTTCAGTGTTTTCCAAGCACACTGGCCGCTGAAATGACTACAAGTTTTGTCCTTTTAAACTTTAATGCATTAACTGACCTGTCCATGAATATATGCAATGATGGTATTTTACATAGCCAGCTTTAATTAAAGTGAAACTCTCACCAAAATGTAACTTAAGCTTTTTTGTCAATGTACATTCATCAAACCTTCATGTAAAAGCATAACTACGACGACTTCTTTTAGCAAACTGTGTACAAAAACAATATTCTCAGTGCTCGTGTTCATGTGTCGAGACCCTGGTGATACCAAGAGCAAAGTTTCGTGTTGTGTCGAGCCTTCTTAGTGTTTTAAAAACAACAGTTTTGATGCTATCGCTAATTTTCCCTTAAGCACTCCCATTTAAAATGAGTTCAACCCAACACGGAAATACGATAAATTTTAAAAGTGCCTCTTTCCTCGTAGTTATGCTTTTACACAAAGGTTTGACTCATATACATTCACAAAAAAAGCCTAGGTTGCATTTTGGCGAGAGTTTCACTTTAAGGTTTGTCGTAAGCTAATTACACAATAATTGCAGTTAGCTAGTTTGTTAATATCAACAACATTACATGAGCCAACTTAACCATCATTCAATGTCAGCTGGGCTAAATTTAACGGAAATTAATTGTAGTTTTTGGTGTATGGCTGGCATGCAATGTTTATCTTTGTTTATTAACCTTAAGCTCAGAGTTTGTTTAATAGGCCCTAGGGGTGGGTAAAAATATCGAGTCATCAATGCATTGCAAGCGCAGTCGGCCTCGCCCTGGCCGCTGCACCGGGAGGTACATTGTCAACGTTTTACCCCCTCGTGTCTTGCCAGAGGGCGAAGGGACTGCGGTGATGTCTATGTTTATATCAGACAAAAATGTACCATGCAGCCCCAGAAACGTCACTTTCTCAGCTTAACTATGGTTGCATTATTTCATAACTAAACACATGGCGTACCTTTGTTTACATTTCAACCAGAGGTTTAAGAACCAGAACTTCCTAGAGGAAATATTTATAATTTCATATTACTTTTTGTAATTAAAAAATTATCAAGAGGTACTAATGACTTATTTGTTTATTACTACTTATTACTGAATCGATATTGAAGCATTTAAGTCAGTACTGAATCGAATTGCGACCTAAAGAATCGAAATGGAATCTAATCGTGAGTTTCTTAACAATACCCAGCCCTAATAGGCCCCAGATCTCCTTTTTCTCCTCGTAATCCTTGTATGCCAAACGTGGTTTATTATATAATACAATGTTTGTTTTTAATATGCAGTTGCTGTCTTTGTTTGTCTTCCACCATTGACTGAACTTTTGACCACAAAATCATATATGTATACATTCTGTATTTCAACACAGGAGGAATCAGATCAGACAAGAAGACTAACAATTCTACAGTGTAGAAATACTGTTGCAAGTAAAAGTCCTGAGTGCTGGCATCAAAATATACAAACAGTACTAGAGGTCAAAGTACTATGGTTTATTTCATAATAATTTCTGTAAATGTATTAGCCGTGTGATAAAAGGTACAGTAGCCTATGTGGCCTCTGAAATGTAATAGAGTGTAAAGGAGCAGAAAAATGGACATTACTCATAAAGTAACGTGTAAATGCAGTTACCTTACTGGTGCACAGTGCTAAGATTCATAAGAACAGACGAAAATAAACACAACAGTGACACAATGATCAATGTGACTTTGGAAACTTATCTGGGAGGGGAGTCAGCAAGCTAAAGTTATTATGATTCCATCAGATGATGATTAATAATCAATCAAACGTAAAATATGCAAATAAATAGTATTATACTTGTACTGTATAATACTTTGAAACTGTGCCCATGTCATCGGGCAACAGCGCTGATGGAACCATTGAGCTCATCATGAAGTACGTGACGGGGTGTCACAACTCTCTTGTCAACGATGCAGCGAGCAGCTAGCCAAACTGCTACAAGAGCTGGGTGACATAGACCCACAGAGAGAGGAGGTCGGCACATTTAACAACGAAATAAACATACTTAAACAGACTGTAGGAATCTGTCCTGGCTCATTTGATAAGTTGTCGCCGGATATTTAAGGCTATATAAAAACTACCTTTACACATGCCCTATTTCAGGGTAGATAACATTAGTCGATTACGTCTTGAGGACAACGAGGAAGCAGCTTTTCGTTTCCGAAGTTAGGCCGGGACAATGTCCAGTGGTAGGTGAAGTAAACAGGCTTGTATCAATTAAAGTAGACTGTTAGCTTGAGTGACAGACGGTCTTATGAAGGCCAGTCTCTGAACTACTGCCAACTTTGGTTTCTGACGCCTGACGTAAGCTAGTTAGCTGCTAGCTAGCAAGCTAGCTATATGCACTGGTAACCCTCACAGACAGGGAATTAAGATGTCATTACGGAAGTAAAACATACCAAAGCAGAGGACAGAAAGCAGACAACACTTACGTTGGAAGCTATGTTTATGGTCAAGACAGAACTTTACCCCTTAATCCTGAGGGCCATACGAAGGTACCTGGGCTATGTGTCGTTCAAGGACCACATTTGTCGTTGCGGCAGCACCAAGTGCGTGGAGAGCAGCATGTAACCCAAGCGCGCAGAGAGCGATGGGAAATGTAGTTCGCATTTACCCAGCTGTCAAACGCGACGAGACGAGCAAGAAATACATTGCCCAATCTGCCTAGCGCAAAGTGAACTTATTGGAATGGGACAGGTTTGTTTTTCACTCAGTCCAGTACTACGCCACTGACCTTCACGTGTATCTCTACACTGGAAGTAAGTGTCTGCAGGCGACAGACATGCACTTTTCAGTATGTCTCTTATAAAGATTTAATATAATTGTAAGTTTCACTCAAAGACATAAAAGACGAGAAACTTCACTATGCCAACACTCTGGCTTGTATTAATACAACTAATATTATCAGTTGTTTGAATATTTTTTTCGAAAAACATAAACGAGGCCAAAACAATCTATATGTGCTACAACACCATCATCACACAATCATGCACAAGGGTAACGTCTAACCATGCCCCCTTCACATGCAGTACAGAAATTCTACCAGCAGAGGGCGATATGTCCATATTGTTGATAGCAGACTGTCTCCTATGTAAAAGAGTTGGCTAGGTCAGTGTTGTTTGCAGCTGCAGCAGGCAGTTGTTGTTTACTCTAAAATTGAGTCAAATCTCCTAAGAAGAGTAAATAATTACCTCTACCAAGGTTATATCACCTGCATCTGTTTGTTGGTTGGTTGATTAAGTTTGTCAGCAGGATTACACAAACACTACTTAACAGATTTTCACAAAACTTGGATGGAGGATTGGTCTCAGCAATAGGTCCCATTAACTTTTTGTGTGGATCCAGATAAATAGGACAGATCCAGGAAAGTTGTTCTCAGTTTTTTTTTAACATTTACTTTTTTTTTTGTTAATTTCTCAGGAAAAATCACATATAACATGAACAACCCAGAGCCATTTTTGCCCCCCTCCGTGAATATTTTAGCCTTTAATTAGTCTTTCAAGATTATCAGTAAGCCTAAATGAGCAATCATAGTTGTCAATTTCCATTTTTGTGTTTTTTATTGGGGATGTTATAACCAACAAATCACAAAGCTTAGATTAGAATAGCAGTATAGAAGTATGCAGGCCTTCCTGAGTTCTTCCCAGGTTTGGTAAAATTAATAGAATAAAAAGTAGCCTACTTTGATAATGAATAAAACATATTGAGGCAGGCTAGTTTTAAAAACAGTAAAATACATTTTTTCGGTGTGAGACATGACAGTATCTGCTCAGTTCATTCAATTCACTGACAAAATCACAACTCAGTAAACAGAACAGTATTCTGTGTCATTCAAACAATGCATTAGTCACCCTAGGCCTACAGTAGTGATTAAAAAACAAAACAAAAATATTATTCATTTACATGTAATATTTTGTCAAATACACGACAAGAACCAAAAAGCCTTGTGAAGCTCCAGAGCCACAGATTGCTGACTCCAATGTG
Organism: Acanthopagrus latus; assembly: GCF_904848185.1. Lineage (NCBI taxonomy): Eukaryota > Metazoa > Chordata > Actinopteri > Spariformes > Sparidae > Acanthopagrus > Acanthopagrus latus. Next base: position 4,973,104 of record NC_051055.1, on the reverse strand, counting down.
TTTGCCATTGAGGGGGATGTTTAAGTTTTCCTTCTTGCACGTGATGGACCATTGTTGGTGTATTAGTGTCTTTTCTTCTCTGTACAGCAGGAGACTAGAGGTGGCTCAGGCTAGAATAACAGCAGTAAATAACTGCACATGAATAAGGGAAGCAGACGTCTTGTCTTCCCTTGCTGCTGCTGCCGCCCTCCTCCGGGGCAGAGCTGCTGTCATTACATCAGGCACCATGGTGTTCCAAAGTACAAAGCTGTGTTCACATTACTTAAAACAAGAGTCTTGTGTTTAATTAATTAACATTTGACAAGGCAAGGTACAGCAGCAAGGCAACCGTGTTACACATCCTGAAATTTGTCAAACATGACAGTTTTATTGCTATGAACAACCAGAATTGTGCTGTACATCCCCTCACCAGCATTGACAAACATATCAGTTAAAAAAAGCCAACAGCAAGAGTGATGCAGCCAAGAATGAGTCCAGTCTTTACCAGGGAGCAGTTTTTGGTATTCAGCTTGGTAAAAGTGTTGTATCATATTGCTGCAAATATCTTTTTTAAAAATTTTTTGTTAAGTAACTTGATATGATTAGAGCAGGTGAACAGGTTGGTGTATCTGGTACCTTGTGAGGCTGGAGGCTACATGCTGAATCACCACCCATCAACAAGATGGAGAATCAAAGGCTCAGTAAATACTGTACATTCTGTCTGCAGGGGGAAATCTGCCATACAGCTAGTGTACTGATTTATAAATTAAACTGTGAAAGGGCCACTTTACGTTGTCTGAATTTAGATTTATTTTCTTCTTGAAAAGACAAAGTGTGCCTTGTTATTTATATCTACAGGCAAAATACATTTTATTTGTCGAAGAAATATTTTTATGGATAGCAGTTTGGATGTGTCTGAAGGAAGGAATGCAAATGTCCAACATCTGCATGAACTTTATACAGCGTGTATTTCAGTCTGCATTTTATGAATGTTTGTAAAAAGATGATGCAAATCCAGAATTTAAATAAATATTTTGCAAAGTTTCAAAGATTTATGATTGTAGTGATGTTTATCAAGAGAATAACCTGGGGGCAATGCTTACCCTTCAGCTTTGTTTCACCGTTTTACTTCTGTCTCTTGACAGATTCTCAGAAACAAGCCAGAAAAAGATGGCACCAGACTCGAACTGACAGGATTACTGCAGCTGAATGACTGGGCAGCAGTGTATTTAGATTTTCAGCAGGGCCAGAAGGTGGCGCTAATTCATGTCAACGCTGTTTGCCAACTGACAGAGGACGGAAGAAGAAGACGAGGGCGCTGACTGTATCCTGCTCGTGCTCACATTCAAAACAAATGTGTTGAACTGGTTTAATGAATTCAGTCACGATTTCTTCTGGAGGTCCGTAGAGCTTGAAAATGGAAGGTGAGTTTAATTTTCGAAGTTCTGGTGAAAAGGACGTAATGGCTGATGCTAAAGCTCGACATAGGTCTGCTGTAACTTCTGTTAAAGCTCGTTTAAAATTCAACGACGTGTGTCCCAGTCTGTCCCTACAGTCTGCTAACCGCTTCTAAAACGTGTATATTTGGAGCCACATTTTGAGTAATTCCGGTTCTGTTTTTCCCTTCAACAGAAGCACTTGTTCAGGCGGCAATTCCTCGTGATCTGGTGGATTTTCTTGGTGTTGAGGTAAACAGATACGTTTGTTTATCTCTGTACTGTCACTGTTAAATGTTCATCCCAAGTGCTTTTCAAACTGCTTAACCCCAGGGCTAAAGGTGCTGTTAGCCACAGACTGGCACATACCGAAGTGGTCTAATCAGACTTTAGTTTTAGCCTGATGCTAAGAGGTGCCAGTGTGAAGCAGAGTAGTAACACAGCATTCTAAAATGTTGGTATTAACTAAAAGTCACTTGTGTGCTTAATCCAAAACTGTGTTAACAGTGTGTGTTTGAAAAGGTTTCAGGGTTTTAACTTAAAGTATATGCAGTGTGAGAAGCCCTCAAGTTATCACTCAATACAGTTTCCAGTGTTGTTACAGTTCATCCCAAGATTTCCCGCAGAAAATAAAGTCACATTCTAGACTATTAGTTGATGAATCAGTTCATCAATAGCATATTTAATCTACATTAGTTTTATAATTGGTGAATTTCGTTCATTTTTGCAGCAGAAATAAATATCTTTTGGCTTTGGGTTTTGGATTGTTGGTCAACTCCAAGACATTTTACTCATAATACACATTTTCACTATTTTCTAAGGATTGTTTATAGACAAAACAGTCACCAGATTGATTCATAATGAGTCAATCTATAAGTAATTAGCAGGTATATATTATGGAAGGCTGTAGCAGATTGGTGTTTTTTGCCAATACCTTGGCAGTTATTTCATGTTTTTCCTTAGTTATTGTAGTGATGTCTTCAATAGTTAGTTTAACTGGGTGTCATTTCCTCATTTCCAGCCTCAGACCAACTCTAAAGCACAGGCTTTTACCAAGGCGTTCCTGAAGAACAGCACCCAGCAGCAATCACAGCATAAAGTGCAGAGCATGTTGAGTCACAAGGCTGTGATCCTTGGCTACTCCAGGCCTAAGAAGGACAAGTCAAGGAGGAACACAAAGAGAGCCAAAGGACTGAACGCTCGGCAGAAGAGAGCAATGAAGATCTTCCATATTAAGCCTGAACATCAGAGGTTGGTCAGGAATCTGCACCCCGATGACACAACTAGAATGTACATGACTGCAGCAAAATGTTCTTGTCAGAATGATTGTAATCACAACACAAAACAATTGTTTTGTTGTCCCTGCCTTTTCACTGTTTCAATCATTATCATTGTAGATACGAGCTGTTCTTGCCTCTGCATGAACTCTGGAGACAATACATTACTGACCTCTGCAGTGGATTGAAATCAACAAGGTACATCAGTTTGTAGCTCTACAGATCTGAACCCTGACATTCCTCATCAGTTGCTCACTGAAGCCCTCTTGTCCTCTTTACCTTTACTGTATATTAAGTCTCATATGTCATGTTGTGTCTTTACAGCAATCCGCAGTTCATCCAGCAGAAGCTTCTGAAAGCAGACTTCCATGGTGCCATCATCACAGGTAGATTGTTTGTTTTCTCTAAAAATTAACATGATAATGACTTGAATCAGTAACACTAGCTGTTGCAACTTCACCTCCTGGAGAGTCTGCAAATCTGATCAAATCCTGACGAAGAGATGTTTTATCTGACTCAAGATAAAAGGCATTGATCGTTTTAGTTACGCTATTGACAAATACATGCTATTATAGCTCCAACATGGGGTCAGTTAATATGAGTTTTGTATTTGTCCAATCAGGTGTAGAAAAGATTATGTTTATATTGTGTGAGAACGAAAACAGCACTCTCACAGTGCCATTTACATCTTCCTGATCCAAGTCCCCGAATCTCTATGTTCTTTTAGGGTCATCACTGTACTTCTGTGTCTGTAGATAAGTGGACAAATGTTTGACTATAAGGTCGTTTGAACTGTGAGATGTACAGAAACACAGTCACTTAACACACTCTGACTTCGCTAATATTTTACTAAAATTATAATGAAATATTTCCCTTAAATTAATATGTGTGTTAATAGACCAACTCTTGCCTCATCAGCTATTACTGTGTGGACTACGAGGTCATATTGCTGGTCAGGTGACCAACAGTACTCAGTATAATAACTTTTATTAATGTCATATTAATACTAACAATTTTGAGCTATGATTTTAAGCTTGCAACAATAATTATAATTTTTTATGACCATATGCTTTTGACATGAGTAGAATAACACAACTACTGACTGCTCAAAGACCATCAACAGGATGCATTTCTATGGGCACAGATGCAGGCTACTGTAGTGTTGTACTGATACTTTGTTTTCTCTTCTTCTCTTCCGTAGTGGTCCGGTCTAAATGCCCATCATATGTAGGGATTACAGGGATTCTAGTCCAAGAGTTCAAACATGTCTTCAAGATCATCACCAAAGAAGACAAACTAAAAGGTGAGACTGCTGGATGTATCTCACTCACTGAAACTTACCTTCCACCTGTACTTAACCTTGAGCAGCATGGTTTAATGTAAGTGGCTCACTGCTATTCAAAAGTCTTCAAACAAAGGATTCTGACTGAGTTGTTATTACAGACCAACAGTATCGGTTTAATATTATTCAACCTGAATTTTGTTTTTCATTTGTTAAGAGATTCGTAACAGTAGGACACAACAGTCTGGAAAAGTTCAGGTGTAGCTGATAACATTAAACCAACTGCATTCCACTCAGATAAGCTTGACCCAGGGTACTGCGACTCTCCTGCTATAACCAGCCAAAATATCTGTGGTGACAAAGGTCCATTCTCTGCATTGATTTATCAGTTTGATTATTTTACATACTTTTACCAGGATATAATGATAACTGAACAAATATTTCCAAAGGGTCTTATCCACAAGTGAAGACCAAAATGCCAAAGTATGTCTGATAAAAGTGGCTGGTAACATTTTATAAAGGATCTGTACAGAGATAGTTTCTTTATGAAGAGGAAGATGCTTTTTGTTTACCAGAAACATTGACTTGCTCTCCTCAAAGACACCAGACTACTTTGACAAACCCAGCAATTTTACCTCACATATCATTTTAAAACACACTCTATTCAAACTCGACAGAAAAAAAATAAACTCACAGACTTTGTGCTGTTCCAGCAATCACCTTCTCTGTTTAGTTGAAATAAAGTTACTAGTGAAAACATTATCTTTTCGTCAGATGCCCAACCTCTGTTTTTCACCAACAAATCTGCCCATCAGATAAACAGATGTTATTTGCCTGACACAAAACAAGATGGATGGAGATTATTTTGGATTGGGAGGGGTACCAGTCACATCTGCCAGAGCAAATAAAACATGAGCTCAAAGATTGGTGTGGTTCCCAGAACTGTACTGGGCTATTTCAACCAAGTTACAGTGAAACCTTCCAGTCTTTGACACTGTCTGTCTAAGCACCAGTTTGATAGCAGTGTAATTACATTTTTACTTCTCACAGATTAACACATTTGTTCCTATTTTTTTTTCTCACCCCACCCACTGTCTCACAACTCGTTGTGTGACAGTGATCCCAAAGCGGAACAGTGTGTTTGCAGTGGAGATCAACGGCTTTGTTTCCCACATCTATGGAAGCAAGTTTGAGCAGCGAGCCAGTGAACGCTCCGCCAAGAAGTTTAAAGTGAGAGGAACCATCGACTTGTAACTGACTTGACTGTCGCTTGAGGGTCGAGTGTGCCTCAATGAACTATCACATGCTCTCTGCCCTCTATGGGCAGTCAGCAGGAAATGCAACAACAGTGTTGTAGCAGTGTGGAGCCGATGCTCTGTGGCCATTTACCGTGGAGACCATCATTTTAAACTGTTTAATTCAGCTTGAATTTTTTTTCCTCATTGCATGTGGACCACTTTCACAGGTCTCACTTTACTTTGAAATTGGACTCCACCAACTCTTCTTGCCCGGGATCAGAATGTCACAGGGAGTACTAAACAGCCAGTGTAAATGGTTGTATAATGTATTTTGTGTCTCTGCTTGAAATGAATAAACTCTGTTAGGGTTATCTTTGCCTCTGCTGCTTTCTCATGGTCATTCTTTTTAGAATGTAAGACTTGAAGTTGTAATACTAAATTGCTTGAGTGCCCCTTTGTCTCTTGTTAATGTGTAGAGTGTTCATCTGTAGAGAGTCCAGAGGTTCACCACCAACACATGAAGACTGTTATGAAAATGCTGTTCCTGCTCACATCCTGTCCTCAGTCAGTATGTGCCCTCTGTCAGAATGCTGAATATTTATCACTTGTCCCATTTTGAGGGTAAAGAGCTGGGTATTGAACGCACTTTTTGCAAATGGACACTAATGTTTCCATAGAAAAAGTTGCTATTGAGTTCCTTGTCATATTTGTAGTGTTTCCAGATTAAAATCAAGCTTTTTTTAAAAAAAAGATTTTTAACTGTTTAGGCTTTTGAATGGCTACTTTAATGATTAATTTGTTTATTTTACTGAATTAAAGAACCATTTCATATGTTACATTATGTTCTGTCTAACACTGTACTTCTCAGGGAAAATCACGAAGTGTGTCGTTTTGATAGCATCAGCTCCTAAAGTTCAGTCAGTACCCATTCCTGAGGATCAGCAAACTCTCAGTAAACTGCTCTCAATGCTACGTCTTTTTCAGTTTACTCATAGAGGAGTGAAGAAATATCACCAGATTTTACAGAATCGTTTTAGTCAGTGGGAGTCATTTCACTAATTGATCAACAAAATGTTAGCAACCAGATGGATAAAATGTGTGCTGTCAGACAGCATGGGGCTCAACAATGTATGCAAAAACAATGTATGCAAATGTACAGAGTGAGTGAATACTTGTGGTCGATTTCCTAGTATCATACCAGTGATGGAATGTCACTGAGCACATTTACTACAGGACTGTACTGTACTTACATATCACTGTGTTCAATGCAATGCAACTAATCCACTGAACAAGATTATGGACTTTTTCACATCAGGCATTTTGCTATATACATTGTACAGCAGGAAAAACGCAGATGCAGCATCAGGAGAGTTAAACAGAAATAAAACAGGATGTAATAATCTGCCAGTCATTTTTCATTCTGTCTATTGAATTGTGCAAAGACAAGATAATTTAATGTTTTACCCTTGTTGACTTCATTCATTTTTGTAAATAAAAGCATGTTTGTGGTTGATTCACGCAGCTATCAGTTAAGCAATGCAGCAGCATGTCCAGATGAGGAATTAATCAGTTAGAAAAGCAATGACAACGAAGCTGAACAAATATAGGTAACTAATAAAAACAAGTTTTATAAACACACATGAGGAAAAATATGTGTAATAGATCTGTAATATAGCACATAAGCTAAACAACTATACAAGTTGAGTGTTCTGCAGTAAACTACATATTGTAAAGAAGTAATTTACACAGATCTATCCATGTCAGAATATTTCCAATGATTGATACACTCAGTCACTAGATGTTATTTTCAGTGTGTTGCAGCACATTAGAAGTGAAGTGTTCGTGCGTACCTGCACGAGGAAAATCTGTCCCAAGAACGTTGATGATGTGTGAATTTCCTCTTTAAGAATTTCTTGTGTCAACTCCTCTGCATTTGAATGTTGCTCCCGCCCCTTTTTCGTCTGAAAGCAGAACTGTCTTTGGAAAACCCCACTGCATGACGAAGTACCAAAGGCTTTAAGAGCTTCTGCTCTGCTGCCTTTCTCATCACAAAAACGAGACGAACACATGAATACCTCTCATAACAACAGAAGCTTAGAACTATCGACAAAGCCACTGCTGCACCGAAAACTTTTTGCCTTGTGATTAAGATTTGAGGACACCATGGTGGACGAGCTGGCATTTTCTCAGGAGAACTGGGCGCGGATCCACACTGTTGAGAACTCATTTGGGCCATCTGGAAAGCCCCTGTTCCAGCCGGGTCGGGTTTTGATTGGAGAGGGCCGGCTGATGAAGCAGAGCCGAAAGGGGCTCCAACCTAAAGTCTTCTTCCTCTTCAACGATGTGCTGGTGTATGGCAGCATCGTTCTAAATGGATGGTGGCACAAAAAACAACAGATCATCCCTCTAGGTGAGCAAGTCATCTGTTTCCCCAGAGCACTTGATCCAGCCAGACAAATGCTTTCCTGGCGGAATTTGCTCAGTTGTTTTGTGTTTCATAATTCTTATTCTTTTAAATGCTTTTACAATTTAAGTGTAAAGAGCGAGAATAAGAGTAACCCATAAGAACGGTCTGACAGAAAAACAGTCAAAAGGCAACAGGTTCACCCTGCAAGCAGCTTGGCTCAAGCACTGTGGTTACAGTGACAAACTGTCATATCCTATGTTGGATGTGCGTGTTTCCATAATGTCGTTACCTTTGTTGCCTTGTATTAACATACCATTTTTTTTGATTATTTCAGAAGACATCCAGCTGGAGGACTTGGAGGACAGTGCAAGTATGAAGAACCAATGGTTGATCCGCACACCGCGCAAGTCCTTCTATGTGGCAGCATCTTCATACGAGGAGAAGCGAGCCTGGATCGAGCATGTGGAGGACTGCCAGTCCAGACTTCTGCAAAGCAGTGGTCGCAGGCCCAGGTCTACCTTCGCCGTTACCTGGATCCCAGACCGGGCATCCGCCATCTGCATGCGCTGCTCAGACAAGTTCACCGTGACCCAGCGTCGACACCACTGCCGGAAATGCGGCTTCGTGGTCTGCAGCGCGTGCTCCAAGAAGCGAGCGATAATTCGACACATTCATCCAACTAAATGGCTGAGGGTCTGCACCACGTGTCACTCCAGTCTTTCGAGGACGGAGGTAGAAGAGACGTGTTGTGTGAGGGGAGACAGCACCAGGAAGATGGGCTCCGACGAATATGAGGTGGACGAGTCCACTGAAGAGGAGGAGACAGAAGAGCAGATGGAGGACCACGACCCCAGCAGGTGGATGGACCCCTTGGCCATCCATGTCTACCTCAAACAAGCACTGTTATTTAGAAAAAAAAAAAACTTTGTTGAACTTTGAATATGGACACAATAATAGTGATACAGCTTTGTGTGGTAGAAGTGAACTAAACCCAGTCACTCAGCTGTAACCAGACATTTGCACCCTGCTGTCTGTGGGAACACCACTGCTGTGAAGTCGTCACATGGAGAGCTCTGAAGAAGTGGATTTGTTTACAGAGGATTTTTGAGTAGGCCTCAGTCAGCCTCACCAGATATTTATTTATTCTTATTTATTTATGCGTATGTATCATTGTTGGTGTGCATAGGAGCATTAAGCATCTGCCTTAGAATTGTCTCTATGAGAAATAAAGCACTTACAAAATAGTTGAAAGGTGTCTCTGTGATCACTGCATTGCTGAGTCCTGTGCCAAATAAGACACACTGTTTTATTTATTTATTTATTCATTTATTTATTTATTTTACTTTTCCTGTGCATTGATCCCCATACAACCTGCCCCACTCAACAATTAGCAACTGAACATGCAGGTTGATGAGACCTGGACTACCTGCTATCCCACAGGTCAGCTACAGTGTGTGAGGCTGCAGGCGACTTTTGACTTTCAACACAAACACTGGACACATTCACCCCTACTTGGTCCAAGTGTTGTGGAGGATATAGATCCACTGAAATGATAAAAGAAAAGTTGGTATCTTGGAACTCCAGAAAGCAGTCTACAACAGTGATCAACACTAGCCACGTTTCCATTAAATGTCAGCTGAATTTTAAGCAAACTTTTAAACTTTGCAAAAAAATCCCAAACATGGATTTTAGCCATTGCAGTTATGAACTTGTGGTCTTGTCCATATTCTCGGACAGTCCTGACCTGCATTTCCAATTACCTGAAACAGAGACAACAAAACAGTTATCAGCTTCAAGCTTCCTACATCACTCATAGAGTTTAAATGAGCTGCATGGAATGAGAGCTGTGTAAGTCCTCCTCTCTTCATGGCTGTGGATTCTGGTGGAGGGCGAGCTGGTCAGTGTGTGTTAGCACTCATTACGTCACTAACAGAGACGGGTGATTGGTGTTTTGTACTAGAATGATGTGATGTTTTTTTACTGGAACAACACTCCACTGGAATCTGATCCTCATAACAGACTGGTACTTTCCTGAAGTAAAACTGTCACTAAACTGTTAGAAAGTACAAATCTTCAACCTGCCCTTCAGACACGGCTCACGCTTCAGCGTCCTTCCCAGAGCAAAAGTCATCGTTCCACATGGGCGGCACTTTTGTGGCTACTCTATTTATAAAAACATATTGTTTAACTGGAAGTGATAATGAGCCAGTGGTTTGACTGTAGCATCACGCCTGCTTGACTTCAGTATGTGCCTCCAGGCAAGGCAGCTACGCGGAACAAGGAAATGTTGCACTGTTTTATAGAAAATAACGTCTCAGAGCAGGTGGAAGTGAACTAAACAGAGGGTGAGAGTTTTGTCTCAATGATTGACGGTCATAGAGAGTGACTGGCTTAATCACGTTAAAAAAAGGTGTCTATAACAAGTCTAGTTATTTGAATTGAAAAAAGTGTATTTGCCTGACAGGAAGGAATGTTTCCAACAAGCATGATGAATTAGGAGAACTCATGACTCTCTACACCAGTAGCATGTAGGCTAATAGTTTGTATCAGCTGTTTTCAGCTCTTTACTCTACTGTCTTACGATCCACAGCAGGATTACACAAAAAAAAACTACTGAAAAGATTTTCCACCAGACTTGGTTGCGGGATGGGTTGGCCCAGAACAGACTTCATTAACCTTTGATCCGGATCCAGAGAAGGAACAGATCAAGGCACATTTTCTAACTTTTTAAAAAAAAAAAAAATTTTTTTTTACATTTTCGTGAATTTCTCAGGGAATGATGCATCCTTGTTGATGAAAGAAAGAAAGTCAGGGGTATTTATTATATGTCTGGTATCAATGAGTGAGTGCAATTTAATGCGGATCCCAAATGAATTCTGGGTCTAGCAGATTTACATATATTTTTCTGATACTGGTTTAGGCTTGACTTAAGTATGGGGGCTGTCTGGCCTTGGAATGCACTCTACAGAGTGTCATTCTAATTTTGTATGTATTTCTACAAAATTCAGTTGGACACATGGGAGGCTTAAAGGAGTGTTTGGGACTGAAATGTGACTAACAAGGGAAAGATGTTGATTGGCTGATTATTTTTTTTTTCTGCCTAAAAAAAATCAAACTCTCTTTGTTTTCATGACTGTATAAACTAAACAAACAAACTGACCTTAAAGGACAACAACACAGTTTGTAATGTTTTGCTTTGTTTATATGAGGCGGACCCTGCCACCTTTCTAGCTTCAGATAGAGTTGAGGGACCTTACTTTCCTCCGAGAACAGCTTGTTTTGGGAAACCTATGGAAAAAAAAAAGTTTTATTACCTCATTAATATTATAAATATTAAAATTCTTACTTTTAATTTCTTCTCCAAAACTATACAGCTACCAAATATAGTCTACCAAATATAGTCTAAGGACCAGGTTCACTTTTACAGGCTTGAGTTGCATAATGACAGTTAAATGAATCTCTGCAGTGTTACTTTTATTTAGTAAACGCATCTGAATATTTTTGCACAGCTAGCTGTTTAAAACCTAAACACAAAGTATTTATAGGAAACTGCACACCATGGGGAAAGCCAGTGCTCACTTAGTTAAAACACCAAGTTTCAGATAAAGGGGAAGGAAATGAAGACTGCGTGATTCAATGATTTTGAAAAACATGACCCAAAACATTGTGGTTGGCTTTCTATGTACAACACTTCCTCTTTAGATACAGTCATTTTCTAGGAAAGTGAGGATGGACACCAGTCTTGCTCCAACAAAAGACAGACAAGAAAAGACTAATATTTCCTTAATGTTGTTTCCTAAATGTAATGTAAGAAATAGGTGGTGGATCAGGCTGAGCTTCAAAGTACATTTACAACACAGTAAATGTGGTAAGTAAATGTGGTAAAAGACGGTGATCTTGTAGTAGCAGCACACCCCGAGCTATGACTTCCTGTTTTGACTGAGTTATGCAATTACATTACAAAATACATTCATTATTTGAATAGATGCCACTTGTAATAAACTGTCAAAAGGTTTTCAACACATTAACGAGGCTCAACCTGTTTTAAACAGGCAGCTGTTTTCATTAAAGAAACGTCTGTAAACTGACTGTACACTATCTGCCCAGCACCAAACAGCAGACGGACAGTTATGTGCTTGCTGCTAAACATGGTGGAGCATTCACCAGCTGAAGAGCCAGATGCATTTCTCAGGGGTTTCATGGAAACCAAAACAGAAAGACTGAAGATGTTGATATCAGGCCTGGATTAATCAGGCTGTCAGATACACACCATCATAACATTATAATGGCTTGTGGCCCAGCGACAGAGCGGCATGAACTAGTGACGACTCATTAATTACTGAATCTAAAATATGTTTTGAGAATGCTGCTGCCACTGGCTTGTTATTAAAGAGCTCATTGTGGACTACTCAGTAACTATTCAGTATGATATTTCACTTTATTGCAATGTACAGAAAAATTCACATATTATAAATTAACTATATAGTCCTGAATTCCTTACTCTCTCCTCAGTAACTACTCACATCTTTGTGTACCTCATTGTAAGGCGTTACCATAACTTTTTGGCGATGACAAATGTTTCAACAAATGCAAATGAATATCCCAATGAATTCATTTCATACTAAAGAAATGACTTGCCAGTATAGCAGACAGGAATACATTGACAGTTTTCATAGTCAATTTTTGGTTTACTTTAACTTTGTAGTCTGATGTTTTGAAAAGCTGCTATTGAGTTGAGACTGCATCACATGAGAATATGGTGATTTGAAGATACCTAATCTGTCCATTTACTCCGCATGGTGCTGCACATCCAACTTTCAACACATTTTGTCTTCTATAAAATGTAGCTATGCTGGGCCACTAATTGGATAGTCTGGCAGTGGGGTGTCGACTGGATCCCTTTTTGCCCTTTTTTTTTTTTCTTTAAAAAGAAAAAATATTATTAGTGTGTCTCTGTCTGTTTTCTCTTTATAAGTCTCCAAACAGGACTCAACAGTCGGAGACATGTACCACTGATAAGGCAGGAAACAATAACCCCCGCTGGGCCTGGCCTGTAATCCAGGCTGGACTTGGGTGAAATGTTGTGTTCATTTTTCACACCACAGTGAACAAAACTCACCAAAGTTGGCCACAGATATTTAGATATACCAATGGAAATGCAATATTAGTGTGATTTGAAAACAAAAAACAAAATATTAAATAAAGCTGTTTTTATAGGAGGGGAATACAATTCTTTACCCAAAAACCTACACTTGGCTCCCAGGGTTTTTTTTTTTTTTTTTTTACCAAGATGGAGAATTTTTAAGGTCAAACAACTTGTGCCAGCTGTCTTTTGAATATCCATGTCCCTTTACTTTTCAGAGTTCAGACATCTGAGAGAAAATGGGAAGGTGGTGGGCCATCTTGAACAGGATTCCGGTGAAAGTTTCAGTCAACCATCTCACCTCAGATTTTGTTATGACAGGCTGGATATGAAACACATGATGAGTGTGTATAAATGATGATCATGCCATATGATCTGTTGTTCTCAGACTTTCTCAGAAGCTGTAGGCTACAGTAAATTAATCACTGAAATTATAATGAATTACTGAATAAATGTGTTATTTATTTTCGTGTCATAATATCTTTTGTGATGACTCTGGGTGCACAGCGCCGCATCACGGTCATCGGAACACTGTGAGCAGAGGTCAGAGGTTGTTGACGCTCAAAACTACCGTAACGGCTGGAAGAAATGCACATCAAAATAAAGTGCAGCGGGCCTGACCGGGTTTTTCGCAAGCGGCGGCCCTTTGACCGCGGTCATCCTTCTGCTGCCTGCTGTGAGTTCACACCGCGCAGCCCCAACTTCGATCTACCAACTTAGAGTTTAGGATGACATCATTTATAATTGTCATTCTACTGACTGTTGAAACCATGGTGTCAGGCCACGGGGACGTTTATACGAACCACTGGGCAGTGCGGATTACAGGTGGTCGGGAACAAGCGGACAAAATCGCAGCGAAATATGGATATAGAAACCTGGGACAGGTAAGAGCGCGGCATTTCAGTTCTGCAGATGTAGTATTACTGCTCTGCATCAATGTCTCCTGTTTACTTTGATATGAAGTGATGATCACTGTTTACAGCTGTGAACCCCTATTTGAATGCTATCCAAACTGGATGTTAGTTAAGGATTTGAGAATTCAGTTGACCTAACCCTTTGTGACACTCACACACTACACAAAGAGGATTAATCACTTTCTAATATATAGAAAATGTATGTATTTTTTAAATAACTAATGGCTTTATTAATAGTTAACATCTTATTTATAGCTAGGAAGAACAGCAACACATTAGTAAGAATAACCTTTGAGTTGCCAGCATGAGCAAAAACCTGTGGCCTAGTAGTTATTGTAGTGGTCTTGGTGTTTATCCAATAGGACAATTAATTTGTCTGAGATTGCACAATTTTGTACGTCAGGAAGATTTTCTAAACTGTGAAACACAAACATTTATTAATACGTCAGTACCTGTAACTGCCAAATAATTACCTGTAGTGTGTTTTCATTACTTTGAAATCTCAGAACTTAATGGCACAAGAACTCAGACAATAAATGAAAGCAGCTCCAGGTGGAATTGGAATACCATATGCTACAAAATAACATGGTTTCAAAAAGGAAATCAATACAAAAAAAGTCAAAACATGTTCTGCATACACTACAATCCTTTTATAGTCAGTTGCTACGTGAATGTATATGTACTCGAAATATCATTTTGGGGTAATTGCTGTTATGTTCTGTGATCTCTAAATGAACACTCAACAACATTTCGAATGCAACACTTATTATTATTATTTTTTTATCTCTTTTAACAAGTTGAAGTGAAGGATTTTGCTCTCAAGCAAATCCAAGAGTGATGCATTTCTGTTCAGGCTATACAAACACTCCATTTATGTTTGTATAGCCTGCTTTTTGTCCACTTGGATGTTTACCTTGATAGGACCCTGTGGCTCAAAATGTTGCATCATGAAGGATTTCTGGAGGTTGCAAAATGTACGGACAACTTTCCCGTCTCTGTTGTATACTGCTTGTGGGAACGAATGAGCACATTATTACATTATTTACTTAAAAGTGTTCTGTAACCTATTGTAAATTATTCATTAACATTAATACAACTAAAAACTATAATTTACCACTTATCCTCTTAACACTTCATAAACCTCATCACAGGTTGCCATGAAAGTGGTCCAAAAATCCTCTTCTTTTAGAAACAAAAAAAGTACTCAGTGCTAAAATGAGAATAAGATAAGCTATTGGTGGTTGAAGGAGGTAGGGCGAGAGTGAAGACAGATGTAGTAAGAGGAATGAGCAAACTGGATTCTGAGTGCAGAGAATCCTGCTCACATTTTTGGTGCAAAATCAAGTTAGAACAAGCATATTTATAAAGTGACATCAAATACTATAGACAGATGGCCCTGATGTGTTTGAATAAAGAAAGCTTGTTTGGAATCAAGGTTGAGTTTTTATTTTCAAAAGTCAGCCCATGTAAAAGCCATTTAGATAAAGGTTGTATAGAGTCTTGGAATATTTTTAGAATAGTTTATTCATGCCTGTCTTCAGTTGAACTGTTTGACTTTTCTTAATGTTGGATGTGTTTGCTCAGATAGGAAGCCTGGAGGATCACTACCATTTCCATCATAGCAAAGTAGTTCGCAGAGCTGCTTTCTCTCTGAAGGGTCCCCACAGCTTCATCCATATGGATCAGAAGGTGAGACTCATTCAAGTCATAATGTACATCAGAGGATACACAGTCACATGAACACATGTTCCTCTGGTTTAAAGCTTTCAAAGCAGACCTGATAACCCTAGAATTAGTTTGGAGCAAAACGCTGGCAGTAATTTCCATGTTTCTCTCATCACTGTATTTCTTTTCATTTAATTAGTTTACACAGTGCTGTGAAAATGCTGCACACCTAGTGAAAATACAAAGATGCTGTCAGGTTACAACCAACATTCAACATTCACATTCAGCAATTTCTCTTTTAATAAATAAAGGGCAAGAGCCAAGCACCATTCCTAACCCATTTGATGTAAGAAGAAATAGCTATATATATATATATATATATATATATATATATATATATATATATATATATATATATATATATATATATATATATATATATATATATAAACATAAAACTTTTCTTGTATATTTGTATGAAATGTGAAATGTTAGCAAATACGTATTTCGTGTTTCGAGCCACATTTCTGCAAAGTATAACATGAGCATTTATATATGTATGCATACGTGTGTGTGTGTGTGTGTGTGTATAAAACTGATTCGTGGTGCTTTTGCTGCAGGTGGACTGGGCCCAGCAGCAGGTAGTAAAACCGAGAGTAAAGAGGCAAACCCAAAATGACCCAAGCCTTTTTCATTTCAATGACCCTAAATGGTCCAACATGTGGTACATTGTAAGTGTAGTACACCGAGTCATTCTTTACTCACATTTTGACGACACAAGATGTCGGTGATGTTTGATGTCTACCATCTATGTTTATCTTCAGCACTGCAATGATAAGAGCAGCCACTGTCACTCAGAGATGAACATCCTGGCTGCCTGGCAGAGGGGCTACACTGGTAAGAATGTGGTGGTCACCATATTGGATGACGGCATTGAGAGGAACCACCCCGATCTGGCTCAGAACTATGTATGATGCTATCCATCCAACCATCTCCATCTGCACAGGGCAATACACACTGTCTTTTTCATAAACTTTGTGACTGTGAGCAGTTCTCTCAATTTCTCCTCGTCATTTCCTTTATTATTTCTGCAGGATCATCTGGCAAGTTATGATGTCAATGGAAATGACCATGACCCTACACCACGTTATGACCCCCGCAATGAAAACATGTAAGAATACCATCAATGTCTCATTCTTGCCATAGTCAACTTAAATCTATTCTGCATTTCCTCCAGATATCCCTCTGTCCTTCAATCATGTCTATTTTCACGAACAAGGCAAGTGCCGACTGCAAGAATAGCTTCTGATGAGCTCCAGACCAACTTTAAAACTATCCAGAGGTGCTAAGGTCAACAGTGTGATTCAAACAATGTGCTTGTTTGATCATCTAACAGCATCTCAAAGCTCTTTTTGACAAGAGAGTCCAACACATACAAATAGAAAAAACACGAGCAAAAGAATACATTTATTTGACCACACATTTTGGAGAGGTTCTTCAAATACACACAACACGGCCAAATACGTGGACAGAACACATAATACTCCCATTCAATGATGGGATGGAATGGGATGCAAGAGAAAAAACATTGTGAGATGGACAGGAGGTTAGTGTGGCACCAGCAGTACTGTGGGTGCTGCTCCAGACCGTTGTGGTGAAGAGGGAGCTGAGCCAGGGGCGAAGAATAGAGCCGCTAGTAGGGCAAGTAGGGGATCTGTTTTGGTCCACGGATTTGCCGCCTCGGAGGGTACACTTATTTCTGCCTCACCTGCTATCTAAAAACGAGGCGTCAATGTGCCGGCCTCTGCATGAGATGGGCGGAGGTGTTGATGACCTGCACTGTTGTGCGACCCACAGCCGGGGAGTTTTAAAACCAAGAAAGAGCTGATCACAGCAGTCAGTCCACATTTCATGCAAGTGCAAGGTAAAGCTCTTATTTTGAAGCCAAATTCGTTCACTGTTCACTGCCCAACTTCGAACTTCACGTCACGTCACTTGTTTACGCCTACGTGGCGTCGGTGGCAGCTTTTAGAAAAGGAGGAATATTAAGCCTCCATTTTAGAAAGACAGGCCGGCACATTGCCGATCCCAGATAAGCAGAAGATAATGGATAGATTTTCCTGCCACTTGCTTTTTTCCTGCCATGTGCTTGCTCATGGGAAATGTTGGGTCCCTTTAAATGAATTAATCAAGGAGTGTGGTTTGGACCTGCTCAATTTGGACTTTTGTGGTGAATTGGCACTATACAAATAAAGATTGATTGATTGACTGATAGATTGATTTATTGGTTAGATTAGTTAGATGGCGAAGAATGTTTCACTTACTTCTTAAACTTTCACATTCATGTTGTGACTTTTACATCTGTGTTCTGACTTTAACGTCCATATTGTGACTTTAACATCTATATTGTGTCTTTAACATTCATACTGTGACTTTCACTTTTATATTGTGACGGTTGCAGTCTTGATTTAGCTTTTGTATTTTTGTCGTGGCTTTTGCATTTAGTTCGATCCTTCTGGGCCACCCGAGTGTGGATCTGTGTACAGCTACAAACTGTGGATTTGAGCAAAATTGTGACGGATACAATATTGTTAAAAAGTAAGCTATATCGAGTAGCTGGTTTTTATTTACTTATGCCTTGTTCAGACTGCCAGCTCAAGTGTGTTGAAGGTGATGATAAGGCAATTTTTTGTTGTTTGATGTAAGTATTCCACTACAGTATCCAAAGGCACTCCTTTCTGTAAAAGGTAAAGAAAGGGATTGTTTCTCCCTGTGAATAATGATTCTCCGACTGAGCCAATTTCGGTACAATTAAGCTCTTTCCACATGTTACTGATCTGTCACATGAATGATCTACAAAGTGAGTGTTGCTGTGGTTTATAAAATAAGTAGTATTATTTACACTGGTCAGGTTATTATATTTCAGCTATACTTCCAAGAATCGTTATCAGTAATGTGTGTGTGTCACAGCTGTATGTCAGGTTTTCCTTTCTGTGCTTTCATGTAGACATGGAACTCGGTGTGCAGGTGAAGTTGCAGCAGTGGCCAATAACTCCCATTGCATCGTTGGGATTGCCTACAATGCTCACATTGGTGGTACTGTTTTCCATCTTTTTTTCAGTACTTATTACTATACTGTGTTGTTTGTCACATGTGTTTGAGTCCCTAGCGTAGATTTTTAGCCAAACTAGCAGTGTGGCTCTGGGTCTTGGCAGTATCAGTCCGTCTGTATCTTGGTGTGCCACCAGCAGTCAGAGGTTCATTTATCCAGTAATCTACTCCATGAATCAGCACAAAATATGGTTGAAGATTATAGATCCTGGACTTTGTTGATTTTACTATTCTTCTGGTGTAAATTTAAATTTCCCACCAATGGTGTAGCATTGTTAAATAAGATGATCATTATACCTGCTAAACATTAGGATGATAACATTGTTACTGCTAGCATGTTACTATGCTTAATACATAATCGTTTAGCTCAGAAAGGAAGACTCTGTGTGTTTTGCCAGCAGTAATTTTCTATATTTTGTGTGCTGGTATCCACAGACACTAAGAGAAACCAAACTCTCATCAAACTATGAAACAAGGCAGTGCTGAGCCAAAATGAACCATGCTGCTGTTCATTGTCTATTTATCTCCTATTTTTTTTTCAGAAACATATTTTAGCATACTTTTTAGATGTAATAGCATTTTGATTTGCACCAGCTTGTAGCTTTTGTGTTTCCTCTTTCAAAACGGCCTCCTAGCCAAAACTAAGCACCACCCAGCTCGTAATTTTGATTAGAAGTGTTAGTTGGGGGTCACTTGACGCAAATGTTGGAGTAACAGCTCACCACCTCAGCTCCTGCAGCTTGATACAGTTTTTCGATGTAACTTCAGACATACAAAAAACACTGGGCAAAAGTGGGACACCTGCAACAGATTCAAGAATGCCAAACACCCACAGGAAGATCACCCACATTAAAAGACGCTCAGTCGCCTGTAAAGAAGCAGCAATATTTCTTCTTGGCTAAACAGCAACTTAAGGACAGAGGAATCAGAAACTTGAGAGGCCACTATCTGCTATAATGATGAAGAAATGAATGATACTTATTCTTCATGCAGCTTTATGCCTTACAATTCAACAAATAGTCACAGTATGATATGCGGGAGTTCTTCACAAAAGTAGAGTTACCACAAATTACAACCAGCAAAGATAAGCTTTATGTAAACCATTGACTCAGAGTGTAATTAAGAACTATATTCAATTACTTCCTAATATCAAACCACCAGGCCCTGATGGTTTCTGTGCAGAATTTTACGACTAAACAGCTTAGTGTAGGTCTTTTTTTGCACCAAATAAATGATATGATAGAACTTATCACATCATTTATTTGGTGCAAAAAAAAGACCTAAGTGAAGATACAGTTTTCTTAGTCTTCCTGCCAAATGTGGTGGCTTAATGGCTCCATCATTTTCATTGTACTAATTTGCTGCACAGTTTAAATATCTCGTGGAAAGGTTCATACGGGAATCTAACTCTGCTTGGCTCAGTTGTGAATCTGCCTCTTTAGATGGAATCCCTCTGTTATATATTTCGTCTTCAGATTTTATAATGGGTGTATTGTGTGAGCTAGGGTGGGTCACATGAATGCTAGAGTGGGAAGAAACTGGAAAAACTATCAAAGCTCATTCAACCTTTTACTTTTCAGCCTTTCAGCCTTTTCAGCTTTTGGAAAATTCAGCTTTTGAAAGATTTAGCTTTTTCAGCAAAAGCTTTCCCATTCATTCTCATGGGGAAATTTTCAACTTTGGTTCTGCTTCTACTTCATCTAACATTCAGCTAGATAAACTGTTCAGCTACCAAAATCTTCAGCTTTTTATGCCTTTTCAGCCTATTACTATTTAGTTTTTCAACTTTGAAATTTTCAACTTTGGTTCAGTTACTGCTTCAGTGGTATAGTGCACTGCATTATAGTTTTATGCATTACGGGCTTCACAAATCAAATGCAGGAAATGCAAAGTTTCATGTTGCAATTGTTATGGCATTGGTTGCTTGTGAGGTCAAATTCAAGCAAGGTTCTTGCTTGTGGTGGTGATGGTGTCCTAACCACTTCAGCACGCAGCTTCTGACCTAATGTTGTGGGTGGCTAATATTCATGTAAAGTAAAAAAAAAAAAAAAATAGTATTGTTGAACTGTAAGATGTAACCTCTCTATAATATAGTCCTTTTCGGTATTTATTAAACCAAATGATAGAATGATGCAATGCATACTTTTATTTTTTTTTAAGGGTGTTCGCTTTCAGTTCTCTGCAGGGTAGACAACAACTTTACTACAGAAATTGGTGGAAACAGCATTTTACAGTGTCAACTGGACCCAAGAGGTGCTAATTCGCCATGTTGATGTGTTTTCTGAAACATCATAAATAATATTGCTCCAGGACCACTTGAATTTACCAGTCATGGTGTTGTGATCTCAAAGCTTTGCGACTCGAAAAAGAGACCAGAAATATGTGAACATGGGAGAAACTGGCCTTTCTAACATGCAATTAATGTTCTGAAATGGTCTCTTTTTTAAGCCAAACATCTTAAAAGTAGTAGTAAAAGTAGTTTTGATGTCTTAACCTAACCAAACTGCAACAGAAAACTGAAAAGATTAATTGAGATAATAGATAGTAAGGAGGATAATAAGTAAGCGTTAAAATAAGTCAAAAATATGTTACAAACAGGATGCAAACCATCACCTCCTGGGTGAGAGTACAGTATACAGCACACTGAGCCAACAGCTTGCTTGCAGCGTGGACTTTTTCATCACCAATGAGCAACACCAATATGGACATATCAATTAAACAGCTAATGATACATTAATTATACACTTTTGAGTCATGTAAAATACAGCACAGTATCGTATTTTAGCCTTACATTCATTCCATTTAAAGGAAGTGTGATGTGCTGTCTTTAATGTTACCCTGGACACAGGCATTCGAATGCTGGATGGTGATGTGACTGATATAGTCGAGGCGAAGTCCCTGGGAATCCGACCTGACTACATTGACATCTACAGTGCCAGCTGGGGCCCAAAAGATGATGGAAAGACAGTGGATGGCCCAGGGCCACTTACTAAGCAGGCTTTTGAGCAGGGCATCAAGAAGGTTTGATCAGTCAAAAAGACAACACAAAACTTCTCTGAGCAGAATTCTCTTAAAATGATTGACTTCCTTTTTTTTATGTCACAAAGGGTCGCAAAGGCCTGGGATCCATTTTTGTTTGGGCATCCGGAAACGGTGGTCAGCAGGGTGATCACTGTTCATGTGATGGTTACACCAGCAGTATCTACACTATATCCATCTCCAGCACCACAGAGAATGGAAACAAGCCCTGGTACCTGGAGATGTGCAGTTCCATCATGGCCACAACCTACAGCAGTGGAGAGTTTGACGAAAGGAAGATAGTGAGTACTGGGTAAATGGCAATTTCATCAACTGTTTCTCTAACAGCTGTGTAAAATATATTTCAAAATATGACAATTAAAAAACAAATATTTGAACACCACGGACAAGTTTAATCCAGTACAATGTGACACTAACACACGGCGAAATTTGTAAAAAATAGATCGATATAAAACTATAGGGGAGGACATAACCGCTAACTGCTGCCTGCTATACTCTTGGCTGTGGCTGTCTTTGGCTGTAGCAACCAACTGTAAGCAAGTAGTTCGGTACACGTAATGGAGCTGTGGCCTAAGTAGTTCACATGAGTCTGCCCACACTATGCCTCTGGGGACAAGAGAAACAGGGCTTGAAGATAGGTGATACAGTTTGGAGGTGATTTACAGGACTATGACTCTTGGGTTGAGAAGAAATGGCAGGCGGGGACGGGAGAGGCATACAGCGATGGAGAAGAGAGAGAAATGCTGTGTCTCAATTCAGGGTCTGCATCCTTCGGAGGTCACATTTGAAGGCCAATTATGTCACAATGCTGCACAAAGGCTGTCCCAGTTCAAAGGCTCCTCCAAATGCAGCCCACGAATGCGCCTTCTTCGCCCTCTTTTTGGAGGATGCACTGCTACTATCCTTTGTGGCCTCACATATCCCAAGATTCTTTGCACGACCGAAAAAGACTCAGATTAAAAAATTAGGTAACAATCGACTCTTTGAAGCTTGGCGTCCAACCAGAAATAACAAATAACCTGTGACCGTGACGGTATGCACAGTTGTTTTCCTGGATTAAATAAGCCACGTCACAGCTATGAGTCATATGAGCGTTCATGTTATGCTTACTGAATTGAGCAACCACTCTCAGTATCCTGCTGTAACCTCTTAATAAAATGAAAAACAAAATATATGAGGGCATGAGGCCAGCATGTACAAAGGTTGTTGTATGGTTTAATGTGGCCCAGTCCCACATGAAGCTACTCCCTGTAAATACTATGCTTTGGCTTGTGTCAAACTAACCAGAGTGGCCAAACAGCCAGGCCTTCTTGTAGAGAGGATCCCACACACAGACCTTCTCCCATCTATTGTACATTTTTGCATGAAGCACTGCAGTGTTTCCTATTCTGTTTAATGACTGATTATGCCCTTTGAACAAAGAGAGAGCATGATAGAGACAAATCAGGTCATTGCACACAAATGTTAGTTTTGCTTCTAGTCTTATGATGCCCATTTTATAGAATGACAACTCTTAAGTCAACATGTTTCCTGCACCATGGCAAATGTTAATTGCTCTTGTCACACAGCACACAATTCAGCTTCCGTGGCAAGTGAAAATGACATTGTGGACACACCAGTTGTTACTGATGTCATGGTTTGTGATTTGATCTTTGTGTTGTGTGCTGGTTTGTCTTATGTCCTGTTTCTTCGCCCTCTTGTGTCTCCTGTGTCTTTCCCCCTTCCTCCTTGCGTGTTTGTCTCCCTCTGTCTGTCAGTATTGTTTCCTTCATGCTTTCTCCTCTGTGCCTTCCCCTCATGATCTCACCTGTCCTCCTCTCCCCCCACCTGTTCCTCGTTCCCTCATCAGTGTGTCTGTGCCTTGGTTCCTCATGTGCTCTTTGTCAGTTCGTTGTTGGTGTTTGTGTGATGTCCCCCTCGAGTTCCTTGTGTCTCTGGTTTTGGTATGTTTTGGGATTTTGATTTCTGTTTTCCTTTTTCTTTGTTTGATTTGCTACTTTGCCCTTTTCCCTTTTTACTAGTTTGTATAACTAGCTCCCTTGGTTTGTTTGCATTCAGCTTTTTGTCTGCATTTGGGTCCACCTCCAGTTTCCCTCACCTCCTGATAACTGACCTGACAGGGCAAAACTAAAGGGGAAAAAAAAGCTAACATGACCATGGTAGCATACTGAATAACACTGTGAAATAAAGATGTAACTCTAGCGTTCAGAATTAGATTAATATAAGTAAAACAGCTTTACAAAAATAACCCCTTACCCTCCTCCCCTGCAGGCTATGTTAGTGCAGACCTGCCAATAATTTTCTGATATGTTGAAACACCATCAATGTGAAAAAGAGATTGCAATGTCTTATTTATGTATTTTAACTTAAAAGATACAGGCTTTATTAAAGTGACTCACTCCTTTAAGGCTGTCATAACCCCACCCTGAATACTAACACATTGTACTTAATAGACACATTTTTTTAAAGATGATGCAACCCGTCAGCAGACTTGAATATTTATCAGCTGTCCAAGCAGGTCTTCTCAACATGAACCTCAGTAATTCTTATCAGAGAATGAAATGAAATTTTCCCTAAGATTTAATTCAATAACTGTGAAATGTAGCTATATTTATTCATGTCTGACTGGCGGATGCCAGCAGTTGTTGGAATTATTTATACTGATAAATGAGATATAATACTATATATATTCCTCAGCATTTTAACATAAAGCCAGTCTGGTAGAGAACTTACCCAGCCATTAACATCACCACATTAACATATGATTTTCCCAGCTTCTTCTGGAAAAACGTCTTCCACCACTCTGAAATCCACTTAAAAAGAAGTTAAAAAACATAAGAGTGGCCAGTTGGTATTTTAAAACTGGCTGGATTAGAAAATGGATTGATCCTCTCTTTTACATTAATTGTTTGTAATATGTTTTGTGGAAAAAGTATACCCAGAGGGCTGGTGAGTCAAGGTCCATTGGCACCAGTTCAGGCCCAGGTCCCATATCTATGATAGCTTGCGGCTTATGTGCTGTTGTAGTTTCTTTTGTGTTGTGTGAATAAATGACTGAAAAACACAGTCAAAGAGAGAAGTTGTTCACTACTTATTTTCCACAACTTCTTCAATAAACTCTAAACTGAAATAGAATAAGACACATTAAACAGGACTGAATGCTGCTGAATGCTGCTTCTTTGTGATTAGTTTTAACTTTGCAAAAGCAGATTGTTCAGACCTTCTGAAAGCTTTGTGATGCTCTCCACAGTTCAATTTATATGCATGTGTAACGTGCTATATTGTCTGATCATTATGCTGTCAAATGAAAGGTTATTTCGTTAGACAACCAATGAAATACTGAATTAATAATAAGAGGAAATCTATACATCTAATTTGATGCACTAAATCATACTATGTTTGTGATCCCTTGCAGGTAACCACTGACCTCCGGCAGCGCTGCACTGATGGTCACACTGGCACGTCTGTCTCTGCTCCCATTGTGTCTGGAATCATAGCTCTTGCCCTGGAGGCGAAGTCAGTCAAATGCTTAGAACTCTCACAATCACTCACTGTCCATCAGTACATCTGTCTAGGTCTTCTGCTGACATCCAACCTAAGGGTGCTGTGGCAAGACAATCTGTATCTGTAGATACTGCGTAGTTACACAGCCGAAAATATCATTGTTTCTCCAAACAGTTTTTTTTATTGCCAGGGTCCCTGATTTGGTTCTGAAAATGCGAAGTGTCTTCAGTTATCACAAAATGTGAAAAAAAAGAAAAGGAAAGAAAAGTGATGCTGAGACTCCTCTCAGGGGAAGCTAAGTAGAGCAGTTTCTACGCTCAAGGCTTTCCTCTGGTACTCATACCATTGTTGATGTCCCCGGTGCAGTCCCTATTGACTTTAGACAATCTGTGTCCTTGTTTTCTTGAAAATGACTTGATGTGGGCATGGGGTCCTTACATTTGTATCCACCCACAGTCCTATATCCAAGTTTGTTAAACAAGTGAGTCGACACTTACGGTCAGCCTAGATAATTTTTATGAACGGTCCTCAAAATTGAAGGACTATTTAGTAACAGGGACAGAATCTTCCTCCAGAGAGAAGCCTGTTGGATACAGACTGGACTGAAAAGGCAAACATGGTGTGGGGTGTAAACACAGATATAAAATAGAATAAAAGTCTTTACATTTATCTTTATGTCCATGGTTACACACATACTGATACTTTAATCCTATTCAAAATGTTACATAGAGTACATTAGACCTGTTTGCCAAGACTGTTAAAGAAAGAGTTAATTTAGACAGCATTTTGCCTTTATACACTGAATAACGGGCCCCAGTGCTAGCAGACAGTGCTGTGCGGCTCCAGTGCTTTTAACACAATCCAGCGCCACATTTATATATCAGTATTTAACCGTGGCTCAATTTACCCTGACCCCGTGTTCATACAACCTCCATAACCCTCCTAATCGTAACACCGTTAAAGGGGTAATTCTTTCTCAGGTTGTGACTGTTGCAAAGTATAATGTAGAATAAGCAGCAAGGATATAAGAAGGCAGCCACTGCATCATGCATCAACACACAAACATGATTATACAAAGTTTCAAATAACACTAAGGCCTGTAGGGGGGAGTATTAAGCCTGTCAGTCTAAAACATCTGCCTGTCTCTTTGCAGTTGTTGTTGTGAGTGAAATAAAGTAAAGATTCTTGTTGGAACAGTATTTATTACTTATTACTTATTTTTATTGCACTAAGTTTACTTACCAGAGATGATGTCCTGTCTCTGCAAGACGTCACATCATCCCTTTACCCATAAAATGGCTCACAAAGTTACAGTTTCATTACATTAATGGCCACTGTTGTGTGTAGTCAGATTGAATTCAGGGGCTACTTTTAGCTGCAGTTTGTCATTGACAACATTGGAGAGATATTTCAGGCTTTGGATACTCACACAATATTGTCAGTATGATACATTCATAGTTGATTTGAGTCTTTTCATGGGATTTGCAGACAAAAAGAAAAATTTAGACATTTAAAATCAGTTGTGCGTTGCCTCTTGCTTAATTTGCTGCCCTCATGTCTGAATGTCGTCAAATGCTTTAGTTGACTTGTGGAGTGTCTGCCAAAAACATGGTCATCTCATCAGACATGGTGGAATAAAATAAATGTTTTGTTATCATTAGAATGAAATGTCAAATAGCGCTAACAAAGATAAAGGTAATTAGTCGCTCTGTTTGGCCAAATGAGACTAGTAGTGTCTTTGTTCTCTGCAGCTTTTTGCTGACATGGAGGGATGTACAACATCTTCTTGTGAAAACATCCAGACCAGCCCATCTGAAAGCTGATGACTGGAAGACCAATGCTGTTGGACTCAGAGGCACACTGCATTCTTCTTTTATCTTTCAAAAACACTGAAGCCTTAGATAATATAACAAACACAATTACTCTCTTCAGATTGTTCACTGCTTTGTAACTGACTTGATTTGACTTAATGTATGTGTTTTTCTCAGTCAGCCACCTGTATGGCTTTGGCCTGGTGGATGCAGAGGCCATGGTGCTGGAGGCTAGAGAGTGGAGGACTGTTCCTCCTCAGCACACCTGCAGTCAGATGCGTGAGCGACGCTCGAGGTGAGGTGAACTGCAGGCCGGTGTGGTATGTAGCTGACTGGCTATTAAACCATGCCAAAAACAAAGGGGAAAAAATATGACAAGGCAGATCCCAGTCTCAGCTTCACCAGTGCAACAATGGATAATGAAGAGAGACCACAGTGTGTTGTGTATCTGCTGATATTAACTTCTAACAGTATGAAGATGCCTGATGCAGTGTCACTTTTAATGCTTCCACTGCAAAGATACCGTGTTCCTTATTATTATTTTTTTTTCACATCTTAACTCGTTTGTTTCCTTGTAAAAAGTGTTCATTTGTACCAATCCTTCTGCTTCTGTGTCTAAAGTGTGTCTTACCTGCCAACATGTAGCAGCTGTTTGAACGCACTGATTCCATAGATTTCACCGCTTACACTCAATTTATGAAAAAAGACAACATTTTATTGATGCTAAACAAATCTGATACATACAGTAAACAGTAACCAATGTAGTCTGTGTCTTTTTCTGTGATTAATACAAGGTCTGAACAGGCTCCTACAGGGAACTAAACATCAACGCAGTTATGCCAGTGCTTACATGAAGACAAATCACGATATACAGTTGACATACAAATTTACAAAATAATATGGAGGTCTTGATTGCACATTTCTCTCAAACTTCCTTACTATTGTTGTTGGAGTTTGTTCCGGGACTGCTGCTGTCCCGCACTTACATCCTGACATACTGCCCACATTGCTCACGTGCGTTACTGCAGCTTTCAGGTGAAACATGGGAGAGTAATCTATTCTGCCAGTGATCATATGTTGGATAATACTTATGCTTCTGGCTGTCCCAGGTATATCCATGCAGGTCAAAGTCTGAACAGCAGCATAACTACCTCTGCGTGTTCAGAAGAACCTGAGCAGCAGGTGGTTTACTTGGAGCATGTGGTGGTCAAGGCCCTGATTGTCCACCCACGACGAGGAGACCTGGAGGTCAACCTCATATCTCCGTCTGGAACAAGATCACAACTGCTAGCCAAGAGGTGAGAGCTGCACTGTACAAACCAATGCACTCAGCAGTTCCGACTGCATCTGAAGCCCATGTTGGCTTTCTATTAAAGGGTCAGTTCTGCAGTATTCTGCAGCATTGTTGTAAGAAACTCTGTCAAATTTTGAAGTTAGGTTTCAATCTACCTATGTGGAATTTATTAACGTCACTCTCGACGCTCTGCTAAACTGAGCGTGCCATATGCTTCCAGGCCATGATGAAGTAACAACAAATATATACTCTGTTTTTACCTAATTACCTAATTAACTCCTAAGTAATTTCTTTTTAAAAAAGCTTTGTTATAACTTTCAGACCAAATATTTGCGTTGCATACGCAAATTAGATTGCAGGATTGTAACATTTTTATCCGCACCCAGCACATTTCAATATCTGGAGCTTTAAGCACCGCCTGAAGCTGACTGGTGCCCAGTACTCAGCTGCAGAGCCCCAGTCGATATGTCTTTGGAGTTTCTTAATAGGCTTGTTAAACTCAATAAATAGTGTCGCGAGGGGGGTTTACAGAGGAAAACTAAAGGATGGACCCACTTGCAGATTGAGACAGGAGGCAGGATCATGGAGAACAAAAAGGTGAGCTTTATTAAAACAAAAGCTGCATACAAAAAACAAACCAAGGGAGCTAGTTCCAAAAACTAGTAAAAAGGCAAAGTACCAAAACAAACTCAGTGGTAAGAAATCAAAATCCAAAAAACACATACCACAGGGAAACAAGGAAGACAGAGGAAGGAACTCGGAGAAGACATCAGACACCACAGAGACATCAGGCAGAAGTAATGACCCAAGGGAGCACTGTGAGGGCCACGTTCTTTGACTTCTCCAGTGATTTCAATACCATCATGCCAGCTCTACTGGGTGACAAGCTGACGGCGATGCTGGTGGATACCCCCCCTTCTGTCCTGGATTGTGGATTACTTCACTGGCCGACCACAGTATGTGCGCTTGCGGCACTGTGTGTCAGATGCAGTGGTCAGCAACACCGGGGCCCCACAAGGGACTGTCCTCTCCAGACAGTCTTGCCATCTTCACAAGTTTTCTGATGACTCTGCTGTCATCGGATGTATCAGCAAGGGTGAGGAGGCTGAATACAGAGCTGTGGTGGATAACTTTGTCACATGGTGTGAGCTGAACCCCCTGCAGCTCAGGACAACAAATTTATAATGCTACAACCATTTCACTGTGTGTTGTATATATTTCCAGATTGTCTGCTTTATTATTTTATTATTTATTTTATAGTCTACTTTAATATTTCATTTAATTTCATTTTATTGTCTATTTTAGTATTTTATTTGTATCTTTATCTTTATCTCTTGTTTCTATTCATGCTGTATTTCTATTTCTACTTTGCTCGGAGCATTGGAACAAAAACAGTTTCTCCCCGGGATTAATAAAGTATTCTGATTCTGATAATCCTTCCATTAGCCGACTGTTTCAGTCAGCATTCTCATTGTGCCTACTATCTGCCAGACCTGAGTTTGCTTCCAGCTACACTTTTTATTTCTTTCAGCAGCACTATCTGTGCTATGTACATTTATTGTCAGTTTCTTTCAAGGTTAGTTGCGTAGGTAGATGCAGCTGCTGGGAGCTTTACATTTGGCAAAATATCTGTTTCTTAGCTGTTATTTGGGGCTTCATTGCTGAAATAAGAATTACCTGTGACAGAAATTCGTCCATCAGCAGTGGAAAAAGAAGCAACGGTTTTGGATTTAGAGCCCGCAGTATCTTTCAACATCCAATTTGACTGGCCAGGCCAACCAGATTCAAGGCTTCTCCGGGCTGATTTCTGGTCACAGGACTCTGAAATGGAACTCAGGCTGGCCAAGCTATGGGAAATCATAGCCTGTTGTGTCTGCGTCCTTGCAGAGACCTGTCTTTACCACAACATTAAATGTATATACAGTATGTATATGAATAACTGTATACCTGTTCTATGTTTGTGTAGCATAAAGGAGTTCAAACACTTTAATTTTAGTATGCAATTCAGTGTTGTTTAATGACTAATAAATAACCCTGAACATTTAAACTTAACCTCTGTCAGTCATATTTCACCTTATTTTTATGTTTATAGGTTGTTTGACAGTTCCAACGAGGGTTTCAGGAACTGGGAGTTCATGACAGTTCATTTCTGGGGGGAGAGGGCAGAGGGCACATGGACTTTAGAGGTTATTGACTCACTGTCAAAGCTACGCAATCCTGAGGTGCTGGGTAAGGCTAAAAAATTGTATGCATGCTCAGGCACACATATGTATTTAGACTTACAGTTGTAGCTGTCCTTATCCAGGGCAAACTATGAAAACCATAGTCAATATCAACATTATTATTGTTGTTGTTGCTTGGCCCAGGCAATCTCAAAGAATGGAGACTGATCCTCTATGGCACATCTCACAGTCCTTACCATCCCAGCAGTGGTCTGCACTCCCATTCAACAATGTTGGATATACAGGCCCCAGAGGAGATCCTGGGGGAGCCAGAGATGGAGGAGAAGGAGGAAGATGAGTACAGTGGTGAGAGAATCACACGTTCACATAGAAACCGAGATTATAAGTGTATTCTATGGCTATTATTTAAAAACAATTTTCAACACAGAATTAATTAAATCTAATAAAAATGTGTCTGACAATAGTTTAAGCACTCGATTATCATGAACAAAAAAGATATACATTACACACATAAAATTTAAGATGTACAAAGATTGATGGTTGGTAACATGTAAACATTTATTTTCTGTAAAATTAAATACATATATATTCAAAAACAATACATTTTTAAACTCTTTCATTTTCATGTAGAGCACAGTCAGGCAAGAACATTTATGAGTTTAGGCAGCTGTTACACTTCTGTGGTGTTTGATTAAGGACCATGCCACAATGACTGTGGAGTCCAGGGCTGTGATGGACCAAATGCTGACCACTGCCGCAGCTGTGTCCATTTCAGTTTAGGCAGCATGAGAAGTGACAGGTAAGAGTTGAAAGAAGGAAACTGTGGAATGTAATTATATGTCATATATAGTTAATATAGTTAATACAATTAATAATTTAATTTTCAGTGAATTTACTCCGATATAGATGATTAGCCATCATCACTTTTGAGCTCAAAATATTTTGGTTGTGAAGCTCCATGACCAGTTCATTTTCTGAGATACAACATGTAAGCTAACTCTCCATGCACATTTGATTTTAGAGACTGTGTGAGCCACTGTCCACTGGGATACTATGAGGACATAGCGTCTCGTCGCTGTAGACACTGTCATAGAGGCTGTGAGAGATGTGTTGGCCAATCAGCTGGCGACTGTCTCTCTTGTCGAAGGGGAATTTACCTTGACACACTCAACTCCAGCTGCAGTGATAACTGCCCCCCAGGGTACTTTGGTGATGACAGTAAGTCTACATCCACAGTCTACTTTTATTAGAGATTCAGTATGTATGAATTGTCCACCTGTTGAATTGATGCTCAAAGCAAATAGAGGTCAGTAAATGACCACAGTCACTGCTAACTGCTGCTAAATGTAGCAGCCAATAGCTAGTAAGCTTAATTGGCAGGGCAGCTAAAGCGGTCTGGACTATGAACTTGGGACACCGGGGAAGCGTTTGTGTTAACATGGCTAGCAGGGGATCTTTGGACTGTATACTATGCAACATACAGAACAACATATGAAAACTGTTATTTATTCACATTCTGTTTATAATTTTAGATCACCTTTAAATGTTCAGCTAAAATTTGGGGGGGTTGCCCTTTATTTACCATAAGCTTATGCAGTATATTGTCAGCGTTCTTGCTGATTGGTTGCCTGGATGTTACATACATGCACACACACAAATTACAACCTTTCTCGTCCCAAAACACTGTCCCTCATAAAACATAGTGTAAACACAACACATGCAAGGGGCAGCAAAGAGGGTGGGTTAGGTCCTGTGAACTTGCCTTTTTTCAAAGTCTCCCTGTGAGCTAGATGGGAGATGGGAGTAAAGATGTGACACAGACCATCCCCACCAAGTGGAGGAAACTTTCAAAGAAAGTCTATGCAATATTCAAACTAGGTGGAAAGGTACGTATTTAATGGGTTTCGGCCATGGCTGTGGTAAAATGGCTTGCTAGCGCCCCCAGGGTAAATTTTGTACACATGTGTATCATACTGAGACCTACAAAAAAAAGTCTCTGGTGTCATGATCTAAACCCAACAGCAAGTCTGCCATCTTGAACTCAATCTACCGCTTTAACCCGATCGACTTCAAATCTTGTCATTTTTTGGCAATCTTAACACCTTTGTTGTGCAAATGTTTTAAAAGCTTGAGTTTTTCATTGGTGGAATTGGTCGTGGTTTGTGCAGCAATTGTCACTGATCAGCCACAAAACAGGAAGTTGCTATAATTAAACTGATATTTGGTCAAATTTGCACAAAGCTTCCTGTTTTGTAACAGTTACAGCTGTAGCGCCCCTACTGGTAGGAGGAAATCACATTTTTTAAACAGTAATGAACTCGTGGATGACCAGCTCTGTTTCAAACATGGTAAGAAAATACTGAAGACCTTGATGATGCTGCATTATGAAGCTTATGTAGTGGCACAAAGATCGATGATCTGCCATGAAACAATGAGCTGTATGTAAGTAAGTAACATGGTTGAATCTGTCCCAAAACTCCCCCAAACTTCTTGTTTGATTATAGTCCTGAACATGTTAGCGTGCCAATATTCACTCAGAGTCATAGCGCCACCTAGTGGCACTTAGAAATGAAATTTGTCTATGTATTCCTCCATGCAGGTTGACCAAATCCACACTAAGGTTTGCCAGAAATGCCTAAAGACCTTGACGATGGTACACTGTAAAGATTGTAAGTTCTCACTGGATGCCATTGCCGGATCAAGCCTTATTCTCTACGACCAGAAAGTTGTTACAACTTCACTGTAAATGGTCCAATCTTCCCCAATTTTACATATTTCATCACAGTCCTGCCTATAAAACTTGTCGCTACGCCACCTACTGTGACAATCATCATATGATTTACATACAGTTTTCCTGGTGAGCGCTATTCTTTTGTTTTATTTGTGCGTTCTCTAGCCATATTGGACACAGGAAGTCACACTGATCTCTTTTGAGTGGTTGACGCACATGCACAGAAAAGCGCAGGGGACCCGTTGATCACTTGCTTGCAGTTTCGATTGGGGTTATGTTTCCTTGAGGACTGGTATCAAATTGTCTGAAGCCCACTGCTGATTTGTTGATTCCGAATTGGTTTGCTGATCATATTCAAAAAATCACAGTAGCAGTAGATATAGAAATGGCAGTTATTGTTGTGGTCAATGTTGGATGCCACCTTTTAAAAGAAACTTTCTGTGTTGCATTCTCTTTTGGAAAACAATGATTATCTTTTTTATAATTGTGTTATTTAAAAACGCCTTAATTCATTTCCATTTTTTAATTTTTTAATTCATTTATTTATTTTTACCATAAGTCACGCTATGAAGCAATCTTTTTATAAATGACTCCTTGTTTTATTTTAGGCATTGTACTTAGCGTTTTTACTGGTGATAATGACGGTAGTGTTAATCATAAACAATGTTGTGTTAATTAAGGATCATGCCACAGTGGCTGTGTAGACCAGGGCTGTGCTGGACCAGATGCCGACCACTTCCTCAGTTGTGTCCATTTCAGTATAGGCAGCTTGAAAAGTGACAGTCTTATCTCCCTCTCAGTGGTGCCAAAAAAAAGATGGGAAATAAGGTTTATTACATTAGATTACATTATCTTTATTACAAGACGATCTTGTCCCGAGCACAGATAAGACACATGGCAGACCTGAAGATGATATCAAGGCAGTTTCATGCAGCATCACTATATCAGCTAAGAGTCCCGCCTATGTTAACGGGGTACTATCTGTAGTTAAAAACTAACGTGAGAAGTGTACCTAGAAACGCAAATGAGTTGAGTCAAGTGCAGCCAAGATGTACCAGATAGAGCAGACACATCTTTAGACACTCCAGCGTACACTGCGGTCACTACTTCAGCTTACAAAGTTTAAGCACAACTATAATGATAACAGTTATAATACTTTTATTGATTAAGCTCATATACTGTGTAGTTTGTGGCTAACTAAAGGGCATGTTTCACAAGTTTTGTATGTTAGTTTTTTTATTGTATGTTATTTTCTGTACATAAATGCATGTAAACTGTAAAGAAAATCCAGGACCCTGAATTTGTTATTTTCATCACTATGTTAATGCTTGTATATTCTGTCTTGCCAGATCAGAGACAGTGTGTGAAGTGTCATGAAACTTGTATGAGTTGCCTGGAGTATGCAGACAGATGCACTGCCTGCAAAGAAGGCTATGGGTATGTAAAGACAGCCACACCCAGGACACACTGCTTGGCTCAAAAAATGAGAAGCAAGAGGCAGTGTGTCCTGAGCACTTGACTGCCATTTCTGTTTAAACTTTGTTTTAAAATTACGTCTTATAATTCAGTTGTGGGGTGTTGATTATAGTCTGGCTGGGATCACATGCATTCCTAAATGCACCACCGGAACCTTCTTCAATCTGGAAGAGATGACGTGCAGCTCATGCCATTCCTCTTGTAGGACGTGTACAGGTCAGTGTGCTTGTCTGGTATATGCAGTTTCAACACAGCAGCAGCAGTAACAAAACCTCTCAGCTGTAAGTCAAATGAGGATTTGAATCTTCTATTTGGTTTAGCAGACAAAGTTGAAAGCACTCAGGCATAGAAGTCAATATATTTTGGTCTTTTTAAAAATGATTTGTGTGCTTCTGATAATGGGTTGTAAAGTGACGTGGAGGTTTTCATCCTGCATGCCACTGAGTTTCATGATGGCTTCCCAGGGCCAGGTAAGGAGGAGTGTATCCAGTGTGCTGAGGGCCACCTGCAGCAGGAGTGGAGGTGTGTGCAGACATGTACTCCTGGCTACTACTCTGGAGAGGCAGCAGGAGCCCCTCATAAGATGTGTCACAGGTGAGTGATTCAGTCTGACAGATAGCCCTGGTTCAACCCTGCATTACATGAAAATGTTTTTCCTCACATCCTGCCAGTAAATATTCAAGTATTACGTCAGCCAGCCAGCCAGCCAGTCAGTCTGTGTGATGTTTCTCATTTGAAATTATACAAACTGCTGTAAAATGTCAATCTTGGCTGGTCAGTTACATTTGACTTATGCTGACATTTTCTGGTGCAGAGGCAGAATGAACCATGTCATATAATTTTATCTCAGTAAATAGTAAAAGTAATGATAATTTTGCTGCTTGAGTCCCCTAATGCAGCTCTCTTTCTCTTTTTGTGTTGCTTTTTTTTGTTTTGTTTTTTTGTTTTTTCGTCTCTCCAGGTGTGAGGAAAACTGTCTGAGCTGCAGTGGCCCTGGAACAACTTGCACCAAATGCAAAGAGGGTTATAGTCTCGTCAGCAGGACTTGTATTGTGAACGCGTCATGTAATAATGGTGAGTTTGAAATCGTAACCCACATCTCACAACCCACCCACAAGTGCTGTATCATAAGCAACTGGACTTGTTTCAGTTCCTTGAAGACGTTTCACCTCTCACCCAAGAGGCTTCTTCAGTTCTAACTAACTGGAGGGGAGTTACAGACTTTAACTTGGGAGTGTAATTGTTATAAGGACACGTGTGAGCTCTGAGCTCTGAGTCGTTAGGGCCACTTGTGGGTTGTGGACCCAACCGGCCTTCATGTGGGTTGCTGGGGCTATCTGAGCGCAGCCGTCCCAGGAGGGAACTCAATACATGGAATGAAAACCTCCAGCCACAGCGGCCCTTTACTGGATCAGCTTGAGACCACTGTAGTACAGCATTGCAGGTGGTGATAAGTAATGTCGTAGGCCACCTCCTCTGCTCAATGATGGTCGTTCCAGTTGGACATAGATGGATTATTTGACTCCCCTTCAAAACATCTGTCTTCTCTGGCCAAGATGTGTACATTGTTGTCCTCAAAAGAATGACTTTTCTCCTTCAGAGTAGACAGCAGAGTCTTGACCTGAGGAGTTGGCCCTCCTGTGTTGCGCCATTCGTTCATGGAGAGGTTATTTTGTCTCCCAGATATACAAATCTGTACAGTCCTGGCTGTATTGAACAGCATAAACTACATCACTGTGTTTATGCCTGGGTGTTTTGGATGGGCAAGTTTCTGCCTTAACGTGTTGGTTTGTTTGAAGTGAACCTGAATATGATGTTGAAGATCCTATTGAGTTTCTCGGATGTTCCCACAGCAACATAAGGAATGATGATGTTGTATGTTTTTCAGTGTCCTCCTCTCTGTCTGCTTTGGAATTTTTAGAGGTTTTGGCAAAGGTCCAGTTTTTCTAGTAGCCCTAGCAACCCACATGAGGCCAGTTGGGTCAACGGCCCACAAGAAACTGAAACAAGTCCAGTTCCCTATGATAGCACAGAATCATGTTCTTATGCTCAGTCTTTATTTAGTAATGATGATTCTCTTCCTCTGTTCTTCTATGTCAGCTCACGAGGTGTTCTGTGAGATGGTCAGATCCAACCGTCTATGTGAAAAGAAGCTTTACCGTCAGTTCTGCTGTCGTACCTGTCTGATGAACGGATGAGAAGCCGACCTCGTCCTGACACCTCCTTCTCTCTTACTCTTAATCTGCTAAACTGATTTGGTCAAAGC
Source organism: Acanthopagrus latus (assembly GCF_904848185.1). Taxonomy (NCBI): domain Eukaryota; kingdom Metazoa; phylum Chordata; class Actinopteri; order Spariformes; family Sparidae; genus Acanthopagrus; species Acanthopagrus latus. Next base: position 4,936,348 of record NC_051055.1, on the reverse strand, counting down.
TGTGTCAGTTACAAACATTAAAAGGTAATAAAATGTCTTTTAATTTGTACGTAAAAACAAGGGTATTTAACTTAAGCTCTGCAGTTTTATTTTGGTAGTTGCTAAAGGCAGGTATACAGATAGATCTTTTTTAAAACAGGCATTTTTAAACTGAAGTCTATGGAATGTGTACGCACGTTCAGCACAGAATCAATAGTGGTTTGAACATGTACAAGACTGAATAATAATAAATGTGCTTTTTCAACAATGGCAAGTACTAAAGATAGTCAAGAATTGAGCTGGCACTTATTTCTTGTTTATCAAATTCAAACTTGTATTACAATTTAATTGTCTAAACTCAGAGTTTTATTTTCCATTTGAATGACTTTTCATTTTAGGTATATTTTCACCTCAGTTAAATTGTGAATAATAAACCACAATGCACTTTTTTAAAGACAGGACTGACACTCCAGACCAGGTGTTCCTGTTATAATTTAGGTTGAAATCCAAATGCAGACACACGAGAAACAAAGCTGAATGGTACAAAAAAAACAAGTCACGATGGAAAAAAAGTAGCAACTAAGGAGCTTAAACAAAAGTTAAGTGCACATCAAAATGCAGAAACAAAACCAAGAAACATACCCAGATGAGACATGAGGAGACACGACAGGAGACGCAGCGATACTGATGAATATGAACGAACACAGAGGAAGACAGACAAGCAGCACAGGCGGACACGGATGAACATGGAGGGAGACAGAAGAAGACGGAATGAACTGATGAAGACATGAGGGAGGACAAAGACTTTATACCGACAAACTAATGAGCGGATGAGAAACAGGTGAAAAAAAAAAACACAGGCGACGGAAGGAACAGAAAAACACTGGAGGGAGGGAAAAATGAACAGGAGGAACTGAAAAGCAAGAGAAGACACATAAAGGTCAAATTCAGTGTTTTCTGTGGGAGAGGGTAAAGAGGACTTTGGGCTTTTTCACTTTGCAGACCGTTTACATGCCCAAAAGGGCTGCATAACTCAAAAATGGAAATGCAAAAACCCAAAAAGCACAATATGGCCTCTTTAAAGAAAGGTAGGTCAATGTGTAGTAAATGTAGGGAAAGTACCAAAGAACAGTGCAGTACAATGTTCCTTGTCAGTGTTTTGCTAATATATTTAATATTTTTGGATATATTTTACTACTGAATTAAAATGAACTAAAGTTGTCAAAAAATGTTGTGGAGTAAACAAGTACAATAGAACAGGAACAACTGAAACCATGTTTGCCATAATATGTATCCAACTGCAGGCCTTCCTGGGTATGAAACTTAATGGAAACACCTTTTTTTTTACTGAAATATACTTTATTTACTTGACTGTAGATCTTATCTGAGAAAAGCTTAAATTTGACATAAGTAAGTTTTGACCAAAAAAAGAATTAAAAAACAACTGAAAGCATGTTTGCCAAGATAGTAATCCAACCTCAAACATCCTGCATTAGTAACCTTGCTTGAAAACCTTTTTTCAGTGAAATACATTTTAATCTCTCTCACAGTGCAAAGAAGCTTCTGTCGCTGAGAGAGGCTCAGAGTTGCCATAAAGTGTTGAAAAAAATGAATTAACACCTAAACCATGTTTGCCATGATATTTATCCAACTTCATACATACATATGTAATATACATATGAAATGTATTTGAAAGCACTAAAAACGTTAAATACAGCTTAATCTACTTCCTTGGGCAAAAATACACTTATTTAAGAAAGTAATGTTTCACTGCCAGCTGGTTTTATTTGTCTCTTGTCTCTTTTCATCTTGTCTTGCCAAAATGTTGTGTCACATCTAAGAAGATCAGTTCAGTTGTGTGTTGGATGGGGGAGAGGAAAAGCCGTCAGTGTACAAGACAAGATCAGAATTTGTGTCAGCATGAGATCTGGTCTGGGAGCTGTGCTGGTTTCAATCACTAAACTACAGTCGTGTTCAACTTCAAAATCCATGTGAGGGAGAAATGTGGCCGGAGCGTTTAACAGTGATGTGTGGACTCGTCATGCAGCTGTCATGTGTTGCGTAGCATAGGTATTCAAAATGTGTAGCACTGAATGTGGAACATGACCAACACAGTCACTGGCCAGTACAACAGGAGTAGATTGATCTACAGTATTATTGCAAATGGCATGAGAACAGGTGAACAGGAGAAAGCTTGGATGAATACACCAATTGCATGTTTTGTAGAAAAATAAAGTCCTTTACTTCCTCCGCAGTGTGGCACTCCACTTAATGCTTTGCCCTTTCTTTTTGAAAAACTATTGATACTTGCTCTCTGGTCTTCGACCTGGACCTTCCACAACCTTTTGGTCTCAGACCACCAATCCTCTTGAGGGGGCTGACATGTATGTATGTATGTATGTATGTATGTATGTTTATTTATGTATATCTTATTTATATATATTTGCTGTAATATTATTTTATTTTAAAATAAAAGTTGAAGCACACAAGTATCACACCTATATAACAACTAATAATGTAATAATGATGCATAATGTAATCATTTAAATGTAATAATCAGCTCATAATGTAATAAAATCATGAATGCATAACGTAATAAGGGCTCTGCACATAATGTAATAACTTATCACATTAAGAGCCTTATTGATAACGCTCACAATGTAATAACAGCTCATATAGTTCGAAAAGAGTTGCATTATTATCATTTTACCTCTCAAATAGAGCTGCAAGTAAACCAAACGGCATGGGCTTCAGTGCATTAATAAAGTGAATCCAACCAAGTATTGTTTAATAGTAATTGAATTCTCACATTTTGTTGATGTGTAAAGTTGAGCCACTAGGTGGCACCCATGAGAGTTATTTTGGGCCTTTGAGAATGCCATGCTTACTTCTACTGTAACTATTGCAGGTAAGCAGCACTATATGCTACCTTTACAGTTCTTTGTTAAACCAAGCCATCCACCTTATCTGTTTAAATATTCTGTGTATTAACATGTTTGTTAGGATCATGTTGTATGTTTTAGCTGTAATTGCTTTTCACCTGAAATGTGACTACATAGCATCATCCATCCTATATTATATTTTTCGTGTGTCAACACAAAATGTTATCAGCCATTTTTGTGGTATAAAGTGCCAAAAATCAGGGATAGGGGTGATTGGTAGGGGACGATGGTGGGTATACACCTTATCATCAAGCAAGTTTTCTCTGCTCTACCTCTTCAGTCTGCCATCTGCCATCAACCAGCAGCACGTAGAGATACATCAAGGCCCTTTGGCTGAGAGTACTCTTTTCTATTATCACATTAGGGCTAACCCTGACTTTATTTTTGTTGGCAACTATAAATCATGATCATGTATTATCTATGCATATTGTTTGGTTAAATGTATTTAGACTTGTGTTTTTAGTTGGGTATCCTGACAGGCTGTGTTTACATTTGAAGAGCTTTTGAGCTGGCTCATGTTTTCAATGACTCCCTCTATGTCTGTTCTAGACTCACACACTGTATATAGCCAGTAGATTTTGTGGGACTAATTTGATGTTCAGATCTCTAATGCTTTTGATTACATGTTTAAAATCAATAATGTCAATTTTAAATGTGCTTTTATTTTTATTTTTTATTTTTTTATAATTATTATCAGTTATTGTGGCAAAGAAAATGCTCTTTTAAACTACATCAACTACAGTCCCCCTCCCTCTTCCCTAATCCAAACTCTTCTCCTGCCAGCTTTTGAGTTGGTTACTGTAGCGCCGACTATGTACAAATCAGAGTCAAACACAAAAACAGACCTCTGCCCTTAAGTGCATTCTAGTTGTCAGTGTGTGCAGTTGTGGCCTTTATACCATGGATCTGACCTATGGAGGATGATGCATTAAACACTTAGACTCCTCTTCCTTTTATGAGGCCTGCCGCTCATTGCGAGTGGAGATACAGTAAGTGGCATCTAAGTTGGCTAATGCTCCACTACATTTGCAGTTATGTGAGATCTTGCTGACAGACAGACACAGAATCGTTTGCTTCCACCCCTGCAGGGATGGCAGAAGTAAGACTGATGATAATCTAACACTTTTCACATTATGAGCTGTTCTTACATCATGAGTGGCATCAGTAATTCTCATAATGTAATAAGTTGTTACATTATTACATTGTGCGCTAAGCCCTTATAGTGTCATGCTTCCATGATTTTATTACATTATGAGCCAATTATTATATCATGAACTTTTATTACATTTGAATTATTACGTTATAAGCCATTATTACATTATTAGTTGCTACACTTTAGTTGCCACTTATTTTGCATTTCTAATGAAAAGAGGCATGATGAGGTTATTATTATTATTTTTTTTAAAGTATCAAGGGTAGTCCTTTTTGAGTTGTTGTTTTAAAAACTTTTTAAGCTCAAAATTGTACAACAGCCTACAACAAAGCAAAGATCTGAGAAAAGACCAAATAATAAACAGACCTTTGCCTTCTCTTCTTCTGTCACCTATTAAACATCTCACAACCCTTCAGATTTAACTTCTGACCTACAGGAGGAGTGAGGCATTTACATTTACATTTACATTTACATTTACATTGAGGGCATTAGCCGAGGACAGGAGTGTGGCTATCACTGGACTTAACTGTGCTAACTGCATCAAATGTCCTAAGTGCGTGTAATAATCCATCAGTGACTGGGCACATTTTCCTGCAGGGCACATCCATTATCCTGTGGGGGGCAGTAATGAGCACAGGGGCGTCTAAACTCATACTGGGAAAGAGAAGAAGAAGAAGAAGGCTCTCTGCAGTAAGGGGCTAGGCTTCTCTCTATTCCAGCCGACGTATTCCCGTTCAGTACTCTGACAGACAGGTATATAGACAACTACAGCTACAGTTATATGCATAGTCATATGCACGAAGTTTACGTTGCAGGCTGTCTCAAATTATTGGCTTCGTCGTCCTGGTTTGTTTACGCGACTTACTAACTTTATCAGGAAGCTACCAAGGACATGGGGCGGAAAGTGACTCTTGCTACCTGCTCGTTGAATCAGTGGGCTCTGGACTTTGAGGGCAACCTGGAGAGAATACTGAAGAGTAAGTCGCACCGTTGGACAGTTTTGTCAGTTGTGTCATATATCGCTTTTAAGACTAAGTGCTGCGAAGTGTAACAGTGACAGAAATGTGTTGGTTTGAAAAGGCTATTTATCTGTCAAAATGAAATTTAAAGTATGTGTTACAACATTCCTGCTCGACTCCCGCACCGTGGTCGAGAAGCACAGGGGAGATGAGTTCCTCCAGCTCCGAGGTTTGTGTTTATCAGGTTCTGACCTTCAAGTATGTGTAAAATCCAGCATGCTGTTTTGAGAAAATTACCACCCATTACTTTTGTGATTTTTTTTTTTAATTTTTTTTTGTTTGTTTCTTCGAAGTCAACTTTTCATGTTTTTCTACTCAAATCTAGGGATTAAATGGGAAGATATTTCTGCACTTTGCTGCTTTGATTTTGATGTATCTCACAAATATCCAGACTTTGTGGAGCACTAGCAAAACCCGCAACAGTTTTTGCCATGAAACAGTAACGCTGCCTGTTTTCTGTCTGTGTGTTTCTCTGCAGGTATTGAGATTGCTAAAGCTCATGGAGCCAAATACAGACTGGGTCCAGAGCTGGAGATATGGTATGATGAGAGAAGCACTCATTAGTTTGCAATACAATTGCTTAGGCATCACACTGATATATGTGCATCCCATATTGAAGTGTATTGAATTATAGTATGATTATCTTGGCCAAAATTTGTGTTGGTCCAAATAGTCTTCTTTAGAATTACTGGACTAACATCACTGGAATACTATCGGTGCTCTGTAGTGGGGAGGTTTCTGAACTCTGCTAACATCTCTCCTCTAATTCACTACATTCTTCCAGCGGGTATGGCTGTGCAGACCACTTCTATGAGTCGGACACATTGCTCCACAGCTTTCAAGTTCTGAGGAAACTTCTGGAATCTCCCGTCACCCAAGACATCATCTGTGACGTCGGCATGTGGGTATTGCCTCAGTCAGACTTCTCCCAAAGCACTATATTCAGTTTATCAGTCCTATCTAAACAGTGAATCGGACAGAATTTTATGCAGATCACCCCCACCAACACCAAGTGGCAACATTTAAAAGTTTTCATATCGAAGCCTTTCAGTAAACCCGTAACGGTGAGAGGTAACAGTCATTGCTCTGCAAACTTTTGGGACTGCATATTTTCAGTTTGTCAGTTACTGTTAATAGATGACACAATGGACACTAGCATTTGCAGTCTACATTTCTGAACTGAAACTGATAAACGGTCCTGTTTGGTGTCACATTTGAGTGTTTTGGATTCTGTTCCCCCTTCAGGCCCGTCATGCATCATAATGTGCGCTACAACTGCCGGATACTCTTCCTTAACAGGTATGTCAACACATCAGTCTTATCTCATAAATGCGATGTTGTCTTCTGCCCACTGTAATTTGACTGGACAAAATGTTCAGTTGAAGCATAGAGTGCAAATGTATATGTGAACTGCCTACATACATTACCGGTCAGAAATTTTAGAGTGCCCCAATTTTTTTTCAATTTTTTAAAATTGAAATTCAAGCAGTTGAAGTCCAATGAATCGCTTGAAATGGTGCAAAAGTACATGCAAAAATGCCAGAGGTTAAACAAAAAGGTAAAGTTACCCAAAACTGAAAAAATAATGTACATTTCAGAATTATACACAAAGGCCTTTTTAAGGGAACAAGAAATGGGTTAAAAACTTAAAGCTGTTCTGCAGCAATGGAGGCCTTGAAAGTTGGTGCTACCAATTCCTACAGGTGTCCCAACTTGTCTTTACTTACAACCCCCTCTGTTTGCATAAAAATAGTATTGGAACACACTGTGGTACTATACCCTCGTGAGCGTTGTTTGAACAGTATTGTACTGTGCAAAGTATTGTGTTGCTATAAAAATGTTGAGAACAAGAACAAGCAGCTGCTTCACCCGCTGGTCCCAGACCTCTCTTATACTGCACAGAGAGAACTGAGGGTTCTGTCATCTGAAGTTTCCACTCTGATTGTAGAGGTGTTAGTAAACAGAGCCTTGATGGTTGTGTCTGAAACAGTTTGAACTTTGATCTTTGAAACTTGTGAATAGGATCGTGGAAAGGTGACAGTACACCTTCAAGAGAAAGTTTTAGTTCCGTCTGAGATCAATCAGCTGTGTGTGTGTGTGTGTGTGTGTGTGTGTCTTTGTCTGTGTCTATGTGTCTGCATGTGTTTTTTGTTGTCTGTAACTATCTATGGACATTCCATGGAAATATGAATAAAGGCAATATTTCCTTTTTCTAATGTTGGGGTCACTTTAGGTCATGACACTTAAACAACATTGAAGGTGTTTTCTCTGCTGCTAAACACAGTTTTGTGTCATGTTTGACCTGAAGACAAGAGGAGGGTTAACAATGGAAGAGAGACAGCCCATCATAACACTTAAAATGTAGGTTATTCCTACAGAGAAATTGTGAAGAAAGTCAAGGTGTCAGTGAGTGCAGTTACATAGTTCAGGAGGAAGCCTGATGGTCTGGGGAGTTAGAGGCACCCTGAACTAAAACGGCTAGCACAGCATTCTGCAGCACCATGCAGTACCCTCTGATGTGCACCTAGTTGTTCAGGGGTTCATCCTACAGCAAGATAATGACCCCAATCATAAGTCCAAGCTATGCCAGAACTAGATGTAAGCTTGAAAACATGTAGTGGCTAGCACAATCTCTATTGAGCTGGTCTGGGTTGAACTGTATAGACGAGTGAAGCAAAGTACAAGTGCTGAACATCAATGACAACTTCTGTAACACAGTAGGGAACTTTCTGAAGAATGTTTAATTTCCATTTTAGAAAGAAGGCCGCAAGTGTGTTCAGTTGTTAAATCTGTCAAAAGTTTATATACATTTTGGTTTTTTACATTGATTCCATGAATTTATTTTTTAACTTGAATTGTTTATTTGTTTCAGAGTACATGAGACATTAAACTGTGTTCTAAAACTTTTGACCTGTGCTGTTTATTTATTTTATTACTCTGCATTTTTGTTCCATCCTGTAGAAAGATACTGCTGATCAGACCTAAAATGCAGATGGCCAACGATGGGAACCACCGAGAGATGCGCTGGTTCTCACCATGGAACCAGTTAAGGTTGGTCATTTCTCAGAAGTCTGCTGCAGAATATGTGGCCCATTGTATCACTCTGTCTGTCTTCATCAGAACACTCACAGTTGTATTGGTGTTTGTTGTGTAATCATCATGCAGTGCAGTTTCAAATATTTAAAATTATATCATAGGTATTTTTTTCAACAACAGCTATTAAACTGGGATATCTTAATCAGGAAGTGTGTTTGCAGTAGCTTATTTAAGGAATTTAAGGAGATGCCCGTGTCTCTCAAAAGGCTGGAACATGCTACTCTAAAGGATGTAAGCAAAAAGCACATGTTGACACGTCTGTCTTCATCCTGCCCCCCCTAACAGAAAAATGTGTCAAACAGTCAGCTTGGCTGATGTGCAGGTAGACAATTTACGTTGTTGACCTTTTAGAGTTGCAAGTGTCTGGTTCTTTGGTTCCCCTGTGACCTACATCCAACTAAAACACATTTCACATAAGTCAGCAGGTCAGTGTATGATCTTCACAGACGTATAATTCCAGTAATTATTGATTGATGGATTGAATTTTTAATGATCTGTCCTCATTTTTGGGTGTAGGGGTCCTTGTGTTTGCAGGCATGGCTGCAGCTCATAGGCCATTGTATCAGACCGCAAGAAAAAGCAGACATTACTGCTGTGTGAGTTTGACAGGCAGAGCACGGCTGGTCTTGTGAGATCTCTGGTGTGTAACACCTTGTATTGACTGAAAACTTGGAAATAGACAGTGGTCCCTATTCAACAATCTCTGACACTTGGTCTAAAGCTCATGGCACGGGTGCATTTAGGGCGTGTGCTTCCTACCTGCTATAAGCGTTTGTGATTTGTAGTTGTGTTTTCCTTTTTGCTGTTGGGATTTGCACTTCAGGGCCACTATAATTTGAACATATTAGCACATTTCCAAATTGCTGGAAGTGTCTCAATAAGACCAAACTCTGATGTAATTTTCCTTAACTCCAGTGCGATATTGTTTAACTTTTGTAAATGACGTGACTAGCAGGGAATGTACTTATCTTTTTGCTTGTTTCTTCAAGGCAAGTCGAGGAGTATTTCCTGCCCAGAATGATCCAGGAGGTAACAGGGCAGGTAAAAACAAATAAACCATCAAACAAACAAAAAAAACCCCACTGTCATCTGTATGTAGCTGAGACTAACACGTAGACCCAAGGAACACAACACAAGGAACCACGAGAGAAGGAAAGGACATTACATCATCATGCCAACGTTGTTGGCGCCAGTTCTAATGACTTCTATAGGAGATTCATGGACATGCAGTCAAAACCCAACATATCTCTGCCCGTAGTCCTAAGTGAAGTAATGCCTCTTCAAGATGAAAGAGCACAGTTAAGACAATATGTTGATGACAGATTTGTGGTCTCCTGAGATACAGGGGAAAACGTTTATAAATCTCCTCTGATGGTGAATGGTTCTCTCAACTAACTATAAAAAAGCTATAAAACAACACATGCGTATATTATAGCTGTCAGACAGCAGTAAGAAAAACTTGAACTTGAAGAACTCTGTTAATCTTAATTGTAGGAGCCATATGTTTGCATTAGATTTGTTTTTTGTTTATTTTCACTTATTTTGGTGTGTTGACATGATGTGGGATGGACCCCTTTATTAACATATAATGTTATCTGTCACCTGGATTCTGGTGTTAGAGAGAGGGGTGACCTGGGAGTGCACATTTTTCATTTACCGCATGTTTTGCTCACTGTTCACTTGGTCAGAAATGATCACTGTACAGCACGTAATAGATATGCTGAGACTGTGAGGAGTAACCTCTCAGCGGCTCTACAAAGAAAGAAGCTGCTGCAGTAATTATTTATGAAACAATCTTTGCCATGATCAAATGACCACATAACTGGTGGGGTCACTGTCTCAAAAACTGTAGATAACATTACTTTGTTAACAGCCTCAAGAGTTAGTTTAGTTTTGTAATTATTACAGTTTATGGTTAATCCAAATTTTCCAGTCTATCATAAATCCAGCATAATATTGATTCAGCTTGTATGGACATAAATTATTCTGTTAACATACAAATGAAACCAAATGCACCTTACAAACACATGAAGCATTAGCTATATAATGCACACAAATACAGATGCCTCCATCACCAAGCCTAATACTATGAAACTGAGAGGGGAGAGAGGAAGCAGTGGTCTGCTCATCACCATTACTCTTACTTCACTGAAGTTCCATCAAGATTACTTATTGGAGACCAACGGCAAATTAATGAACAAAATGTGATCTTTCATATTGTAAAAAGGTATTTCTTCATGAAAGGTCATACAAAGTAGATGAGTTGTGCTCCGTCTTTCTGCTATAGGTTCTTTGATGGAAACTTGAACAAGCAGGAGGTCTGTGTTTCTTATTCTCCTGTTCATCTATGTTCATCAGGACACAGTCCCATTTGGTGACTGCGTATTATCCACAAAGGACACTTGCATTGGAACAGAGATGTGCGCAGAGCTATGGAGATCCAGAAGGTAGAGCAACAAAGGATTGTTTAAAGATTGTCTGAAACAAGCTGAACTCCTGACGATTACATTTTTTTTCTTTCCTCAGCCCCCACATTCAGATGGGTCTTGATGGGGTTGAAATCTTTACAAATTCGTCAGCTAGCCACCACGAGCTCCGCAAGGCTGACCAAAGAGTCAACCTGGTCAAGTCAGCCACCACCAAGGTATACTTGAACCAGGAGTCCTCAGACTTTTGCTAGTCTATTAGATTACATTAGATTTTTATCCTGCATGAGTATGACATATGGTTTGTTCCAGAGTGGAGGTATCTACTTGTATGCCAATCAGAGGGGTTGTGATGGAGACCGTGTCTACTATGATGGTTGTGCCATGGTTGCCATCAACGGTGACATTGTGGCACAGGGAAAACAGTTCTCCCTTAATGATGTGGTGGGTATAAAACGATCCAAGACATATCTGCAAATAAAACTCTGTTTATATGGACACAAATGTTGTGTTGATCAGTTGTGCAACGTAGTGTGAAAACATGACTGTGTGTGTGTGTGTTTTTCTGTGTTCTGTAGGAGGTCATTACAGCCACACTAGACCTTGAGGATGTGCGTAGCTACAGAGGAGAATATTGCCAGCCAAACATGGTGAGAAAGCACCGGCTTATAGCCTTTGTTTCATACAAAGTGGTCTAATCATGGTCTATTGCTTGTTGTATTGCCTCCCGTTTCCTTTAAATCTCACTAATTACCAGCTTGTGTAATGTCAAACTACTGATTTGGCTTATGACTATATACTTGAAAAACTAATGACATTCCCACATAACTCAGATTATGCTATGTTATGCACTCCCCATTCGGATGGAAAGTCAGGTAAGGTTTTGTAGTGCACAAACATTTATGGAGCCTTACTTTTATAATCACCAAAACTGATTGTCCAAGTTATTGTATGTGTATCATAATTATCTTATTATTCATCATTCCATCATTGTTATCAAAAGATATACACAAATGCAACTCTAAGTCAAACTTTTAACACATGCAGACTTTATGCTTTTGTTGTTTCTCTCTGAATGTGTAATCCTACTTTAAGTACATATTAAATTTCATTTAATTCTTACTATTTTGAGTTTGTTCAGTAAGACACATGGTTGCGTTACAAGGTACACAAATTACTTTTACACAAATGTCAAATAGAGTCACATACATCTCCTCCATTGGACACATACATCTCAACCTGTCACCCTAGTGTAAAGAGTTTACTGCAGTTATCATTTCATGATCACTGTTTGATAATCTCACTCTCATATTTCTCTGTTGTAGGAGAGTGAACCTAAAACTTGCCACAGGGTCAAAGTTGACTTCTCTTTATCCAGTGGTGATGATATTTACCTCCCTACCCACCAACCAGTTACATGGAACTATCACACTCCAGAGGAAGAGATCAGGTACAAAACACATTTCGTTTGGTAAAACATCTAAATCATTTTTAGCTTTTGAAATGAACCAGTTAGAGAACCCCTCTATGCCACTGACCAGCCGTTGGCACCTGTGTTTTTCAGTCTAGGGCCAGCCTGCTGGCTATGGGACTACCTGAGGAGAAGTGGACAGGTGAGGAAGAACATACACGCTAAAAAAGATGCAGCTTTACCATGTGTAATTGTGTGTGTCTCATTAAGATTATTAGACCTTAAAAGAACTGAAATTAAGAAGAAATTAGATTTAGACATTGTGAACTCATTTTGGTGTTTTCTGATGGATCTGATTTGTGTCCCAGGCTGGTTTTCTGTTACCCCTGAGTGGAGGTGTTGACAGCTCCTCAACCGCCTGTATTGTCCACTCTATGTGTGTGCTGCTCTGCCAGGCAATAGAGGATGGCAGTGAGTATCATTCACTTTGCCTTAATGTGGGGCTAGAACAGTGACATTTCACTTTGGCATTGGAAAAAAAAGACAGAAGCAGTTTCTGTTTGAAAAAGTTATATTGAAACTGGAAAAACAGTTTCCTTGAAAACACAGACTTTCAATTTTGATATTTTTTGGAAAAAAAAATGTTTTTCAGTTACATTCCTCATTTTCATGCCCATGACCCACATTATGTAAGCAGCTAATGAACTTGCGGCAGGTCCTATAATGAACAAAAAGCTGATCTAAAGTCAGTAGCAGTCTGTTTCCTACTATTTAAAGGGTGCATTCAGATATGTGCATACAAATGCCGGTTCAACAGCGCAAAAGTGAAAGCTGTTATCGAGGAGGTAGAGGACACATCAGCAGAGACTGGAGAGGGACCTCAGCACCAACAACACTAAAGATATGTCGCAGGAGATCTAAAATGTCACAGGCTACATACGCAGGTGCACCCTGGTCATGTGTTAGGCCACACAGCCAGATATGCTGAACACATGTTAAGCTTTTTTTGATCTCCTTGGCAGAGATTTAGCTGTGAAGTCTACTCCACTTCCAGAGAACAGGCCACTGTCAGTAAACACAGCTGATGTGAGAAAAATCCAGCTGAGAGTGAATGTAAGGTTGCTGGTGTAGATAATGTACCTGAGCGAGTACTAAAAACATGTGCCGAGCAGCGAGCTGATTTCATTACTGGTAATTCAGGTAAGGAGGAGAAACAGATAGTATCCGGACTGGAAACATCACAAACCAGCATGGTTCATCATGGCCCAGGACAGGAAGGCTCTACAATGGGTGATTAAAACCACCAGAACATCACTGGTACCATATACAGAGTATCAGTGACATCAGTGAAGTGAGATGTCTTCACAGAGCCCAAAGATACTATAAGACAACACCCAGCCACAGTCTGTTCACCATCTGACAAAAGATACAGAAGTATCTGGTGCCACACCAGCAGAAAACAGAGTAGCTTCAGTCCCCAGGCTGTGAGACTGCTCAAGTAATCATCATCACTCCATTTTATAAAGTAGATGTACCACAAAGGACTCAAATGTAGTTTTTAAAAATCCTTGTAGCCCTACATCACCAGTTTGTCATGAAGAGAAGCTGTTTTGAGGAGATGGTAAAAGAGATTGTGATGTGCGTAAATGGATGGTAAAATAGAAATGCATCAGTTCACCTGCTCAAAATGTCCATATGACCGATGAAACTACTAAAAAAACTAAGTCACTGAAAAAGACGGCTAAAGAAACAATTCAAGAACCTTTTGTCGCTGAAAAACACATCACCATACACATATTTTTCACTTTTTTATAGCCAATACAACTTTTCCATTTTAAATTCAGATTTTGTTTTCAGTGCCAATGTTTAATGTCACTGTCACTAACCCTAGCCCCATGACCCAAATACTTAGAGAGTAAAAAACCAAATTATTTCCTGTTTTTAGTGACATTTGCTAGAAACCACAGTGACCTGCTTATTCAGGGCCAACGTCCTACTTAAGAATCCAGCCTTGGGTCATGGTTAAATGCTATCTTTCTCAGTTTCCTTGCTTTCCAGTCTCTCTTAACTCAAAGAAAACAAAAGTTCCAAAAAGTATCCTCTCCCCCCCACCCCCCTCTTGCCTTCTGTCTGTCTTTGTCATCTCTCCTTATCCCTTAGACAGTCAGGTACTCGTTGATGTCCGTCGAGTGGTAGGGGATGACTCCTACTGTCCTCGGGACCCAAGGGAGTTATGTGGTCACATCTTCACCACCTGCTACATGGCAAGTGAAAACTCCTCAGAGGACACACGCAGCAGGGCCAAAGGCTTGGCCAGTCAGATCGGCAGGTAGGCAGGATTCAAGTTGAAGGGCTTTTGTTTAAGGAGATGGTAAGAATGAAATGTCAGGAGTGAGGTCCATTTTATTTGTCCTTCTGTAGTTCTGCGGTCTAACAATAATAATAACATTGCCACAATGTCGTCATCCAGTATTCAAAATCCAGTATTAGCCAGCTCTACAGTGCAGCTTTATCTCTACAGTTATATGTAGAGAATAACATAACAAACAGTTCATTGGAATAAAAGAATGTTGTTCTGGTTGTTCAGAGTTGTGTGTTTAAAGTCATTTTATTTTGAGTTTGCCACGAATAACAGTATTTTCATCCTGTCATATGTCCTGTCAATATTCCATCCTTATTTTTTTGCTTGCAGCACGCACATGAATATTAACATTGACATGGCAGTGAAAGGCATTCTGGGCGTCTTCTCAGTGGTTACTGGGAGGTTGCCTCAGTTTCGTGCAAATGGAGGAAGCCACAGAGAAAACCTGGCTCTGCAGAACGTGCAGGTTTGGCACTGTCTCGCACTGTCTGTGGTTTTAATGTTTTTTTTTTTTTTATCATCATAGCAGTTGTTGTCTTTATTCTTTATATGTCATTTTCATCATCATCATTTTTTACTCTTGGTCATCTTGTCATCACACTTTGTCACTTTCACACAGCCTGTTTAAGGCAGGACAGTTGCAAGTAGATTTACACATTTGCCATATTCCTTCCATTTCTTAATGATGGGTTCAATTGGACTACAGGGGATGTTCAGTGACTTAGAAATGAATTTGTATCCATCCCCTGACTTATTCTTTTTAATAACCTTTTCACAGAGTTGCTTGGAGTGTTCTTTCTCTTTATGGTGGAATTGTAGCCAGGAATACTGATTAACCATTTACTGGCCCTTCAGACACAGGTGTCTTTATACTACAATCACTCGAGACACATTCACTGCACTCAGTTGATCTCAATTTCCGTAATTGTGAGACTGCTAGCACCAACTGGACAGACCTCTGTTGCATTAGAAATCATTTTAAAGGGAGTGACTACCAATGCAAACACTTTTTTTTTTTTTTCCATTATATATTTTGAATTTATTAGCATTACTTTGACCATGATTCCATTTATAAAAGCAACGCTTTGAAGGGGGTGAATACTTGATATAGTCACTGTATCAGGGATGGTTTATGAGTTTTATTACCATGTTATGCCATTGAAATTGTATAGAAAAGTGCTGCCAGACATGTATACGAAATGTCACACTTAAATGCCATGGTGGTTTTGTTACACATCACACCTGTTTTGCCCCCAGAATACGTATGCTGTCTGAAACCACACAGAAAGTGTTTGTTGCAGCAGTACTGTGCAACCTCAGTCTTCACAAGGCTGAGTGAGTAACACATCTCTGACCTTTTTCTAGTTTTTATCAGTGCTACAGACCACAAGTGTCACAGAAATAGTGGTAAACCATTTAACTAATTGTACAATAAAATAGGCATAAATGAATTTAGTTTACAAATGTATTTATTGATCTATTAGATTAAATTTGATGTAATTCATTACTTGATATTTTAAAGGGCAATAAAAAATGTTAAATAGAATTTACAAGTCAAATATTAATCATCAATAATTACTTCAAATTAAAAAGGGATTCACAAAAACAACATTTAACAGTCCTTTAGAAATTAAGATTAGTCCACAAATAAATAATTTAAAAATAACTATTCTCTCTCTCTTGTCTGTGTGTGTGTCTGTGTGTGTGTGTGTGTGTGTGTTTGCTTGTGTGTTTGCTTGTTTGTGTGTGTGTGTGTGTGTTTGCTTGTGTGTGTTGGCTTCGTTCCCAGGCTCGGGTCAGGATGGTCCTAGCCTACCTGTTTGCCCAGCTGAGTCTCTGGGCCCGAGGGAAGCCAGGTGGATTACTGGTGCTTGGCTCAGCCAATGTAGATGAGAGGTATTACTAATATATTTCATTTTCCTGTCTTTTGGAAAATATTTGCGCTTTTAGGCACAGTACAAAACAAACAAACAAACAAAAAAGACGTAATATGTATGATATATAAATATTATTACAGTACTCATTACAGAACTTGTTATCAAAGTATATCTTACAGGTCATGTTGTCAAGTACCTGTTACAAACCATCATCATTTGGTTTGTTATAAGATCATTTGATTGCTAACCAACAGCTGATCACACTATCAATCAATCAGCCTGAGCAACATTCAGGACAAGTCCACCGACAACAGCAAAAACCAAAACCAATTTATTGTGTGACAGTTAATAAACAACAGCTCTGCATGTAAAGGTGAAGCCTCCTTATTCATCTTGGCTCATTATGTGACTGTGTAACATGAATAATTGTCTTTTTTGTTCAGGTGGAGGATAAAAAGATTGTGTCACTGTTAACTTGCAAAGTCCTATCTCATCTTTGTGATTTGCTGTCCATTTTGTCAAAAGTATTTTTAAGACTCACTGTGTACCCTACTATTGCAGCCCCTTGTGTCTTTTAACATAGTGCTGCTTTTGTTTTGTTTTTTGGATATTAATATGTGGTTGTTCACCAAAAACCAAACCATTTTGTCACTGCATTTACCATCATACCAACATCATTAATGTAGCCTAGGCAGTGTGACCACATAAAGATAAATGGTCTTTTCTTCAGACATCTTTTTGGTTAACATCTTTATTGAAAATAGTTGTATTGTAGCCTAATTTTTCTCAGTTTAAGCAACTTTTCCTGCTCAGTCTGACAGGATATTTCACAAAGTATGACTGCTCCAGTGCTGACATCAACCCAATAGGAGGCATCAGCAAGACAGACCTGAAGAGCTTCCTGCTTTACTGTGTTGAGCAGTTCCAGCTCACCACTCTTAAAGGGTAAGTTCAGCTGACAAAGTTTGGAGAAATGTAACTTTCAAATAATGTACATGTGAGTATTGACAACACAGAAATTCAAAGGCAGAAGGATTAAAAGGCTGAGGCAGAAATCATTTGCACGGTTTCAACCAAAATTTGAACTTTCAGAAGCAGAAGAAAGAGAAGGTAATTTAGTACAGGGATTTATTGAAAAATATGACAAAAACACCAGAACCACCAGTGTAAGAGAGACTTCAGTGATCAAGAACATGATGTTTCAGTAGATTTTACTTTCACATAATTCACAATGATATCTGGTAAGCATGCCACTGTGATACAATGCCTTTGGACTGAGACTTACTTGTGATGCCAATGCACCAACACTAATGTCATTACACAAAGCCCTGCTGTCCTAACCGACAATATACTACATTTTGTGTGTGTGTGTGTGTGTGTGTGTATGTGTATGTATGTATGTATGTATGTATGTATGTATGTATGTATGTATGTATGTATAATATAATATAATATAATATACACATTTCTCTGCAGCATCGTGGCCGCTCCACCCACAGCTGAACTAGAGCCGCTGACTGATGGACAGGTGTCGCAAACAGATGAGGTAAGCGATGATTTGGATTGTGATTATAAAATTGCAAAAATATGTTTTTTTTCTCAACCAAGTGTCCAAAAACCAAATACTCTTCATTGATTGTCGTTATCATGAAGAATAATGAAGAAAAGCGGCAAACCTGTAAGAAGCTGGAACAACAAATGTTTGACATATTTAATTCATTTTCATCACAGTTTGCAGTCATTATCAATAGATCAACTAATACATTCATTTTTACCGTGTTTGTTTAGTTTTGTTAAAATACTTAAGTGGCTCTATATGCCTAAAACTATCTTTCCCCATTTCTTCCATCTTTTGCCAACCACCACCACACCTCTCTCCTCAGGCAGACATGGGGATGACCTATTCTGAGTTATCTGTGATTGGACGACTGAGGAAGATCTCTAAGTGTGGCCCCTACAGTATGTTCTGTAAACTCATTCACATGTGGAAGGATGCGCTCTCACCCATGGAGGTCAGTAAACAGTGTGGGACATTTTTCTTACATGTCAACGTTACAGTAGGGGGCACTATAGAGTTCCCCTGGCCATATCCACATCTAATGAAAGAAGAATCCTTACAGATTCAATAGGTTCTCGCACTGGTCAGTGCTCGGGCCCTAATTAATTGATTCAGGAGGTAGATCGTCCGGTGGTTCGGTTCCTGGCCCCATGTCAAGATGCCAAACCCCAAATTTCTCCCAGTTGCTCTGTCATCAGTGTGTTAGTGCTTATGAATATTTATTGCTCCTGATAAGCAGGTGGTGCCTTGCATGGTCTCTGTCACCAGTGTATGAATGTTTGTGTGTGATGGGTGAATGCTGTTTCATGTTGTAAAGACCATTGAGTTGTCACTAAGAGCGGACACATAAACACAGTCCATTTACTATTCAGTCCCAAGAGGACAACTTAACCATCAGTTATTAACAACAGTCACAATTACCCTATGAATAGCAAGTAAAGGTTGAAACATTTCCAACAGAAGATGGCAGCATTCACTCACAGCATTAAATAGACCAGCATGTATGTTGAAACGTGTGTATTTGAAAGATTATAAAGTAAAACACACAATTGTTTTCAAAAAATGTACTTAACTAATGAACCAAGTCTTACATCAATAACAACTTGTGTAAAAATGCTAAGTTCGTCTAAAGCCATTGCTCATCAGACATTGAGCATTTGAATGTAAACTGCAGACCATATTATCGGCCCTCTACCTTAGTTTCCATCACCACTGTGTACATGCCCCCCCAGCACTGACGCTAAAGAGGCCATGACATTTCTCTACCGGACTATCAGTGAGTTGCAATCTACTCACACTGAGGGCTTTTTCATTGTCACTGGGGATTTCAACCAGGCCAACAATAAGTATGTTCTCCCACATTTATACCAGCATGTGGATTGTGCAAATAGAGGAGTAAATGCATTAGATGTGGCTTACGCCACCATGAAAGATGCATTCAGAGCAGCCCACCGCCCCCATCTTGGCTCTTCAAACCCTCTATCTGTTATGCTAATTCCAGCATATAAGCCGCTGCTGGTCAGAGGAAAACCTACTGTGAGGCAGGTGTGGGTGTGGTCTGAGGGGGCTATGGAGGCACTACAGGACTGTTTGAGTGCACTGACTGGGATATGTTCAAAGCAGCTGCCACTTAAACAATCACATCAACATAGATGAGTATGCCATGTCTGTGTCAGCCTACATCAACAAATGCACGGAAGACATCAGTGCTAGCAAATCCATCACCACCCCCACCAACCAAAAATTCTGCATGACTGATGAAGTATGCAGGTACGGAACTCAGCCTTCATGTCTGGCAATGAAATGGCACTGAGGACAGCAAGAACCAACTTGAACTGTGATATCAGTCAAACAAAGTGTGCTCACAGTCGAAAAATCCAAGACTTTTTCCATGATCCCGCTAACACCAGGGACATGTGGCGAGGCATACGGACACCATCACCATCTATAGGACTGCTCCTCCTGCGTGTGACATGTCTCGAACGATAATTTGGATGATAATTGAATACTGATCTGATACAAGCTCATTTTAAAAGGAAAAAAAGGGAGATTTTTTTTCTTTTAACTGCTGTATATACTAGCCCTGTATGGATGTAATGTGATTGGTATAATTGTTGTATGGCCTTGTAAAACCTTGCAGAGAATGATTGCCATACAACATTCTTTTAGTATCTATTTTGACAGTCAAAGCAAAAAAAACCAAATAAATACATCTAGGAATAAAGACCAATTCCATTAAATACTGTAGAAGTGCAGCCACTAAATAGAACAGTTTAACACAGTGGTGCAGCAGCAACTTAGAACATTATTCTTGGCCATTTTGCCACTGAGACTTTTTTTCTTGAATTAGGTTTGTACGTGAAAAGTTTGTTTGAGAATGGATGAATGCATATTGTGAATTTAGCAACTGTTAGCAAGACTTAAATGTTACAATGCCTAAAAATAAGTTGTCATTTTTGTTCAGGTGGCCGAGAAGGTGAAACACTTCTTCCGCATGTACTCAGTGAACCGCCACAAAATGACCACGGTGACACCGTCCTACCACGCTGAGAGCTACAGCCCTGATGACAACCGCTTTGACCTCCGGCCTTTCCTCTATAACACAGGCTGGGTCTGGCAGTTCAGATGTATCAACAACCAGGTAGCAATCAATGCACAAGGCATGAGCCTTGTTTTTATGTCAGAATAGTGGGCTACATCAAAATAACAGCCTCATAAAATCCTTGTGACAGACAAAAGATCACCTGACACAATAGTTGTCATGTGCACTTCAGAGAATCAAAGAGCAAACAATACCAGCTGGACATTTGCGTCCAGTAATGAAAATGATCTACCCAAAAATCCAAATAGTATTTGGTACACCTAGAAACAAAGAAATATTGGCTTCAATTGTTGGCTGAATAAACATCTTTGTTTACACTTTCCATTTCCTTCCCAACAGGTGTCCCAGATGGAGGCAAACACCCTGAAGCCATAAGAACCAGAGGTCTTCAGTGTCCAGTGAAAAGTCATCAGAAGTTAAACAGATCAAATATTCTTCAGTGATACTTCACAACTTTCTGTAATGTAATGCCAAACACAGGACCAAGCAGGTCTGTCTTCTACCTTAACGTGTGACACTTGCCTGCCTACCTACTGTACCTTTCAGGTTTTTTTTTTTTTTTTTACAGGAAGCTTCTATCCCAAATAAGACTACGTCTGAGAGGCTGAGAGAGAGCACATTTAACATGTTGACATGATAACAATGAAAACGTTCATGCTCATCCAGTTTGTTTAGTTGACGACATGCTAATATTAACTTATTGGCACTGAATGTCATTAGTTTTGCAGGTTTTGGTCATAAATTAAAATATTGGGCAAATTCAAATGTATGACTTGATAATGGCATCAGAAGAATAATCAACAAAGTCTTTAGGGTTCATCCTCTGGGGACCATGACATGATAATCCATTGACTCGTCAATGAGACATGTCATTCTGTTCCAAAGTAGTGCACCAGTGTCATTCTTAGAGCCATGTCACTGGCTTAAAAAAACTCCAATTTTATGAGTAGAATTGTATCTTTATCAGTCAGCAATGTGAAAGAAATAGTGTGATGGTGGCTGTTGACTTTTTGTCCTTATTTTAGAGTTGCCCTTCTCAACAGCAGCTCATATGACTTCCCACTCAGTACTGGTTATAATGTTAGGTGCATGTTTTATTCCTGAAAGATTTTTCGCAAGTAGTAATTGTTCTCACTTATTTCAGATGTGACAGATTGGATAAAGACAGTGAAAGTGCTCTCAGTCCAGGGACAGGAACAATGAGGTTACTGGATATCACAGATTTGTGTCTGAAGTTGATGTTACTGGAGAGACACTCTGCATGGGAAGGCTTGAGAGACAGAAGATTTGCTGCAAATAAAGTCCAGAAGACATGACATTGTGTTTAATGTGTTGTTTCTACATGACGTAAATAATAATGATGATAATAATAATAATAATAATAATAATAATAATAATAATAATAATAATAATAATAATAATAATGCATTTTATTTGTATAGCACTTTTCATGAGACCCAGGTGGTTACAGCAGCTTTAAGCTGTTCACAAATTTTGTTCTGAGACATAAAAGACATAATTAAATGTCCCTTCTGAAATGCTTAGGTGTCTTAATAACTGCGGTTGCTAGCGAGTGGCTAAATGAGACTACAGAAGTTGTCAGGGACATTAAACATCATCATGCTGAACACTCGTATATTCCCTTTTCTGTCTCTACAGATAGACTTTTGACCATTCTACACTGTAAAACATTTTCCCCTGTTTAGTTATGTCTACTTACTTTTACTCGTTAACTCATTGAGCTCTGAAAAGTTTTGATTTTCAACTCATCTGCACAAGTTTTTCAAAATGGAACTTACAGATATATAAATAGATAGACAGACACAGACAGATAGATACTTTATTCTTTATTTATCCCCAGGGAAATTCAAGCATACAAAATACAAAACATACATTAGACATACATTAAACTGCAATTAAAAACCTTAACCTTAAGAATAGAATTAAGAGTAGAATAAAAGATAAAATATAAAGTATTTATATTGTTGTACAGTCTGTTAGCCAGGGGGACGAAAGAGTTTTTGAGTCTGTTGGTGGAGCTGGACTGGGACAGCAGTCTGCCACTGAACACACTCTGCCTGGTGAAGGAGTTGTGCACAAGGTGGTGGGTGTTGTCCAGTATGGACAGCAGTTTGTCCAGGGTCCTTCTCTCTGCCACTGTCACCAGAAAGTCCAGCTCTGTGTCCACTACTGAGCCAGCTCTCCTCACCAGTCTATCCAGTCGGCTGGGGTCTCTCTTCTTGCTGCTTCCTCCCCAGCAAACCACAGCATAAAAGAGGACGCTGGCCACCACAGACTGGTGGAACATCTGCAGCAGTTTTTTGCAGATGTTGAAGGACCCCAGCCTTCTCTAGTTATTTGATGTATTGACTTTTGCCAGTTCTGTGTGTGTTGATTGATCTTGAATTTCTGATCACCGTCCAGTAACAAGCCTCCCCTCTTCTTCATACCTGTGATGTTTCTCACACCAGCCCACACCTGCTTATTACCTTCTCGCTGTAGCTGTTGCTCAGGTTTGTGCCTGTAGGCCTCCTTCCCCTCTCTCACCTCCACTCTCAGGTGTCTTTGCAGATCTTTGACTTTTTCCCTGTCCTCTTCCCTGAAAGCCTTTTTCTTCATATTGAGTAAGGCTTTCAAGTTCCTGGTCACCCATGGTTTATTGTTAGGAAAGCACTGTATTTCTCTGGAGGGCAAGATGTCATCATTGCAGAGGTTGATGTAATGGGTGATGCACTCAGCCAACCCACCAATATCAACTAATCAGAGATAGGTAGGTAAGATGAAGGTGATCAACTTTAGCATAAAAATCCTGTATTTTGTTAGTTGAGCATTGATGTAGTCAGAATGTATGTGCTCTTTGTTGCAAATCCTATTTGTTTCAACCCCTTCTCTGCAACTCCATGCTTGTTTCATTTTCTGTCACGAATGCCCTTTTCCTCAGTCTTTTATCATACGTCTGTTTCAGCTAAGTGCTGAATTCAGTAGAATTGGGACGAAAGACCTGCTGGAATCATCTGTGGCTGCACTAGATGCCGTGGTGCCCAGGCTTTTGGTGCTGTACAAAGATGCCACATCAAAGAGGAGGTTGGGTATTGTAGTCACTTACTCTTGGCTTTTTTTTGTTTTATGTAGGACACAAACCAAAACAGAAAATCAGCTGCCCTGACTGGTCTTCCACGCTATCTTTCAGAGGAGTCCTACAAACATTATCATTACATTATGAGATGTAAGACACTTTATTTACACATTTCACACTACACTCCCTTGTTTTATGGTAATGGTCATTTGAATTGCTCTAATTAGACTCCCGTGATATGAGGTACTCTTTTGAGTTCCTTCAGAGGGTCATCATGAACATAAAACCAGACCAGTGCTCAGCTAGAATCCATGGGCTCAGAAATAAACTGCTTAGACTTCACCTTTACAGGTGAGCCTTGTGTGTTTATATAACCGTCCTGGTAAGGGCATGTTTAAGACACATCAATGTGCAACATAGTTCTTGTATCAAGATTTTAATGAGCCACTTATCATCATCTGACATTTGCCTCATTGTACAGTCCCATACCACCTCTGTCTGTCTCTCTCTCTCTCTCTCTCTTTCTACAGCTCCACCTTTAGTTTCTCTCATTTTTGTCTGTCCATGATCCCATTACTACCACATAATTACTGATGGGAGCCTAAATATGATATTGCTGAACAATACCAACATTGCAATATTGTGGGAATGTGGGAACCCAGGTGTGAATCACAGCTAATAGGTTCTGAAGGTACTAGGTAAAATGTACTAAAACCCAGTGTTTGAGCTCATTTGTGCTATTGTTAAATACATGTTCTATTTTTGAGATTTAAGAATTCAGTGTGATGTTTGAGAGAACATGCACACATGGCAAGTTGTATAAATGTAGTTCAGTTATTCTATCTTGAAATGCAACTTCATGATGTGATAAACAATTTTGAGACAACTTTAACATTTTAGTTAAATCAGCTTTATTGAATTTAATTTTTGAGTTGACACAAAGATAAATGTTGAGTTAACTCGCATTTTCAAGGCAGCAGGTGAACTTGCAACTAAACCAGTATGAAGGTTTTACATTGTAACTGTAGTGGCCATTTGTCAAATAATCTCTATCAAACGTTGAACCAAACTTTAAAATAACACTAAAAGAGCTTCCATGTCCATTCAACGCTCCTTTGGCTTTATCATTTATTTTCGAGCGAGCGAACAAAGAACAAAATGATCCTGCGAAACTCTCTTGTTCTGGTAAAAAAAAAAAAACATGGTCCCTCTTTTGCTGCCAAACCAGCCCTGAACCCATGGACTCCACCAGACCCCTGAAGGTGTGCTGTGGTATCTGGCACCAAGATGTTAGCAGCAGATCCTTTAAGTCCTGTAAGTTGCGAGGTGGGGCCTCCATAGATCTGACTTGTCTGTCCAGCACATCCCACAGATGCTCAGTTGGATTGAGATCTGGGGAATTTGGAGTCCAAGACAAGACATGAAACTCGTTGTTGTGCTCCTCAAACCATTCCTGAACCATTTGCATTGTGCCACAGTGCATTATCCTGCTGAAAGAGGCGACAGCCCTCAGGGAATATGTTTTCTATGATAGGGTGTATATGGTCTACAACAATGTGTAGGTGGTACGTGTCAGAGTAACATCCACAGAGTAACATACACACGCAACTCAGACATGCAAAAAAAATCCAGCAACACATTTTAACAGACCACCAAACAGATCATATTAAGTTCAGATCAAAGCTTTAAATACTAGAGTGAGATGAACTATTTTAAAATTAGTGAGGTCCATATTTTTTATTTATTTACTATTGTTACTTGTTAACAGGCAGGCATATATGAGGGGGCAGTCAGAAATGTGAAGGAGGCATCGTGTGTACACATCAGCAAGAGACAACAACATGCCCTCTCTGATGGAAGCAGAGTCACCTTGTTCTCATCACCGTCCAGTAGTAGATTCATGACTTCATGCAACACAAACCAGAGCTAGTTTATATAAATTATACAGCCCGAGGGGGAAATTGGACATTGAGTATGGTGACGCATAGGTTCTTAAATTGTGTTAGACTCAAAGTATTCTGTTGATTAAATGTATATTGCGAAAATCAGCATTATCTTCTATTCAGTATCTTCTATTCACAGCAAAATTTCATCATGTAATATATAATGAATTGCCAATACCAGCACTTATTATTGTTCCATTTAAAGCACTGAAAATAATAGATGAATAAAAGCATTGCTGCAAAACGGACACTTTACAGATGGTTCAACTCTTGATTATTTGTATAATATTATTCAAAAATAATTAATTATGATTACATGATTACTTATATACAGCCATAAAAAAATATAGGTCTATTATTTTAGTGAAAATTACTGAGGTCACTGGGCCATGATAGACAATATATAGAAAACTGAAATGCATGAATGTACTGATTCACATACAAGCCTGTTTATAAAAGAAAGTTTTTTTTTCAGGCAGGCTTTTCTAAAGAATTCTAAAGTACCAAACTGAGCAAACGCAAGAGCACAGCCTCGACTAATGGGCAGCCTGCTGAGCCTTGCCTGGCTGCACTCGACGCATTCTAAAATGCAGGTTTACGTATACTTTCAAACTCATTTTAACTGAGCAAGACAATAACTTTACAACCACTGAAAAGCCTGAACGGGAATCTTACATTGAACATATAGTACATATTGTAAGGCATTTGCATTGGCAACTTGCAGCAGACATGAAAGAGCCTTACACCACAAGCAAAAGTATTAATCACCCAGCTTATTCTGTTCGTATTCAGACAGACTTGTATAACAAACATACTGTATACTGTATATTGTCATGAGGTGTACAGTTCATATAGTGTGCATTTTCTTCTTAAATAATTGTGTAGTAGTTAGAGCAGAAGACTGCTAGTGCCATATACAACCCCCAGAAAGACCGAAAGACTCAGAGCAACAAAGTCAATATTGTTTTGTGAGCTTGTGAATGAATTGGATAATCTGTAGCGAGCATGCTGAATGTGAAACACACAGGCCAGCCCAGTCTTAGCTTCTGTGTAATCCGAGGACCTCATGATATTAGGATGATTGCATTTTTGTGTTTAAAGACTGCAAACACGTACATTTTATGTATACTAAATTCCAAAAGTGTCTTTACATGAACTATTGTTCTCTAATATAATCACAAGCAGGGAAAGGTGTTGAGGTGCAGCGCTGACAGTAACTGAACAAGTCTGTGATGAGAGTTCTGTCAACCATTAGGCAATTCAAGCTTTACAGAGGGATTTTTTCAATTTCCCCTTCAGCCTTTGTCTGTTGCCTTTCTATCGACAGAGAATATATTTTTCACTCTGAAAAAGACAAAGACCACATCTGCAGGAGACAAGAGGTCACTGGATGGTGTAATGTGGAGGGCAATGATAAGAGTTATATGTTGTGGCCTTCACAGTCACCTTAGTGACATCAGTAATTACTTGTTACAGGGACATGCTTTTCTTTGCTCAAGCAGAGTTCCCATTACTTGGAAAGTCATGTGCATGTGTAGCAGCATAAGAAAACTATTGCTGAAATAATTCGTATTGGCCACAGTATTTATTTATGTTATGTCCCTAGGTGGTGTTGTGGAAGCTGCTTTGCAAGCGTAGCTTGTTAAAGTCCATGTTGTTCAGCCTGGCAGTAGTTTGAACAAACTACATTTCTACCCCTGTAAAAATACAGCTAAAAAATATACTCATCATACTCATTTAAGTATAGTGAGTTAAATAAATCAACATATGGTGTATATGAAACAAAATGGTATATATGAAACAAAATACAATAGCTTACAAAAAGAAGAATTTTGCCTCTAAACTCAAGTTTTATATTGTTTAAAGAACAAAAGCTGGCATGTTTGGTCAACATCACAGGAACTTTAGAGGCACTAACACTGAGGCACTTGAACTAGATGCCAGGGCAGATCGTTGTTGACACAACACTCTCTCAAAGTGTTTATCAGACAGCCGGTTCTGTTTGGCACTAAAAACATCTTCACCAACTCTAAAAAGCCGCTCACATGCTGCACTGGCTGGACACCAGTGTTGAACTTCACTAACACTTTGGACTTTTTGGGTAGAGATGGGATGATCAAAAGCATTTTGTGGGGACTCATCTGGTGACTTCACAAAAGCTTCCACCTCATCCACTTTGTTATCAAAGAAAAATAAAATAAAATGTATACTATATAGGTCTTTTTCTGTAAAACAAAAAAATATTTAATGTTATTGGCCAAAATTGTAGTTTGTAAATTGAGTGGTTAAACCACAGCAAATTGCTGTAAAGTTACAGCAAATTGTAGTTAAGCTATGTAGTTCAACTACATATAGTTTAAGTCTCCCCAACCCTGCCCTAACACAGTAAATCACATTAAGCAGGCTTCCAATGGGGGAACTGTGCTGAATTGAAATACAGAGGATTTGTCCAACCCTAAAATCACCATTAAAAGTCAAATGAAAAGTAGTTAAACCTTGTAATAACTAATTTTAAGTTAATTCACAGTCATCTGAGGCAATGACTAAAACTAGAAAGTCATATTTCAGTCAAAGCAGGAAGAGCTGGGGTAGGCTGAGGTGCAACAAAGCCAATTACAACTATTCTGTTTGACTGGTTTATACCTGAATTTATGAATGATATGTCAAAACCGAGTTTTACATCCTAGTTTAAAGGGGTAATAGTGACTGCTCCTCTGTTGAGTAATGTCTTCAGTGGCTCAGCAGGAGCTTTGTCAGGTTTGAGGGGGAAGAAAATGCCTACACATTTGTAAGATGAAGCCTGCATTACTAATTGGGGCCACTGAGTTTGAAAAGGGTCGGGTATTTTGGAGTGAAAGGAATGTAGGCTCCAGGGACTGGAAGGTCAAAAAGTAAGTGGTTCTGATCGTTAGTTTTTAAATCAGCCTATTGAACCTTAAAACTTTGTGAAAATGTAACACTGAATCACTGCAGTGTCCCCTCAGTATCCGTCTACTGTATAGAGCAATCTCAAAGTGACCATCAAGATTTTTGGAGGTTCAAATAGAATTTGGTCTGCCTCAACATGTTTGAGTCAGTTTTGGCATCTGATTAGGTGATTGAAAATTAATGGATGGATGGATGGATAGATGGATAGATAGATAAACAGAAACTGTGGAGGGCAGGCATGCAGGACACATTTGTAGACGTCACTGTACATTTATTGTTTGCTTTGGCTTTCTGATAAGTAGCCAGTGAAGCTCAGACTGAAAATGACAGTCAACAATCTCAGACTACTTAATCAAAGAGTCTGAGGCAACATTTTGTGTGCAGATGTGATATTATTGTCAGGGTTGTCCAATAAGTAGCACACAGAGAGTGAGGCACAATAGGATCGAAATGACATTGTGACGTGTGTGTTACCTTCTCTAAAACACACTCTGAATTAGACTTCCCGGTCTGCCTCTCAGGTTAACCGTTTGCAAAATCTTCAGCAGTCGAGATGGATTGTTTGCTGATATGAACCTTCAGTGTGTTTATAGCATTTTCTGCAGCACCAAACAGCAGCGTGTGAAGAGAATGTTAACTTTGTTGGTTTGCTCAGTTTGCTTTATCTTCATGTGCGCCAGGCCTCTGCCTTCAGCCAGTTCACATTTATTAGTAACCACCATGTCGTACCAACAAGATGTTCTGTGCTGCAGCGAGACACAGGCTGCTACTGTGGAGATACAAACACTTTAGGGGCTGATGCGATGTGTTAATTGAGGTATTCCTGAGGTTTTGAGAAGAGTGGGAAGTTTTAAACACGTTGTTATTACGGCAGACGCATGAGAATCATGAAGTGCACATTAATGTGTCATGAATACAATCATTCAGCATATTACACTCACAAACAAACTTTCCCACTAATTGGAAAGTTTAACAGTCTGGGCTGAAGCACCAGTCTTCGCACATGGATATTGGATTTCTTCACAAACAGATCCCAGCCCAGTTTGCATTGGCAGTAACACCTCCTCTACTTGAGTCCTTAATTCTTGAGCATCCCAGTGCTCAGCCCCCTCCCGTTCACATTGTACACCCATGACTGCACTCCCAACACCTTTCAACTCCCAACTCATCAAATGCGGCAGCTTGGTCAGTGGACTTCGAACTATGATACTCTCGTTGTCCCTGAAGTGTTGGTCTCGCATTTGATGGGCTCCGCAATCAAGTCGGGCACAAAAACGACTTTCATTAATACAAAGCTGGCATAAATATTTAGATAGAGTTTTGGATTTTCATTAGCAAAGCTGGTGAAATGATTGTGATTTGGTTAGGATTAGACACAAAAACTACCACTAGGTGAAGGAAAACATTCTACTTTGTGCTAGCCAGTCAGTCACATCACTTAAGTAACTTGTGGTATGTAATTTACAAAAGTTAACCTACGTCCACAACAACGCTTTATCTCATGGTTGAGGAGAACAATCTACTGCTCAGCTAAACCAAGGCGCTGACTGTGGATTTTAGAAAAAAGCATACATCTATATCAGCTGAGCTGAGGTGGAGCATTTGAACAATTTTAGGTTCCTGGGTATCAACACTACAAAGGACCTATCATGAGTGAATCTAAAGATGGCAAAATTCCGGTCCAAAGCTCCCGTCAACTATTATAGAGGGGCAACAGAGAGCATCCTGACTGAAAAGGATACTTAAACACAACACCCTGCTGCCGTCTGGATAAAGAAACTGAAGTATCAGCTGCCGTACCACCAGACTACAGAGCAGCTTTTTTCCTCATAAGTGTGAGACTCCTTAACGCATTCTCAATACCCACTATGAATAGTTTTATTTTTTTGACTTCATTATTATTTATTAAATAATCTTATGTTGCATAATGGCTATTGAATTCATCTTGAATTGTGTAAAGACCTGACACAGGGACCAGTTTTTCCGGGGGAAAGATTTTTTAAATAGCTGCATTCATTTGATCATTGGATGCAAATAACAGTTATTTGATATATCATATTAAACACTCAGCAGACACTGAGCAAAATTGCATGAGTCCATCCCAGTCTTTCACCCTTTGAAAGCCCTTTAAAGGCATAAAGCTCATACTGGTTCACACACACACATACGCAATGTATTGTAAGTGTTTAAGAAAGTGTGCACAAAATGAAAAGCCACATCAGAAGCCTCGTGATATATAAGTGACCTCTGTTTCTCTCATGCCTGAGAATGGGCTGAGCATCATGGGAGCACAGTTTTCACTCTATGTTTATTTGTTTCTCATGTCATCTAAAGACCGATGAAGCGTTTCACGAAGGAACATGACGTCCTGTGAATGCAAGACTCAATGCCTCGAGCTTGTTTCAACTCTGGCCTCTATTTAGTCATTTAGTGAATAGTCATAGTTTTCTGAAATTGGTTGTGAAAGTTAAGAGACTGGCTCCATACTCTGTTGTGTTACAATGCAAAGATACTGTGATTAATTAATTCAAAAAGCTTTATTAACGACTCAGGGAATCAATTCAGGAATGCTCTCATTTTCAGTGATGCTGAGCATAAATGGAGACATAAAAGCAAACCAACAAAAAGCAAACCAGATTAAACTAGAAATACATTCTTATTTACCTGTCTGTGGTTGTTGGTCTCTGCTTCACCACGAGTTAACAGTAGGAGCTCACACAATAGATCAAATGAGTTTACCTTTGAGGTTGTCAAGCCTTGTTGGTCAAATTGGCACCGAGCTCTTGCCTGTATTGATTTTCACCCACTGCTTTGTTTCTGTCTTATCTCTTGCTGATAGTTTATTTTGTTGATAGAAGAACTTTTCAATACATTGTCCCAAGCAAAATACAACTGTACTGTTGAAACACCAATATCATGAAATAAATGTTGCTGTTTCATTGAAAAAAGAGAAACAACGCAGGGTTCAGTAATAGAACGCTAAAGGTGCGACGCCTCAAGTAAGGCACAAACAATGACGATGTGTTGCTCTGTCTTTAGCTCGGGTGCAGTTTAAAGTTAGGGCAAGTTAAAAAACCCGGGCTGCCTGGAACAAATCACAGTGCTCCCTAAATCCCCTCTGCTGTGTAAAAGGCCAGACAGTGCCCTGCAGCGGGAGGAAGCCAGGGCCTACTGCACCTTAGTCTGACAATTGCTCTGAGTATTTCATCCCGGCACCCAACAGCTATTAGGGTAATCTTGTCTTAGCTTTGACATGGAGGTCTGCGCAACCCTCCAAGGATGGGCCTCCCCAGACCATCACTGACTCACCGCCAAACCCGTCATGCTGGATGATGTTACAGGCTGCATAACGTTCAACACGGCACCTATAGACTCTTTCACGCCTGCCACATGTGCTCAGTGTGAACTTCATCTGTGAAGACAGCAGGGCGCCAGTGCCTGGACCTGCCATCCTAGTGTGCTCTTGCAAATGCCAATCAAGCTGCACGGTGCTGGGCTGTGAGCAAAGGTCCCACCAGAGGACGTCCAACCCTCATATCACACTCTCAGAATGTGCTTCTGACAGTTTGGCCAGAAACATGCACACAAATAGCCTGCTGGAGGTCATTTTGTACGGCTCTGGTAGTCCTCCTCCTGTCCCTGCTTGCTCAGATGAATAGATCCTGCTGGGTTGATGCCCCTCTTCCCCTGTTCAGATCCTCCATGCTCTAGAGTTTGTGCAATAACATGCAATAAATAATTGTCATCTATATAAACATTGGACTAATTAAAATTCCCTTGTGGGAACTGGGATGTGAGGATTAAGGTGTGAAGCCTTGACCGTAAAAATATGTTGCGACTGACACTGAAAACTGTTTCTTTCCTTTGTGTCTGACTATAATGTATTCCATTTATTAATGTAGAGAAGGACAGGTCTGGACAGACTATTTATTAGCAGCAGCAAACTAATATGTTGCTGGCTTTCATGCAGTTGAAGAGTGCATACACACTTATAAATGTGCCTGATAACACTCATATAGCAACGGAAATCAGACATAACAGAATGTGAGTGTTTCTATGCCTCCCTGTGCCGAATACCATTCGGAGCACACTCAAGTAACTGGGCTGAGCTAATTAAACAGATACTAGATGGACATGGAGGAGAAATTAGGTTGGTGAAGAGCACTTAGAAAACAGGAGGAAAACAGAACACTGGAAAATGGGCTAAAAACCTAGAAAACACACAAAATACACATACAATGAACAAAAAATCTGAGTGCAGTTACATACAGGTTATAATTTTCAAGAACACTGATACACACAAGTTCTATTTTCACAATCTGTTTTAAAATTGTTTAGGCCTATAAAGTCTTATTTGTTTTTAATGTGTTTTTTTTTAATAATAATAATGAATGTGAGTAGGCGTCATCATTAGAACCCACAAACTGCTAAAAATCAAAGGCAGATTTCAGAAATGTCAAAGCCATCTTTCATATTTACAGCAAGTGATGCTGAGCATGTGATTGTTTTACACACGTTCACACTGAACCTGTCCAGCAACTGCCTGTTTAACCACTGAAAGAACAAGATTAACCTTTGTCTTCCAAGCCACATTTAAGATTTTACCCACCAGCTGCTGCAGTCTGGCAGAAGATACAGAAGTATCCGCTGCCTTACCACCAGACAAGGGCTGTGAGACTCCTCAACTCATCCTCAACACTCATCATCAAAAGTTTATTTTTTTCAACTTCATTCTTTTCTTTTTATCAATTAGTACCCATACATTTTGGGTTGTTTTGTCAGTGTTTAGCTTTGGAAATAACAAATGGAAATTTCATTATACAATCTTGTTTTGCACGACAAATAATTTAATCTGAAGCTTAAGGCTAAATTCATAAAAAAAATGTTATAAAGGAAAAAAGATAAACGCGCATCAAGCTCAGAATCTTCATCCCAATAATTGATTTAACAAGGATAACTGAATGACTTCAATGACATCAGAAAATGTATTCATATGTACAGTCGCTCTATGTCTTCACAACATAAAAGTCCAGACCTGTCAGGTAGGCCTGAAGGGTGAAGCATTGCTTTAATTAGTGTGAGAGGTGCTGTCGTGTGCAGACACACCAAATTACTTTTAAATTGCCAACACACTGTCCTCTTCACTCTAAAGTCCAGAGCATGGAGAGGCTAGGGCCTTTCATCTTATGATAAAATTCAATGTTAATGCAAAGTTGAACTTTTTGTAGTCTTAAAACAGTGGAATACTGATAGTACTGCCCACCATCACCCCAGGTAAAGAGCCTGGGTGTCATCCTAGACGGCACCTTAATCTTCGAAGCCCACATCAGCAATGTTACCTGGTCTGCATCCTTCCATCTACGCAACATCAAGCGCCTTCATCCCTCACTTACACCAACCTGCACTGTTATTCTCTCAAACACCCTGATTACATCTGTCTGGACTACTGTAATTCTCTTCTCCATGGTTCTTCCTTGGAGATCACTCCATAAACTCCACCTGGTCCAGAACGCATCTGCTCGTATCATCACCAGAACTCCCTCTGCTGAGCACATCTCTCCAGCCCTGCAGCAACTCCACTGTTAATTTCATGATTCTACTCCTCACTTTCAAGATCTTTCATAACCTGGCACCATCATATCACTTATCCATATCCACACACCCTCCTGCACTCTCCAATCCTCTTCTATCATCCAGCTCTTTGCCCCATCTGCCAACCTAACCACCATGGGGTCAAGAGCTTTAAGTCGATCTGCCCCCAGCCTCTGGAACTCTCTCCCACCAGACACTTCTGACACTGTCTCCACTTTTAAATCTCACCTCACTTATTCCGAGTGAATTACTCCGTATCAGACTAATCATATAATCACACTCTTGCCTACTCTCTATTGCACTCTATTACACTGTTCTCACCCCAGAAGCTCAATCCTGCCTAAATCAGCCCTGGCTGACTTCCTGTATGGTGAGGACTGTGGAGTCTGAATCCTGTGCTGAGCTCCTGGCACTATGTACGTAATTGCATCTTCTTATTTATTTACCTGTCCTCATTTACACTTAATTGGCTCCTGTTTTTGTTGTACTGTTGTTGTTATGTGCGGCATCCTTGAGTGCTCTGAAAGGCGCTTTCAATTAAAATGCATTATTATTAATAGTTGAGCACCAACTGATGTTCCAACTTGAAATAGTTTGTTTCTCATGGTTATCTTGCACAGTCAGTGACATGCAATGAATGAAAAATGTATTTGAATGACACAAACAGGATTTCTGCCACTGAATGCCTCTTGGGTGTGGTTGTGACACGCAACAATCTAGTAGCCACGGCTGAGTCTCCTGCTCCGGCTTCTTCCTCTGTCCCTCTCGTTCTCACCAGTCTGCTGGTGTTTTATAGCCTCACAGAGATTGTAACAAGTGATGAGTTTAAGTCATCCATGTTTTATTGCCTGTCTGTCTGGTCCCAGCTGCATTGGCTTTCTCAGTGTCTCAGTTCATGTGATGTACTTTGTGCTTTTCAGTAACTCATGATCACCTGAAGGCAAATAGGCCTGTCTGGTAATTTCCATGCAGTCATAAGCAAGGACTGTTTAATGCACCATCATGTTACTGACAATCTGTGGATTGTTTGCTGATGAGGGCTGTACATGATGTGCTGGTTAAAATGTTGACTTTGAAGGATGGAGCCCACAGCTTTTAACTGAACCGGTGACTTAAAGTGAACACATGCTTGGTGTCTTCACCCTCATCCTCCTGAACTTCGACTTCAATAAATAGTGCTCTGGAGCGTTCAAGCCCTGAATAAAGTCTTGGAGACACAAAGCACTGTTGCTAACTTCTACAGAAGGACACACTGGCCATCTGGAGAGGCTATATATTCTGAGCCATGAGATGAAAATATGCCCGTGGTTGCACATTGGCTCAGTGTGGTTGTGGGTGGCTGCCATCTCCCCGACATTTATCTCTGTGTCTCTTCCTACAGCTGATCACATTTGGTCACCTCGCTGGGTCCTGTGGCCCACAGCTTTGCATTTCCATTAAAGCATCTTATAACATCATTTCATCATTTACCCTGCCAGCAGAGTATATTAACTTTACAGCAATAACTTAGAAACGTGAAGGTGGGCTGAAAAATTCAAGAAATGGAATCTCAGTTTTCTGTCTGTGCTTGACATGATCATAGGCATGTAGCAATTGTCAGCAGGTCCAGGTGCTATATAAATACTGAGACGATATAAAAATGCTTAATCTACAGAGAAATGCACACAGTATTCAGAAACTGATTCTTTAATGAGCCATTAGGACTTATTTAAGGTTGTGATATCACAACTGTACGGTCACCAGCCTCAGCCACGCCTTCACCTCAGTCATTTGCTTTTCAGGTAGAGGGGCTGAAATGGACAGGAGCTAAAACTGTTAAGACAATGATTACGTTTCATGAACATTCACAAATCTAAATCTATTCTAGTAGACACCCAAAATAAAAATGTACCTGACAATGAGTAGACACGGCACCTTTAATGTTATAGATTGTATTTTACAATAGAAGTAGAACATTCCTCAAGAATGTTGTGCCTGATGTTTGGTAAGTCAGTAACTACCAATAGACATAGCTGTGTGTGTAAGTCAGAGAGAGAGATGGGATGATAAAATGGCCAACAGAAAGTTCTCCAAATTAACACTGACCTCACGGCAGGGCTGCTGGTTTTCTTGTTGTTTGAAAACTTAACCAGGAAAAAAATGTAACTGCATTTTAGATATCAAGACATGGATGGCAGCAAATTTCCTACAGCTCAACCAGGACAAAACAGAAGTTTTACTCATTGGTCCTGAAGGCCTGAAAGAGAAACTTTTACCAGAGTTAAAGGATTTTAAACCATCACAATCTGTAAAAAATCTGGGTGTGATTTTTGACTGTGAGCTCAGTTTTAAAAATATAACAAAAGACAGGTTTTTACCATCGTAAGAATATAGCCAGAGTCCGCCCGTTTCTCTCTCAGGCCAGCACGGAGGTGCTGATGCATGCTTTTATCTCTTGTCGTTTAGACTATTGTAATGCCCTGCTCTCTGGCCTTCCCAAAAAGAGCATTTCGAATCTACAATTATTACAAAACTCAGCTGCACGAGTGCTGATGAGGACCAGAGGGCGGGAGCACATTACACCGGTTTTAAAGTCACTTCATTGGCTCCCCGTGCGTTTCAGGATTGATTTTAAGGTTCTGTTACTAGTTTTTAAATGTCTTAACGGTCTTGGGCCTTCTTATTTATCTGACCTGCTTTTAGTCTATCAGCCCCCGCGGACCCTGAGGTCCTCCGGCACCGGCCTTTTAACCACCACAGGTTAGTTCAAAAAAGCACGGGGAGGCGGCTTTCAGTTGTTATGGGCCCCGACTGTGGAACAGCCTGCCAGAGAGCCTCAGGGTCGCAGAGACTGTAGAGGTTTTTAAAAAGAGGCTCAAGACCCACCTTTTTAACCAGGCTTTTAATTGAAATTTAAATTCTTCTTAATTCCTTTATGCCGTACTAATCAGAGCACTTTTATTTATTTATTTACTTATTTATTCTTTTATTTATTTATTTATTTAAATCCTTTTTCTTTTATTTGATTTTATTTGATTTATCTATTTATTTATTTTTTCTTTTACTGTTTTAATCTCTCATATTTTACCCTTTAGTCCCTTGTGCTTTTAGCCTTTATACTTTTATGTTTTAGTCCCTCGTGTTTTCAGCTTCTATGCTTTTTGCTTTATTTTACTGTTTTAGTCTGTCAGTTCTTAATCTCCAGTGTTTCCTCCTGGGGGCCTGCCGGGCTGGGGGTGGTCTCTGGTCTGGCCGCGGGTGGTGCTGTCCCATGGACGGCTCCGGCCCGGGTGACCAGAGGGCTCTGCACCTTGGTGTGGGGCCTCCTGTCTGCCCGGGTTGGGGTGGTCTCTGTGGTGGTGCTCCCTGTGGCCTTGGCCCGACATCTCTCCCGGTGTGGCTGGCTCCTGAAAGGTAGCTTTCTCCATGCACCAGGTCTCGCTGCCCAGCCATGTCTCTTTAGTGACAGCTACTGTATGGGTGTGTATTAGTGTGTATGTGTGAGTGTGTGTATGACTGTGTATGTCTCTGTCCATGTCTGAAGGGGTGGGAGGGTTTGGGTTCTTTTAACTATCTTCTCCTATTTTTATTTTGCTGTTTCTATTTTTCTGCTGTTGTTTGTTTATTTCTGTGAGGCACTTTGAGGTACTTTTTTCTGTATGAAAAGCGCCATATAAATAAAGATTGATTTGATTTGATTTGATCTGTTTGCTTCAATAATTATATGCCTGCATGGAGTACAACATTTCCTACATGTTTGTTGTATTTGATGTGTGTGGAGTGAAAATAGTGGGATTTTAATGAACACTGAGCGACAAGTTTTAGCAGCTCCAGCAATGATGTCACCCACTCTAGCTTATGCAATGCACACCCATTGTAACGTCTGAAATGGACCAAAAATGTTCCAAAGCGCAAACTGCGATGACTCCCAAACCATTCAAGCTATGAAAATGTGCCTTTACGGAAGTAAAGATAAAGCAGGCAAAACCACAACAAAAAT
This sequence comes from Acanthopagrus latus, assembly GCF_904848185.1. Lineage (NCBI taxonomy): Eukaryota > Metazoa > Chordata > Actinopteri > Spariformes > Sparidae > Acanthopagrus > Acanthopagrus latus. Next base: position 4,898,405 of record NC_051055.1, on the reverse strand, counting down.
AAGTGAGAGAGAAGAAAAAAATAAGTAAATAAATAAATAATTATAACATAAAAGAAATGCAAAAAAGACACCACATTAGAGGAATTAAGAACAGATAAAGAGTCTAAGAGCAGTAAAAGGAATGAAAGATTGAAAGGTGAAAATTCAGTCAAAAAAGGATGCCTTCACATAAAAGCAAGTCTATGAAGGAGTGTTTTGAGAAAAGAGGTTACTGACTGTGTGAGTCTTATCTCCTCCAGTAAGATGTGCCAAAGTCAACACAGAAAAGGTGAGGTAAGGTCTACCTTACAGTAAAAAAAGATTACCATTGTGGAAATGTATCATATATGGTTATACTATTGTGTAATGCATTCCTACATATTTTAAAGTCAGGATATTGTTATAATCATTAAATGACATTGCATATATGACATCATTTAAAGCCATCAGTGACACTCTGTTGTTTGACAATCTCGGGATGAGACTAAGATGAACCATCTGTCTCCAGGAAGTTACACTTTGATGCTTTTAGTGATTGCATCTCTTTTTATGACACAGAGGTTTATCTGAGTCAAAAGTCCAGAAGCAATTTCTGTTCCCAGTCCACCCCTGCTCCCACAGGGAGATGGAGACTCATGGGCTCTGCAACCCATCTTCTGATCTTCATCTTCTGACTTTAATTGGCTGACACAGATCCCATACATCAACATGGAGAGTGTTTGAAGAACAATCATCATGGCATACTTAGCATACAAATCATACTTACTTCATTTCTACTCTGGCACATTAACTTTATAGGAATTCATAGGAACATACCCCATACTCTGAAGTAGAAAATGTGTCAGCGTGTTCACTGATGCTCCTCTCCTCAGAGCTGTTGTTTGCCTCTGGGTCTGCATATTTATAACAACATTTAAAGGAACATGCTGCTTCTCCCCTGTCTCTTGACTTGCCCGATAATGAAAAACTAAATGTAACAAATAAGCTTCCAAAAGTGTCTGATAAACAGCACCTTTTTACAAGCCAAACCAAGTGTCACTATTGTTCACCTAAAGTGAGTTCCACTATATTTAATTAAACTGCAATGAGGCATAAATGGGAAAAGCAGTCAAAGTTATTACGCTTTGCTGGTTGTGATTGTGGCATCTGATTTCTGAAAGTTTTCCATATTTATCTGTTTAGAAATGTATTTCTTCTGATCAGTGTGACCATTTACAGCCAAATGGGTTTTTTCTCTATTTTAATTATTTTCTACATTGTAGATCAATTCTGAAGACATCAGAACTTTAAAAGAACACATATGGAACATGTAGGAACAAAAAAACCAAAACAAAAACCAAAAAAGTGTTAAGCAAAACAGAATATGTTTTACATCTTGATGACAGATTTGCACAGATTCATGAGGTAGTCACCTGGAATGGTTTTCAGGAGCTCACGACAAGGCATATTCTGGTTTGTTTAACTCGTTTTTGTTTACTACATAATTCCATGTGTTCTGTCTTATTGATCTACAATAAAGAAAAAAGGGAAGGCACACATAATCTGGATTATTCACATATCTCTTAGGAAACCGAATTTCTGCTCATTAGGTTACCAGAGTGTTCTTATTTGAAGCCCACTAAGGAAGTCCACTTTACAATAGCACAGTCTTATTGAGCGATCTACAATAAAGAAAAAACATGAATGAGAAGGTTTGCCCAGACTTTTGACTGGTAGTGTAAATCTTGATGGCACAAAGTGCAATAACAGTCACACGGAATCACCCAAAAGTGAGCGGACAAGACATGAGACCTCTTGAATACCAACTAACTGAGAACGTGAAGTTTGGCCTCAAGTGGACAAGACTGGCAACTGACAAGGCAGCCCCTGCCTCCATACCACTACTGAGGTGATGTAAGCTGACCAGCAGCCCTGTGAGATTTTGCATGACCTCAAGAACATCTGTGTTCATTCACCTGCTGCACTGGAGAGGCCCGATGTTCAAGCACCACTCGCTGATCCACATTAATAACCCTACAGTGGGCACATTGGGCTTAAGGGAGAGACACTGACGAAGAGCTTCCTGTTTTTAACCTTACACTGGCAAAATCAGGACACCCAAAGCACTATCACGCAAAACGTAGAGTTAAGGCTAAGGGCCAAGGGGTTTATTGGCATTGGGCCTTTGTTTCACACTTACTTAGTCCTGCTGCGTTTGCAGCATTTCTGGGCATCAATCTTTGGGCAGTGGTGTGTAACACCCAGTCTGTATTTTCTATAGTGGGTCCAGACCTCACATCCTGCAAGCTGATACTGGTTGGGAGCTATACAGAGACCAGGGGGACTTCTGGTTTGATGTGGCAGTGAGCAGTGTGGGCTCTGGTTAAACTTTTCACATACTCACCAAATCTAACAATTTCACATTTTAGCACTTATATATACACATATAAAAGAGTGCTGTAGCATAATAAGCAACTCAAAGCCCAAATAGCCGAATACAACAACTGGAGCTCCGAGCAGCTTGGCTAAGTTAGCTAGCATGCCAACGACCTCTGGGCTCTACTTAGTAAACAGTGAGATAGCGTCAAGTCAAACTCACAGAGATGGAAGGCGTAGTTGGGTCTCTACAGTCTGAAACCACCTTACTCCTGGAATCGGTGGATGACTTGGAAAACAGATCCAGGCATTCTAATCGGAGGATTATCGACATACCTGAGAGAAGCGAGAAGGATCAGGATCCCATAAATGTTATGTCCGATTTGCAGCTGGTGGTGACAGGTTCCAGTCCTTTCAACAGCCCTCCGGAGAAAGAGCGAGCCCATCGCTCCCTCAGTCCCAGACCAGGAGATGCTGGTGCAGTGAGACCAAGGCCATTTATTGTCAAATTCAAGACAAAGAGAACATTTTAAGATGAGCCAGGCAACACAAACTGGACTACCATGGCTCCAAGATGAATGTATGCCAAGACATCAGGGCCGCTCAGGCTAAAAAACAAGCTGCATTCAGTGTCGCTGGAAACTCTCTTTTACCAAAAAGGACTAAAATTCCTCCTGCTGCATCAGGCCCACCTCCATATTACGTTCCAGAATGATGCGGCTGTGGCTCGTAAGCAGTCAGCTCTCGAAAAGGTGATTCTGAAAGACAATGGTCCTTGGCGTATTGCTAAGTTTAAAGATTAAATAACCTGGTGTGAAACCATTGTGAGTATGGATATTTTTGACAGTCAGCAGTTGCATTGCAATTTCTTCTTTTTCTGAAGTTACTATTGTATTTTTCAGGTTGGTACTATAAGTTTATGACATTTGTCAAGAAGTATGTTTGTCACAGGTTACTTCTTTTGTAGCCCAGCTATTTCTGTGGGTGAGCTGTTGCCCTCTGCGAAGTGTCTTGCGCTACATATTTGACATTTTAGACATATGTACATATTTAGGAGCCCTGTTGGCTCAGGAATGTTAAGAAGGTTAAAGGCTTTATGTCATTCAGTAGTGACACAGTTTATAGGGTCCTGTTGCTAGTTCTAGTTCTTAGAACAAGTTTAGGAATGTTCAAGTATGTTTATTTGCTCTCTATTTTGAGAGTATTCGTCCCACAGGTCTGGGTTATTCTTGTTTTTCTTTTTTTCCCCCTTTGTTTTCGTCTAGTCTCCTTTCCTTCCTTCAACAGGGTGTTACGTTACCTCTCCACATACCTTAATGTTTGATTATTTGGAATGTTAAAGGGATCATTAGGCCAGTGAAGTAGAATATTTTCCCACCAAAAACCGCGTAAAACGGAAATTGCCTTCTCACAAGAGATTCATCTGACCACCAAGGGTCATCATAGGTTAAAGGCATCATGGACTGGCCAAACCTTTTACTCCATTTTTAGAAGTAGATCTGTTATAATACATAAAAACAATACAGCTTAGCTAATGTCATAGCTGACCCCCAGGCCATTTTGTAAGAGTGTCAGGTTTCCTCCATTATGTCACAGTTGTTCTTGTCAATCTTTATGTACCCAAGTGGGATGATGAAGCATTAATTGTGAAGATAATCTGATTACCTGATTTCGTGTTATGACCTCAAATCCCCATCTCTACTTTGGGAGACATTAAAGATGGTAGTCCAAGGAGAGATTATATTTTACTGTGTAAGGCAACAGCTTATGGAAAGTATAATGTTTTTGGACAGGATCCTGTCTGTGTCTCCATCCCCTGAATTAGATAAAGAAAGGCAAAATCTCCGGATGAATTACAATTTACCCTGAACACGAGACACTGAGAAGTTCTGTTTACAGTCCTGTGGATTCCTTCATTTCCAGGTCACCAAATAATTAGGAGGAAAACAAAGGGCGGTATTGGCCCTGCATCCTTATTACATTTACATTCAGCAGATGGTTTTGTCCAAAGTGACTTAGTAATTCATACACACATTCATACACTGATGGTGGCGGCTGCCATGCAAAACCAACTACCTTCCGATTTGATGTCCAAGACGTTGGCTCTACCCCTGAGCCACAGCTGCCCAGCTGCCTAGGCACATAGAATCCACTCTGTGCACCAACAAATAAACATACTGCAAAAAATGGAAAACTACTTCTTTAAAGTCATATTCTGTCTTAACCTGTCTCTCGAACCTCAATCTATCCACCATTAGGATGAAAAATGCCGTTATGAAAGTTTGATACTTGTTTCTTTTTAGAGTTTTGTTTGAAATCATTTATAGTCCTAACAGTATGAACATTATCTATTCAGAGCATATTACAAAATAACCTGACACACAGACCGATCTGGGAAGCCGCCAATAGAAGCTGTTTGGAAAAGAGCAGGCACAAAATTATTTGACAGGTGATTGGAAGAATGATTGGCTAACTTCAGACCAACAGTCACTTCTTTAGCAGTTCATCACACCTAAACCATACCCAGAGCTGCCGTCTAGGTGCCACATGTTCCTCACAGGATGCTGTTTGGTTCCACACCTGTGTGTAGAAGCCTGGCATCATGCATTTGCAAAATCAACAATCACTTAATCTTGCCAATCCAGCTACCTCGTAAGACAAATTACCAACAGCCATCACATGTGATGCTTTTATCTGTGCATCTGAGCGGGCTGAATGAGCAACATCATGTCAGGCAGTTAGCGTTTAAAACACACTGAGCATGCAAAGTGGATTAAATGAGAAATATCAATACCAACATTTCTGTGAGTGTTAGGTATGATATTTTTTCCTCCATTGAAGCTTGTCAAATTTTCTCCAGGATGATCGACCAGCATGAACCCCCACAGCCACCTTTTAAGTCTGTGACTTCATTATAAAATGTTCTTTTGTGGAGGAACACTTTACTGTACCCTCAAGTTATACTCAGCCATGATGAAAGGCTGTCCTGCGTTTGTTTGGCCATAATTAACGGTAGATTCTATGAGAGGAACAGAAGCACAATAAAAGGCAGATCTAAGGAACAAATGCAAGCAAAGAAGAAAGCTCACGATGAGACTGAGCTATTCATCACTGGTGAACGGCAGCGTATTGCAAAGATGCCGGCCTTTGCTTTGTTGCTCTGATACAAAATGCAAAGAGACGATTAGCATTATTTGATGACTCACTAACTGAAAAGATGGAGAAAATAAAAGAAAGCATGTCTCCACCATTATTGGGTGATTAAATTGCTCCAGTGATTCGTTGGAGATTAGCTGTTTAAAAGACAAACATCCACCCAATGTAATTGCCACTGAGGATGCTCAAATGTGGTTTATGTAGCCTCCTGTGAAAATCTCTTGAATGCATCATTCATTTGCTGCAATTAAGTGGGATAGGGTTAGGTGGTATTTGAGTAGAAAGACACACATAAACTGGATTATTCACATATCTCTTAGGAAACCGAATTTCTGCTCATTAGGTCACCAGAGTGTTCTTATTTGAAGCCCACTAAGGACGTCCACTTTACAATAGCACAGTCTTATTGAGCGTGCTTATACATTGTTTATAATGTAAATGTATGAGAAGGGAACGTGTGGGGTGCAGCTGCTGTTTTACCACCAGATAGCAAGTAAACAAGCAAACAATGTCTTTGCATAAATAACATAAAGTGACATGATGAGAGGGACTCAACCCTTAAAAAGATTCCTGCTAGACGTGTTCGATGCAAATGAACTTGTGCACACAAAATTGAGTAAAATTTGAGCTTTCACTTAAACAGAATATGATATATAAGAGCAATGTTTACTCAGTAAACATAATCAGGTATCAGGAGTTTCTACTGACAATGTGAGGGAAGTCATTCTGTGGAAAACAGTCAATAGATCGAAGTGATGAAAGGACACATGACAGTGACAGTGAATGTCATCCTTTGTCAAGCACAGTCCTGACTAATCAGGCAAGGCTAACAGGAAATGCTGTTCTTGGTATTTTATGTTATGACATTTCTGTGTCTTCAGCCTCTTTTGTCGAACAATATAAGGTTGTGTACTGACAGACAATCCGCAGGCAGTGATAGCAATGCTTTATAAAGCTGTGTCCCTGCAGGAACTGTGCTCAATATGAACATATTTCTCTATCATGTTTGCACCGTGTCAACCAGGCGATTCCCCCTGGGAAATGCAAACATCCTCTGGAGAAACAGTTTGTCGTGTAGCAAAAATAGCCAGTATAAAGAGCACCAACCAAAATGAAATGAGGAGGAGGACGAAAGCCATATATATTCAGGTTCTGGAGGAATCTGGTGAGCTGGATTGATATAGAGCAAACAAACAAAAAACATACAAACAAACAAAGAGAGACAACAGATGTTGTCTCTTATAATTTACTATCAGTAACAAAGCTATAGAATTGTGCACAATATATGCAATATTTCAGAGAGACAGATACACACACTTGTGCATGCTTGTGTGCTTTAATCCACATCCGTGTCTCTTTGTACCTACATTTAAAGCACAGAGAGCTATGTAAAGCAGGATCCTCTGCTGCATGAGAAGATAGAAAATAAGCTATAAAATAATTAATTTGGTTGAAGCAAAGACACAGACCCCTGTCTACACCAGTGGAGCTGAGGTGGAGGTCAACAGTTACAGATTCTTTTGGAATTACCATCGCACATCAGCCTGGTTAAAAAAAGCACAGAAAAGGCTGAACTTCCAACGGAAACTTTAGAAGGCTAAATTCCGGAGCCGGATCCTGGTCAGCTTTTACAGAGGAGCAATAAAAAGCATCCTGATGGGAATAATTCACAACCAGCATATAACAATTGGCAAATAATTCTAGCTTGTACCCTGTACATACAAGCACAATAATGTATTTTCACACTGTTTGCTGTGGTCTGCTTTATATCCTGTGGATAAATGGAAGAGCCAAGGTCTTTGTCTCTAATTCTTGGAATAAGGAAAATTCACTGTGTGCTTATGGAGCATGTCACCAATATGATTAGTTTTATTGTCCTACTTAATTTAATCCAAATGAAAAATAACATTTTGGTCCAAATCTATGCCTCTTCAAAGCTACTACAAAGACCTTTCATTTTTTATTGATTTTGAACAGAAGATGATGATGGTGAATCAAAGTAAACTTTGTGTTCGTGCCCTACCACCAGACTACAAAGCAGCTTTTGTCCTCAGATTGTGACACTCCTGAATTCATCCTCAGCACTCTGCCATTTCAAAAAACAGTTTTAATTATAAGAATTACCCAACCCAGATATTTAGAATCCGACCCAAGCTGACAGAGAATGGGAATAACTGTAACAATGTGGCATAAATAGACAACCTTCTTGTTGATGGTGTTTGCCTATGTAGGTCACACACAGGAATTATTATGAAAACTGAGACCGTTTCATAACAAGTAAAAATCTCCCAGAAGCACATTTAATCTCTTCAGAATCTGACTTTTATAAAATAGCAAAGCAATCATGACATCTTCAGCCATGTAACTGCAGTGTTGTTTGTTACTGCAGGGTGTCAGAGGAAGGGAGCTGTGTGTACACTTTGAAAACAGCAGCCAGCCCATTACATGGCTATTTCCAAATGTTTTAGCATGGAAATAACGAGCTGTGGAGTTTAACCCAACAAAACAACACGACTATAGGCAAAATATGTGTTCTTCCCCCTGCTATACCGCAGGATAGAATTCTGCATGTGTAAGAGCTTTATTGTTCTGGCTCCTCATAGATTGAATATTTTAACACAGTGGAATCTCTGCACCTTCTGCTGCTGATTCCATCAATGCACTGCGAGGGAGATGAGCAGAAATTGCTGCCAGTGTAGCTGTGTGTCGTGTCCATGCTGTCGTATCTTGAGGGGGAGTTCCTCTCCCTTTCCCCCCTCTCTCTCTCTCTCTCTCTCCCTCTCCCTTTTTCTCTCCCTCTCCCTTTTTCTCTCTCGCTCCCTTTCTCTCCCTCTCTGTCTTCAGTCTAAGGATGTGTGAATCCACTGGTCGGATGTTCCACAAAAGCACCATCCAGTCCATCGGAGCCATTCGTGAGGAGGATTTGAGTCACAGCTTTGAGAGGTGAGTCATTCTTTATCTCTGTCTCTGTAACCACCTCCGGAGACATCTTTGCAATTTTTTACTTTAATTTTTGTCAAATCTGTCACATGTAGAATAGTAGAGTCACACTCATTATTATTATTATTTTCATTATTATTGTTAGTGTCCTTTGAGGCGTTACTATGACATTTGTATGGAAACTTCATGTTTGTCTGTGGTACTAAGTGCAGAGTTTGGAGTGATTTACAGGCTTTTAAGAGTTACATTACTGAACATCTCGTGCAGCTGCATGATTTTTATTCTGTCTTTTGTGATCGTTGGCTATAATATTTTCTATTTTCATCTTTTTGTTATGGGCATCTGGTTGGTAACAGCTAATACCCTCATACAAAACTATAAATCGTATTATAATTAAAGGAACTTTATTATAAACCTATAAACCCCAAATCATCTGTTATATGGACAAACTTGACCCTTCTGGGCATTCACCTGTATTTTGCTCATCTTGACCTGTACATCCTAACCTACACTGTCCACCACACACAGTCCTCGGCATATAAAAATGTTTTATTTGCTTCTGTGTTTAATGGACTTGAAGCTGTGCTGTACGTAGATTTGAAGCGAAAAACTGATGGAGATTTATTTCAGTATGTTGTCCTCAAAGCAACTTTCTCAACAGCACAGTCCTGATGTCTGTTGAGAAGTATATGCAACCGGTAATATGGTTTGATTCTATTCGATTTGACCATAATTTGTGATGTGTAGGATTGATTTCAGTGCGCGGATAGTGCCTCAGTCAGATGGAGGATCTCCTTGAGCTGCCCTGCTACTTCCTATGGAAAAAACAAACACAGAGAGGTGCATGCTGCACAGTCTCACGGCATCGTGCCAGATGCCATTTGCTTTAGCTGAAGCGACCGCAGCCTTGTATTAATCAGAATGACACATCGCTTATGTGTGGCAGGGAAATACTGTTAGTTAGCTGCCTGTTAGCGGCACAGTGACAGCATATTTTGTGTCAGCGAAGTGTCACACTGTGAGGCACAACAGTGGAGCAAATGAAGAACACTCAGTGAAAGCTGAGAGACGGCTGTTTTATTAGCATAAAGAAACGTAATTGATGCCACCCCCATGTGCAGGATAGCTTTGCCTGTTCAGTCTTATTGTTGGCGTTGCAATTGTCTAGAGAATATATGATTTTCTCACAAAAATTAGTCACCACAGCAGCGAAGCAGTAGCGGCGAGGAGCATCAATCAGTGTGAGACGAGGCGCTTTATACCGACTTACCTGAATCTGTGGCGAACACATCCCCTGCTGGGAGAACAAAAACTCGCCTCCATGCGCAAGTTATTTTCAGTTCTGCTTTTTGGTTTGCATAATAACTATTTCACGTCATCTCATATTTATGCTTCTCTCTGACGGAGGGAGAAATGTGGGGAAAGCCACCTTATTAAAGCTCATGTAAATAGTTACTTAACTGGCCCAACTGTCTTCAACACGGCAAAATTGGGAAAGAGTTGCACAAAATTACATACATCCAGCACACAGAAAGGCACTGGTTCTCCCTCCTGTATTTTTGGGTACGTTGCTGTCAGCTAGGGTTGGGCAATACCTTCTGAACTGTCATATGATGTGATGTCCACACTGAAATATCAGCAGAGGACAGACGCTGTTTGCTGCCACCACATAACTTCTGTGTGGTCTATTAACTTTGCTTTGTGAGTTGAACATTTCGCCTCTAACTTTGACACAAACGACAAGGCGCAATTTCGACACAAGATTCCTGCCTTCGAAGAGGCAAAATGGGGCTACAGAGACTACTGGAGGTACAGTTCCATTCCGCCTCTAATCCACCAGCAGAGGCAATAACAGAGCTGCAACAGAGGCGAGATGATGTCTGTGCGAATGGAAATGGACATGACATCATCGCCATCAGTAAATAGCGGTTCCTGTCTGGCTTTTACACGCAGAGATGCTGTTTTCGGGGTGGGGGGAGGAGTTGACTGAAGAGTGGGTCAGTCGGGTCAACTACCCTACGCTGTTTTTGTATTTTCAAAAACAGATATTTCCATTTGATTTTCCAATCAGTTCTCAAGAATATAGAGACTATATTACAATATATATATGTCCATTTAGTGCACTCATGGTCCACAGTAGATCTATTTTTTGTGATATTTTTGTGGAGGTTTGGACATTTGATCTATGTATTATTCATCACAAGATTATCTATTTTTATTTCTGCTATTGACCAAGTTTATGATTAAATTTTGGAATATTTGACCGGTTTTAATTTGACTTGAAATGATGAACTTGACGCTATGATCCTTTGAAACATAATTCATGCCAAAGAAGAATAAGTGTTGTCATGATCATGTAGCTTACATCATATACATTCATGTATATGAATCGTTAAAATCTAGATTGATCTAAATATAAATATAGATGAATCTAGATTAAAATCTGAACTGTTTCAATCATGATTTCCCAATGTTTTCTGTTTAAATCTACGACTGAGTATCAAACATGTAAGTCAGAACTATATATTACGCCTGTATGATGATATCTCAGTGAAGTGTTGCCAGCTATCTTACTACCTAATTTAAATAATCCTCCTAGTGAATCTGTGACAACTACCAACAGCTGATTAGCATTAGGCTTGCTGTGATGACAGGAAAAGCAAGGCTTCATCATGACATGAATGTGATTGTGCTGTTATATTTTGTGAATGCCATTTAACACTATGCTTGAGTTGGCGTAGCTATGGCAACCTTTGAAATAGGGCTCATGACCACCATTTCTAGCGTCTGTGTCACTGTCATTGCAATCAGACGCGTCATGATACCAGTAGAAGATTGAACTCTGATTTCTGTGCTCTGTTAGAGAATCGGTCTTGCTGGTGCTTTCCATGCAGAGGGGACGCTCAGCAGGTGCAGCTCTCTGCCGTACTGCCAGCTTTAAAATCGTGACAGAAGACAGGCATTCAGTTAGGCTGTCATTTTCAGTTTGTGCATATCAGGGAACAGAATGCTGCAATTAGATCATTCAGAAATCATATAGGTTTAGCTGTGGCACATGTTGCACTGAAAACTGACAAATGTAGTGAAAGGCAAATAACCAGGACCATTTGTGAAATAAGAATAATGTCCCTTTAGCACTTGAGCAGTTGAGAGAACTATCTGGCTAAGTAGCCCCTGTAAAAACATTCATAACAGGGTCCATCTTTCCAGCAAGCTCCCCAGCTGAAAATAACTTACAAAACCAGCTAGTGCTAATAAAGCAATGTTAATCATCAACATACTGCACACCAATCAGCCACAACATTAAGATCACAAACAGGTGAATATACACTTCCATCTATGATGTGTGCCACTCAAGATAGTCCTGTAGGGCTGCTGTGGCTTCATCTGTCCATACCTTCACAGCTTTAACTGATGGTTTATTGAGAACTAGTAGGCTGCAGAAGCAGTGAAATCTGGATGAGGATGTGGGAGGGCTTTGGAACCGCCAGAAATATTTGTATAGACATGGTCCATGATATTCTTCCTCTGGCAGGGATCTGAACATGCTGGTGGACTGTAGGTGAAACAGCTCCGAGGTTTATTTGAATAAAATTGCTGCGATTGTCCACCCAACCAGTTGATCCAGGACAGTGGGGGTTAACCAGGCCTCGGTGAAGATGTGCGCAGAGCAGTCCCTGATTTCCTGTTGCTGAGTGAGCCTGAGTCGCCCTTCATCCACTCTATCCTCCTGCGACTGGACATTAGCAAGAAAAAGGCTTGGAAGAGGAACAGCTCTTGGTCCATGTCAGGTCAGCTTAGCTATTTCCACTCCTCCTGGGGCGACCGCAGCACTTTCGGGGATGTTTTGTCTCCCTCATCTGGCTGTTTGTTTGGCAGATGCAGTTCTGTTGTAGGCAAAGGGTGCTGCAGTAGAAGGGGGCATACACCAAAAAAAGTAGATACAGTAGTCGGCTATGTGGGTGATACGTGCTAAGAGCACCGGCTGGTTTAGCTTTATGACCAGTGTAGACTTCGGTATCTAAAAGGCTGGTGCTCAGTGTTCTACCTAAAAGAGCGAGTTCTTTCAATTTCTCCACTAATGTTAAAAGTGTTAATGTTAAAATACAACCACTCTAACCCTGGATGAATCATTGCCCAAGCCAGACTGGAAATAATCAGTGGTTATGAATAAAATGTTGCTTTACTAACTGATTCGTCTTTGGACTTGTTTGATTACATCTTGTCAGTCTCTGGTCTCTGCAGTAGCACATCGTAACGTCATCGTAGACTGTAACCATGTCATAAAAAGGAGTACTTATGCATATAGCACAGTGGTTCACCAAAATCACCCTGATGACTGTTGATCACACTGATACCTGCTAGATGATTTATTTATTGTCACTGTTTCACTGGAGAGGACTATGTATGTAAATGGTACGGCCTCTCAGGTTGCTGTCTTGGTGTAATCAATATTCCCAAGTGACTAGATTCAATTACATTTGTGTATAATTGATTTTGGCCTGAACATGGATGAACAATGCAGAAAACATCTAAAGGTACACACAATCCTGCTTAAGAGAAGACTGATCTCTGGTGTTTTCATTTTGATAGAAATTCATGAATATTAAAAACATCCTTCAAACGCCTCAAAATATGCTGCAGATTGTAATGGCTGTTCACGTGTTCTTTGTTATCTCAAAATGTGACCCTTTCCATTCACAATGATGTACTGTCTACACAAAGGGACTGAGAAAGTGTTTCATTGAATAAGCTCTTACATTTTAACAGTTAGGAAATAAAAAAGATGCATCCTTTTATGTTTTCCGCATCCACTGTGTTCATCCCAGTGGGATTTTGATAGGGCGATCATTAGTTGTCAGCAAAGAGCCCTCAAGGTGTCCCTCTTGCTGTTGTGATAAAGGCAGTCTGGGTCTTGCTTTCCGTTTGTGATTATGGCACAGGATCACTGATAATAACTGACCCCCTGGGACTGTCATCACAGAGAGAAGATGGAGCCTCAGAAAAAATACACTGAGTCAGAGGCAGACTTACAAACAGGTAGAGACAGACAAGAAGCAATGGATCATAGTGGCTGAATTCACAGGGGGAGGTGTGATTATGGTATGCCCATTCGCAGAGACTACAGCTTGAAACACAAGATGTCCTTTATGAAGGGGAATGACTAACGCACACAGTGGTTAGGTATATTATTCTGCACTGATCTGTGTGCATAATTTCCACACTTCAGCGACTTAAACGCCATGTCATATGCTGCAGACGCCTTAATTATTTACATCACTTCAAACAGCAACACAAGTCAGGATCAGAGAAAGAGATCTGCATGTAAACGCCCCCACAGCAGAGTTTGGCAACTGCACGAATCGAAAATAGAGTCTTTCATAATGTGTGTCTTTTCTCTAATCAATGAGTCACTCTGGGCCGCAGCCACTGATTCCTTGGATAAAATGAAAATGCCCCATTAAGCAGAGCGATGCCATATTTGAGAGGAGACATTAAGAAAGTCAAAGATGTTTTCTTGTGAACCCTAGATGTCCAAAGTAATTGAAAACTTAAAATACAAAACTCTTTGACATCAGTATGCTTTATGAAGCATGAAATGTTACTGAATGGGATACAAAAAACTGTCCATTTAAGAAAAAAGTGAACGTCACCCATCTTCTTTTGAACTGTGCACTGTACAGTTTGCCACGGTAAATTCCTCAAAGAGTGGGTGTCATGGTGTTTTCACTGCCAGCTACTGCTGCCATACTTTGCATCTGCTAAAGCAGATCTACAGTGATCATTTCTTTCATAGATATGATATACAGTAAAATGCTAAAGCACAGTAGTACCCAGTGTTGCCACAGTTACCTTGATAAAGTAATCTGATTACTGATTACTCCTTTAAAAATTAACTTAGTTACTTTACTGATTACTTGTTTTTAAAAGTAACTAAGTTAGATTACAAGTTACTTTATTAGTAACATTCAGCAGCTGCCAACAACACCCCTGCCCCCTCAACATAAAGATGACAACTGGTTTTGCCAATACTCACTTTATTGGAAGTGCATTTTTAACAGCAACGCCAAGCACGGCATTGATAGTAGGGAATTTGTTGATGATGTCACCAAACGAGGGTGAGTCAACTGTGTTAAGTGCAGCATTTCCTCTACAACATACCGCCAAACCAACCTCTTCAACTCTCCCCCACTTACTTGTTTTGCGCCAAAGCCCAGCTTTTGTTGTTTGGGTGGTGGGGGACCTCCTGCAGAAGTCAGGGCCGTGGCTTTGCTAGCAGCTCTCTGCTTAACACCACCTGGTGGGACTTGCTCTGTAAACTTAAGTGCTGTGACTCCAAATGTTCCTTCAAATTTGAAGTTGTGTTTTTGAAGCTTAATAGCACTTTGTTGCCGGCACAGAGTGTACAATGAACCTTAATATTCTCATGTTAGCTGACACAAACTCAAAATAATGACTTTATTTCCAGCTAGGAAACGTGCATCTCTTTACTCCCTCCATTGTTGTTTGTGTTTGTGTCGCTGTGTGGTGTAACACGTGAGTTGTCCTCGTGCTGAAAACGTGACTTGTCGCATACGTGACAACACTCCCCGAGATGCAAGAAAAAAGCAAAAATATATATTCTTACTACGGAAAATTATGAAAATAATAGTAACACACAGTGACTTGAATAAGTAACTTTAATCTGATTGTTGGTTTGGGAATAATAACACGTTAGATTACTCGTTACTGAAAAAAGTGGTCAGATTAGCGTAATGCGTTACTAAGTAACTGAGCACTGCCATCACTGGTAGTACCTGACAGATTCATCAGTTGATGAATATGTAAATATAAGATGAGCTTGAGTGCCCCTTTATTTACACCACTTGCATTCAAACTCCCACCACTGAAGGGAGTTTCTGTATTATTGAGCCAAGTCATACTTTTGCAATGTTTTCAAATTAGCTCAGACACTCCACTCTCCATGGTTTGCCAGCATTTGCAGAGACTGAAGCAGTTAAGTAGGCATTGCACAGTTGTAATTCAAGTGGGAGAAAAATAAAAATAAATCTCAAGGGCAGCCATTCAATATTAAAGGACTCAGAACAGGATCAAAAGTAAATGGATGGGATGAAGCGATCCACCTTTGATGTTGACTTGTTATTTTCTAAAAAAAAAAAAAAAAAAGATTTAGTAGTGGATCTTCAAAGAAAAAGAAAAGAAAAATCTCTGGCTAAGGGGCCCTCGGACTCCATAGACCCCTAATCTAAGGCATAACCCCCTGTAGCGTGCTCCCCTCCCCTCAGGCCTTTTTGTAATCCGTGCGTCTTGGATTTCACATGTGGTGTTGTTGCATGAAATCCTCTGCTGTGCTGCACATTAATTCATAGGTCTGTCTCAAACTGATGAATTGTATTTGATATGAAGTTTTGAAGTATATGATAGGTGTAACAAACTTCCTTGTTTAATGTCAAACAAAGTCTGCTGTGTCCAATGAACAAAGGTTTAAACATGTCATATTTGGAATCCTAAAAGCAATTTCAGTTGTCTTTGAAAACACACAGAGGCAGCTGGTCTCACTTTTTTAAAGATGCTCGATGTCTCTGGAGGTACAGCCATGTGTCTGTTTAAAGACATACCATATAACATATTTGCTATAAAATGTCAAGAAATGACCCTTGTTATATTTTAGTTAAGATGCATTTTGAATGTAAATATGTGTAAAGTTCAAACCCAGAGAAGTGCATTATTAACACATCAACATGCTTGCAGTAATAAAGATAAGCTAACAGTTTAATTAAACTTGCTGATGGTGTCCATTTCTTAAATGTTATTTGAGTTTAAGAAGATACTGTTAATAATAGTCAATGCAGTAATAAGCATTAACTAACAGTTAACTAATACAATGATTGGCATTAAGTAACTGTTGACAAATTTTCTTTTAAAGGTTAATTAAGGTTTATGGACGATAAAGATGTGGAACCTGTAGCTTTTGTCATGGATCAACTCACAGCTAAGTCATTTTCATTAGGAGAAAACTCTTTCATATAATGTCTCAGGGAAATGATTGTCCACACATTTGTCCATCCTCAGATTTAATTCTTATTTTTGGTGAAGGCTGAGATCAACCAATCAGTGTACACATGGTATGCATGCTGAAGTTGCTTTATCATCGTTAAAACATTCCTCAATGGTATAAATTGGTTAATGTTTATAACTGCATTAATTATTGTTAATCATTTTATTAACAGTGGTGGTTATTCTCCCATTATACCATGGTCTGGGTGAGTGCTCAATTCTGATTGGATGGAGAGTGTCAACTAACTTTTTATGTATGGACACAACTGGAACTCCTCAAATAGCAGGAGTACTTCACTTCAGAGGTTTCAGGCCTCTACATCATCCATTATTTCTTGTAATTGACACCTGGCTGCATGTTATCCCTTACTTATCACACACTACTCCTTTCTTTTCTTTTCATTTGTTTTAGAGACCCCTGGTGGCTGAGATGTTTGTGTTTATATGTTTTAATATTGTTATGTCTGTGCTTGTTGCTTGTCCTCAGTTTGTGTGTGTATCATATATATCGTTTATTTATACAGTGCTATCATGCAGGATACAACATTAGAAACATCATCGAGTTTGATTCAAAACATATAGGACTTTTTTCAAGCAAGTCAACAGGTTAGAGAGACCTCATTAACATTTCCGTATGTTATGACAGAAAAAGAAAAAGACTAACTATATAAGTTAGATCAGTGAAATACAATTGCCCCCACAACTAGGACTTTAAGTTACAATGATTTTAATGAAATTGTAAATAATACCAAAATAACTTACACTCACACACACTGATTGCTTCTCATTTTTTAACAGCGTGATAACTGTAGTGACAATTAGTAGTGGAACACACAGCAGCAATAAAGTGTCTTAACTACTCAAATGTAACTGCTTTGTTTTTTCATTCAGTCCTGCTGCAAAGGCTAATTATAATGGCCATTAACCATGTTATGTCGTTTTAGGAAGGGATTTGGATAATGTCATTCTGAGATTAGGCACATTTAAATCAGAGCAGTGGTTATGGTGGGCACAATGGAAATTAAATGTATGGTTTAACTTTTCTTGAATGGTTTTATTTCGTCATTCATGTATTTGCTTCCCTCTTTTTTCACATTCACTGTCCAGACGTCTTCATCAGCTTTTGGCAGCAGCTTCTTTCTTGGAAACACGTCATGAATCAAATGAATCCAACTCACGAGTGAAGTTGAAAAACAGGGGAAACACTTGTTTGCAGGGTAAAAGTTAAGGCTATGTGATCAGCCACATTAGCTGTGCCATGATCTCAACACTGAGGTGTTTGTGTCCCATTCGCTTTCGTTAGATTTGTCATGTCTGACCGTCCCACTCTTCTCTTTCATAACCAAAGGGTTATGTTCACAACAAACTTCATGCCATTTTATTTGGTCAGCTGAAAGTGATTTAATCTCACTGACCTTATAGGAAACATAGTTTGTTTGCCAGATTTTGAGTATTGTGACTCTTTCACGTCATTTTTCCTGAATTTCCTAATTTTATCAACCACTGGAAAGAAAAGCTTATCGAACCTCACCCAACCACTGGAACAGTGTGACTTATTTGTGTATTGTGAAGACCTTTGCCAATGGTTTATGATCTTGTGAATATACGCTACTGCACCTCCAATATTTGTGTTCTTGCACTGGCTTTCTCTATGTGGACATGAATACATTATTAGAATCTGCAAGTGTCAGTGTATTAAAGTTAAAAAGTTGGTGTGAAGTGAAAACTAATAACATGAACTCTTGTAAAATAAATAAAAGGCACAAAACATTATATCTGAGCTGCAGAGTCAAAACTAATATTTCATGTGAAATATTTGTTGATTTGTTTTACTTTGCAGCTTACTTGCAAAATGGCATCCACAGTAGATAAGCAGTGATCTGGACCAGAGCCACAGCAGGGATGGATGAATCTTCCTACCAAGAGGAGATGATGCTGGGTAACTCCACCTGGGCTTACTCCTACTATCCCCAGAATAACACCCAGTTTCCTCCACTGCTACCAGATAAGACCAGCACTTCTAAACCTCCAGCATGCGAGCAGGTCCACATCGCTATAGAGGTGTGTTGTACTGAACACAAGAATGTATACTTTTGTCATTTTTGAACATTCAGTTTTTTTCTAAACACTGTATTGTGCTCTGCTGTACTCAGCTAAGGTATGTTCTGCCGCATCTAATTAACTGCTGACTGTTACTGCACTGTTCTATTGTTACTCTAACCAATACTCTACTCCAATTTTAACATTTATAATAAGTCTTGATAAAGTAAAACTTTAAGGTATATAAAAAGAGACACAAACAAGGAATTTATGAAATTTGGTTTAGTACTTTTTTCCTTATTTTTTTTCTACCTTGTTAATAATCACATTATTCCTCAGATTAATACTGCAGCATTTTTAGGGGGGAGTTAAAAGCAGCCAGTTTGGGAGCAATCCATTTTAGGGCTATGACACACCAGGCCAATGTTGGGCTGACGGCTAATCTGCAGCCTTAGTTTTTTCAGTGTGTTCTGTACCGTTCATACTTGTCGGCCCTTGTTGTACCTTTTCAAGCTGAGCATGTTGAGTTTGCAGTGGATCAATGGTCATTAGGCTGGAAAAGAATACAAGAGAAGAGAACCACAAGTCAATTTACTGTGCGAATCAGTGCACAAAACAAATAACCTGGAAAGGACAGGAAAAGCCCCTGAAACCTGTTGCTGTAGTATCCATGATTCCACAACCAAAAGACCAAGGGCTGACCATGTCAGTGCCGTGTGCAGCTTTTTGTCAGACATATGTGTTTTTGGTAGATGTGGCTATATTAGTGAACTGCCTAAGTGGTAAGCAAATGCTGCTTTATCTTCGTAACAGTTTGTATAACTGCAATCTGGAGTCTTACACGGACTACTGTCATCCAGTCGTATGGAGAGTGGTATGCAGTTCCTGTGGTGTGCTCAAGCACAAATTTTCGACTCAGACAAAGGTGATGTGAGGCGACACAACAGTCAGCTTTCATCACCACTTGTTCTTATATCTATCTATATCTGTCTAATATCGGTCAGGTGTGTCCAGGCCCTAACACAACCCTATTTATCTACAAATCTTCACTGTTCCAATCCTCTCTGTTACACTGTACAATACACTCCTCAGGTCTTTCTGATCCTGGGAATCATCTCTCTGCTGGAAAACATCCTGGTCATTACAGCTATAATAAAGAACAAGAACCTCCACTCACCCATGTACTTCTTCGTCTGCAGGTAAACAGTTCACACAACAATCCCCCCTTCCCCTTTGTTTACCAGACTGCAGGGTTAACAATGTAGCAAGAGTACCATTCTTCAGTTTGTCTTTATGTAATACATTCAATGCCGGATTGGGCATACAGGGCAAAAATTAACTCAGTGCCATTAGTGAACCCCCTTTCCCATTCATTTGCACAGTACTATTTAATACTATTAACTGGATTAGTTATACACTAATACACATGTAAGAGCAATTCATAGTCAAGTAATAAAGGCTTCAAAACTAGACTCTTTTTGCAAGATGGGGCATTAAGATAAGGTCTTACCTTTGGGTACTTACAGTTTAAATTTATATTATGTTTCAGTGTCTAGTATTAGAAAACAAATCTGAACTTTATAACACAGGACCCAAAGCCTTGGAGCTGCTTTCTGTTCAAGGAAGTGGTTGCCTGCTTTACCTGGTTGGCAATCCAGTATAAAATACTGTCTCCAATTTACACACTAAGGACTCTATTTAAATTCTGCATTTAGGGCACATCAGTGTCAATTTTGGAAGTTAACTGGCAGATAATCTGGGCACAAAGTGAGGCAAATGGTGCAAAGGGGTTGTATTTAGACTCTTTGTTAGTCATGGGTGTGTTTTGGGCATAACATATATCAAACCAGTCAGTGTGATCTCCCATTCTCTTTAAGAGCCAGGTGTGCCAGGACCAGGAGCATTGATATTTAACAGTGTAACTTGTTGGACAGGGATGTGGTCCTCGAGCCGTCCTCCTGATAACAACTTTTAGTACAGAAGCTAAAGGTTTATAACTACAGCTTTTAGTTTTGCTGCTTAGTCATAACATTAGAGTGTACACTGTACCTTTGACTTCAGAGAAGCTTTTTGATGGTATATTAAGCTCCAAACTTCTGCTGCGTTGAGATAGCGGTGCACCAGAAACGCACCTGACCGTGCCTCACCTTAAGACCAACATGCTTTTATGGCTTATATTAACTTGTATGTTGATGTGGTGATACCCTAAAAGGCAATAAAACTTTATCCCAATCACAAGTCCTACATTTCTAAGGAGGTCAATGACTGTATCAACCACAAGAGGCTTGACTTCAGGACTAAGTACGAGCACAACGGGAGCTGTGACAGAAGATCAATGCATCAAAAAACAACACCAAGAATCTGTTGAGAAGGATTTTGATACAAATGATACAAAGAAAATGTGGGCCACTATGAAATCCATAATATTTATGACTCCTAATAGGAAATCACTGTAAACAACAGATGAAAACTGAAATGACAAATGACTTGAATAGCTTCTGCATGAGGCATGATTTGCAAAAACCTTTTTTGTTGATAATATCATTAGCACCATAACATTGATGATTGTGTCCCAAGGATAGAAATTAGTCCTGGGGATGTCACAAGGCTTTTTAAGACAGTCACCACCAATAAGGCAACAGGCCCTGAGGGTGTCTCAGCTTTCATTGGAAGACATTTGCAGATAAACTTTCACCAGTTTGGGTCTCTGTCTTCCAGAGGTCGGTTGTTTTAGTTCCATCTCTTTGGAAAACAGCAACCATTACTCTTCTACCAAAAAAAAAAAAAAAACTCTGTTGCCCTGATCTCCAATGTTATGTAATGTCTGGAAAAGCTGATGGTGTTTCTCATCAGTTTCCTTGTAAAAAACCAACAAACCATTGTGCACAATATTTTTGCAATATCTTGAAAATCTAAGATTTTGCTGTTTGCGGACTTCAGCTCTAATTTAAAAAATCTGCGGCCCCAACTCCCTCTCAACAAACTTGTACAGTACTCGTGTCTGTTATCCCATATGTCATTAGGTGGTATCGCTCATTTGTGGCCAAGAGGTAAACAAGTTTATACAATGTTATGACAACCATCATCTCATTGTTTATGTTAAAAAAACTGGATTATTTTCTGATCCAGGTCACCTAGGAGATCACTCTCTTTTATTCTCTCATTCTTA
Organism: Acanthopagrus latus; assembly: GCF_904848185.1. Classification (NCBI taxonomy): domain Eukaryota; kingdom Metazoa; phylum Chordata; class Actinopteri; order Spariformes; family Sparidae; genus Acanthopagrus; species Acanthopagrus latus. Next base: position 4,876,708 of record NC_051055.1, on the reverse strand, counting down.
CATATATTTGTACATTTGTACATATTTGGTACATATTGATTATAATCTGTCCAGGGGTGTGCCGATGAAGTGTATATGAAGTATACAGCAGGATCCAGTAGCAGCTCAGACTCACGGTGTTTGGAGTCATGCTGTAAGATATGGAATGGCTACTTGGGGAGGAAAACTAACAGTGAAGCTGAAAGCTGACATAAACAAACTGGTCTGCACAGCATTTAAAGGGATGGGGGTGAGAGAGCATCCAACCCTCCAACAGCTCTTAGAGAAGACAGTAGTCAGACAGGCAAGGAAGATAAATGCCAACCCCCTATATGTCCTATGCTCTCAAGGCTGCTTTTATCCGATCAATGTAACATGGGTCCCAATTACATATAAGACGAGATACCTAAACAGCTAGAGAAACTCATTCATTTCCATATCATTGAATCTCCTAAACTTGGCCCTGACTTGCAGGACAGGCTGGAAAATGCATCTTATTCAATGGGAAATCTCCACTTGCTTTGTTGTTTTCAGCTAGCAGTGTGGCTCTTTGGTGCTTTGTCAGTCAGTCCATTACATTGGTCCAGAGTAAAATGATTCATTTAACCCATTCAATGAGGAATGGAATTTTAACAACATTTTGTAAGCCTATGTTGATGGTAATGACATAAATGACACCTACAGTATCTCACAAAAGTGAGTACACCCTTCACATTTCTGCAAATATGTTATTATATCTTTTCATGGGACATTTACAACAGTGTAAATTTGCTGTCCCCTCAAAATAACTCAACACACAGCCATTCATGTCTAAACCACTGGCAAAAGTGAGTACACCCCGAAGTCAAAATGTCCAAATTGGGCCCAAAGTGTCAATATTTTGTGTGGCCACCATAATTTTCCAGCACTGCCTTAACCCCAGGGGTGGACTGGGACAAAAATTCAGCCCTGGCATTTTCTGTCCAGACCAGCCCTCTCCATTATCAGCGGACACCACAAAGAAGTCCACAAATCTTGCTGCGTCTTCTCTCACACATACTGCAAAAGAGAGTCATATTCCTTGATAGCAGTTCACAAATAAAGCATGTAGCTATGAACTCAAGGACTAAAATTGGCAGCTATAGCAATCAACAAAAGCAAAAGTATGTCACGTGCTCAAAATAGAAGTCATTCCTCAAAACCAAGTATTCATTTCATTGAAAGTGTGTGTGACAAAAAAAAGGCCTGACACCATCATTTATAAACAAGATAGTAAAATGGCTTTGTCGTGTTTTCATTAGGACACTTTACTAGTGTTTTCCAATGAAAAAAGCTGGATCTTTGTGACCTGAAAATGCTCAAGACAACACTATACACAGCCAACTACAGTAAAAGTAACACATTTATACACAAATTATACCTATTAAATAGTTATCACCACAGTAAACAATAAATGAAGTGAAAGATTACATTAAATTCAATGGTAAATACTGGAAATTAAACTTATTATTTCCTATAGGTTTACTTATATTTTGTGCTAAAATTCAAAGTATCTCAGCTTGATTCTGCATCTCCATTTACAGCTCATCAGTCCACGTGAATGTTAACTGTTGCTATGGCAACAAGAGCCCGCTGATGTTAGCATCTGTTAGCTAGCTTAGCTAAATTATCTAAACAATAAAAACCCATAATATCACAATGTCATATTTTAACAAAATCAACCACAAATACCAACAGTCACAGCCCTTCAACTCTGGGCTAATATGCTGTCACCTGTTAGACTGTCAAAGTTAGAAAAATAACAACTTCAGTCCCTGAGGGGCTACGTTAGCATTAGCGGCAGCTGCATTCATCAGTATGCAGTTAGTTAGGTCACATCACATTCAATGTAAAAACGTTTTTTACTCTGTTTTGGACACGTCTCAAAAATGTAGCCTAGCCAGCCCCAGGCTAACGTTACTTACCACCACGTCTGCCTGCTGGCAGGTTGGTGGTCCCGGCACCAAAATGGTCTGTCAACTTTGCACATTTAGAAGCCTCCACCTCCAGAAACTTCAACTTTTTAAATCGCTGTTTCTCAGCACCACCCTGGCGTTTCTTCCTCTTAACCATTTTCAAGTTGCGGACACAACAGTTCCAAAGACGCTCACTACTACTACTCACTAACGTTACTACTGGCTCAGCAGCAGCCCGTCCCGCCCGTCCATCGAGGTCCCGCGCACGGCCCCACCCTGGTTCATGTAGTGATTGATTGAAATAAGTGCATCTTGGTCTCATCAGACCACAGTACATGGTTCCAGTAATCCATGTCCTTAGTCTGCTTGACTTCAGCAGACTGTTTGTGGGCTTTCTAGTGCATCATCTTTAGAAGAGGCTTCCTTCTGAGACAACAGCCATGCAGACCAATTTGATAGTGTGGGGTGTATGGTCTGAGCACTCACAGGCTGACCCCCCACCTCTTCTACCTCTGCAACAATGCTGGCAGCACTCATACGCCTATTTTCCAAAGACGACCTCTGGATATGACGCTGAGCAAATACTTGGTCGACCATGGCGAGGCCTGTTCTAAGTGGAATCTGTCCTGTTAAACTGCTGTGTGGTCTTAGCCACCATGCTGCAGCTCAGTTTCAGGATGTTGGTGATCTTCTTATAGCCCAGATTATCTTTATGTAGAGCAACAAATCTTTTTTTCAGGTCCTCAGAGGGTTCTTTGCCATGAGGTGCCATGTTGAACTTCCAGTGACCATTATGAGAGAGTGTGAGAGCAATAACACCAAATTGAACACAGCTGCTCCCCATTCACACCTGAGACCTTGTAACACTAAGATATAATAAAATATATGCAGGAAGGTGAGGGCTGTACTCACTTTTGTGAGTTACTGTATATGAGTTTGGTGATCCTCCACTTTCCCTTCAGTGGCACCATGAGATTGGCTTTTTTTTTTTTTAGTTTCAGGGAGAAATATCTCAACTAGCTCTAGTGGATGGATAAAAAAAAATTGTACGGACATTCATGTTCGCCAGAGGGTGAATAACTTTGGTAGTTTTCCCACTATTTACCTCCAGCAATCATGACATAAAAATGTAATAATGCAATAATAACAGAATAGAACATGAGAAAATGATCCTTCATTCATTAGGGGGGAAGAAGCACCTTAACAGAAACATGTGAATAGTTGTTCACATCTATGTTGATGATCAAAGCATAATGTAACTTGTTTGCCTGTTGCAGTCTGGCGGTAGCGGACATGCTGGTGAGTGTGTCCAATGCCTGGGAGACCATCATAATTTACCTGCTCAATAACAGACAGCTAGTGGTGGAGGACCACTTCATCAGGCAGATGGACAATGTGTTCGACTCCATGATCTGCATCTCTGTCGTTGCTTCGATGTGTAGCCTGCTGGCCATCGCTGTGGACAGGTAATGATGGAGGTGATGATGTGTTCAGATTGTTAGAAGCGCTTTGATCTCATGTCCTGAAATCCCTGTAGAATTTCCATTTTAGTACACAAATATGCACTCTTGAACCTGTTTCTTATTACTCCTCGAGGAAAGCTCCTTTTGATTATTTTAATGAAACTGACTTTTTTATTAAATTCACTCTCACAGTAGTAAGTGAATAATGCCCCCTGGTCTGGTGGGTATCGAGGAGAGGTGTGTTCACAACCCCGCAGCTCTGTATGTAGGAACAAAGAGCACTTTAGCTTGCATTCAGCTTGGCTGCAGGATTTATTCTGCCTAACTTCCTTAGGTAATAAACAAATTTACCTAATGCATCAGGGCCACAAAGATTTTTTTCAATGAGTCAAAGGTCCATGTATTGAGGTCGGTCGGGCCACACGCAATAATACTGTATTATCTGTCTATGTGTGGAGGCAGACATCTATGTATATATATATTTGTGTGTGTATATATATATATATATATATATATATATATATATATATATATATATATATAGTAAAAAAAAATGTCCTTTTCATTCAAAACAACAAACAACAAAAATATGAACTAAAATAAAATGTCATTTCCATTTTGACAAATTAAAATAGTTGAATTAAACAAAGTTTCTAAGTCTCTAAGTGAGCACTCAGTTGCTTTTTGTTGTTGTGTCATAGATGTGACAGAAATCCTGCTTGCAGATTAATATGACGATTTCAGTGCATTTATTTTTGTTGTTCTACCTCTGAATTTTGAGGAAATGTCTCTTCAACATTCCTATCCTTTCAAATTGGAATCATAGATATAGTCTCCTGGCATATTAAGCACATAGGTCTTATGCTGGCTGGAGGGAGAATGAATGCAAAATTTTCAGTCCATTCTTCTTCGAATTGCTGATTTTCACTGTCCACTTTTCTATTAGCAGTGAACTTGAAATACATTTTCATGCAATCTCGACTCCTACTGCCGGCAAAATGTCACTATGTGAACTGCTCCAAAAAAGAAAGTGAAAGTTAAAAACTGCGCTTGCAGTGAGTGGCCCAGTAACATGTTTTCTGTGTATCGTTGGCATGGAGACAAGTCCTGGTATACATGTGCCAACCCAACCAAAACACATGGTGAAGAAATAACAGTTCGGGGGCCACAAATAGGAGGCTACAGTGCCCAACGAGCTGTGTTAGGGGTCGGTGCCTTGCTCAAGGGCACCTCGTGTGGGAGTGGGACTTGAACCAGACTGAGCACCCCCCCCCCCCTTTTTTTTATACAACTAAATTTTGTATAAAAAATTTTTGTATGCAACTAAACATCTCTATTTCCACACATTACCGCAAAACGGTTCAGCTTGACTGAAGGATTTATTCTGCAGCGCATGCCAAGAAAGAGAGCACAATGAAATTGGCATTTAATTACTATGAGAGACATGATAAAATTAAAAAAATATATGTATATAGAGGTGTCTATTTTTAACCACTTTTTTATCATCATGTTTTTCATACCTGTATTTATATTTTTTATTTCTTTTTTTAACCCTTTACATGAACATAATTAGTTTATTCAGTTTTGTCTGAAGAAGGACAAGGTCACTCTTTTAGTTCAGCATGAAAACATGAAACAAAAAACAAACTTATATTGCAGCATATAATGTTGCACAACACAGGAACACAGGAGCTAACATTAGCTAGACAGTGGTATCCACAATAACTGCTTATTCAAGTCTCCTGTTTTCCTAATATTGGGCTACAACAGAACTCGTGCATAATGACAATTTGGAACTTGTAGGGGATTAGGCAGGAAAGGCAGGGACACATGGTTAATCTCGAGAAAGTTAATGCTTTAATCACCAAACAAGGATTGAATCAGTGCAAAGTTAAAAAAAACAAACAAAAACAGCATTGCAAAAATGTTTTAAAACATTAGCAAAGGAAAAAGTGTATATCAAATAGTACTTCATCTGGTCCCTTTAACACAAATCAGGTCAACAAAACAATTTGTCATATCTTAGGCCAGGGTCACATTACAGGACCCTCCTGGCCATTAGACGGGAAATCCTGGTCCAGCAGCTGGGTCAGTTGTGTGTTGTTAGGGGTTTCCAAATCAGCCAGAAACCTCCCGACCTGCTCACAGACTCATCTGGGCCACCCCGCTAAATACCGTATATGTTTTTGATATTTACGACTCAACATCTTTACGACTACGATGGCATTACATCATCACTTTCAATATTGCCAATGAAAGAGATATCCCAGAGCAGCTGAAGGTGTTGCCAAGCAACCGTTAACAACCCTTGAACTTCAGGCTAAGATTAGCAAGCGCAGTAATATTGACAAATATTAAAACTGACTGTTAAAATCTCACCCTCAGTTCTCGCTGAAGAATAGACAACCATTTGTTGATCGTTTCTCCTCTATCATTTTCTCATTCAGACAAATTTAATCTGCTTTTGTCGTCTCTCACTGCAAAGTATTACCATTACTGCAGCAAGCTGTTGCACCACAGTTTATGTCTGTTTCCCAGTGAGATCACAAGGGGTGCTGCACTGCTCCGCCTAGCACAAGAATTATAGACACATCCTGTAGTGTGTGAAGGTTTGAGATTAGAGAGAACATCTGTGAAGATTTTGTTCAATTCGTTAGGATTGTTAAACTCCTGTACTGTTAGCCCAGCCTTAGAAAGTATTAAGTGTTGCTTTACCAGCAACTGTCGGGAGGCTACACAGTGCAAAATTATCAACTCATTTTCACTGCACTAATTCTAAAAACCTGGGTGTTTACCTATGTTGACTTTTTTTTTTTTTTTTTTTTTTTTTTTTACCCCAACTTAAACTTCAATATGCAATTCCTGAAGTTCCCTTGTACAGGTCACATCAATGAGTTGGTATATCCTGTGTGTGCTCCCTTAGAACACTGTTATTGTATCACTGTGCTCAGGGACAATTTTGTCAGATTTGCGCAATTCTTCCAACATTTGCTATCATCTACAGGTACGTCACCATCTTCTATGCACTGAGGTATCACAACATCATGACAGTAAAGAGAGCCGGCTGCATCATCGGGGCAATCTGGACCTTCTGCACTGGCTGTGGGATCGTCTTCATCATCTATTCAGACACCACGCCTGTCATCATCTGCCTCGTCTCTATGTTCTTCGCCATGCTGCTCATCATGGCCTCCCTCTACAGCCACATGTTCATGCTGGCACGCTCTCACGTCAAGCGCATTGCTGCCCTGCCCGGCTACAACTCCATCCACCAACGGGCCAGTATGAAGGGGGCCATCACACTGACCATCCTGCTGGGGATATTTATCGTCTGCTGGGCGCCCTTCTTCCTCCACCTGATCCTGATGATCTCCTGTCCGCGGAACCTCTACTGCGTGTGCTTCATGTCCCACTTCAACATGTACCTCATCCTCATCATGTGCAACTCTGTGATTGACCCACTGATCTATGCCTTCAGGAGCCAGGAGATGAGGAAGACTTTTAAGGAGATCATCTGTTGTTACAACCTTAGAAACGCCTGCACCAACATCTGCATAGGTAAGTATTGAGAGAGACAGACCAGTGGGTGGAGTGATAGGATGAACGTTAATCTTGAAGCATAACCATGAAATCTCATCAAAATACACTGGTTCATTGCACTTCTTGGCTATACAGTGTATAATCACGCAAATGTTCGTCCCTGTCCAGTATGAACTGAAAACGGGACACTCAAGGTTTAACCACTGTTTCACAACATTTCTGCCATTTAATCAGAGTAGCTCAACTATTAGATACTCTCTTTTAACAGACCTTTAGAAATCATGATTCATGATTCACATTTAAGTGTGACACAGAAATCTGTTTGTGTTCTTTCATTATAGCCCACATTTCTTTCACCCTTCTGCTTTTAAATCAGTGAGCTGTTATGACCTTTTGCTGATAGTAAATTTTTTTCATCACGTCCTTCAATGCTGCTAAGCGCACTTATAAACTTGCTTTTAACTACGCATAAGCATGCATAGGATGGCTAACCCGCACACCTAGTGTTGCTTCAGAGAGGTGGTTGCGCTTGCGAGGTTGCATGCGAGGTGCACGAATGAATGGTGGGGGAGTGAAGTCAACAATAATTAGGGAAAGTTTCGAACAGAATAGAGCTCATGAAACTCATCTCAGTTATCAGACTGATACATCCTTATACCTGTGGTCATAATTAGGTTGATTGCAAGTAACTCCCAAAACGGCATATATCACCATTACCGCAACAACATGAATGTTGCAGCAGTTGAAGGGTGTACCGGACCTCTGCCATCTGATCACATTTTGGTTAGTTTTAGGCAACAAAGCTACCTGTTCAGGTTTAAAAAATATGATGATTTGGGGTAAAAACAAATATGCTACTTATGTTATGAAATTAAAATAAATTGCTGTTGACATTTGGTTTCATAAGGGACACGAAGAGCATTCTACTGTGTGAAAGTTCTCTGCTTGTTTAACCCTGCTGTTCACCCAGTCCTTCTCCCTTTATCGACCTTCTCACTACTTCGCCTCACTTCCTCCAATGCTGTCGTGATAACGACCACGGCCACTGGTGGTCCACACCTTACAAGTGAAGTAAATATGGGTTGTAGTAAGCTGCTTTCAGAGTAGTTTTTTCTGATGATGAAGATGGCCTGACTATGGCTTTGCCACTGTGCTCTCAACATTAAAGGGGAGAAAAGTTATATAAAGCATTTTGTGGCCCGGCAGTGCAAAATTGTCTCAAGTTATGTCACTGTTGTCGGGTGGGGTGGAAGAATATAACATTTAAACTGAAGAACAAAAAATCTGCAGGCGTGGAATTACAGAGAAGTGATCTGGTGACACTTTACAATAAGGTACACAAAAATGGGAGTAGTTACGGAGAGGCAAGTAAGAAATGAATCAGGAACTACTTGATAGTTAATCGTTAATAAGTAATGATGATCATTACCTAATGATTCATTAATATTTTATCTCCCAGTCTGTTCTTCAGTAACTCATCATTATCTGCTTTACACCCCTGGAATCAGTTACTTAGGAATTACTCATTAATGATTTAAATACCAAGTCATTCCTGAATCATTCCGTACTCAGTCCTCAGTAGCTCCTCACATCTTTGTGTACCTTATTGTAAAGTGTTACCAGTGATTTTACCAGATGTATGTAGATGCTCCTCATCTCTGCTTTAACCTAGCTGTCCCAGGCTACATAAGCATAACTTTCTCAAATCTCTGAACAAATACTTGTTTGTTGCATTTTCAGATAATCTATAATAAATTCATTATTGAACCAAACTTCATGAATGTTTTTTTTTGTGACTAAACAAGTATATGTTCCACTCATTCCATCCCAGAAAAATGAGAGATGTAGAAATCAAGAGAACTCAAGACTGCCATGATATACATGTTCTGTACAAGTGTACGTAAACCTTTGAACACCACTGTAGGTTCCAGGTTCTGATTCTTCTGCAATGCTTTTAAAACTTGCTTCTGAACTGTCAATTTTGAGTCCATTTTTTAATCAATTCAGAGTGTATTGGTATTCATTTACATCATAATGTCTTACTACCAGTAGATCCTAGCTTGTATGATGCCCCCTCTACAAATGCTACCCTGTGCGGCTGCCCACATCACCCAAGTGAGGAACCGCCCCTGCTTTCTACAAGTAACTCCTCATGTCTCATTCACCTGTAGGTAAACACCTACTATTATCATATTGAACTTAAACAACCGACATAGTCATTGTTAGTACTGACAGCTGTCAAACTAACTTTGTTAGCATTCAGACATTGTTTTGAAAGTGTATTTTGATGTAACTTGTAACTGATTAGGTAGTAGCAGCTGTTGGATGTGGCTTTTGCCCTGATGGAGATCGTAGCTGAAACCCTAAGCACAGCTTCAAGATGGGTGCTACTGTTTGACTCAAATCCTGGTCAATGCCACTTGAAGCATTTTGTTGAAATGTTAACATGATAAATGCGTGAAGTAGACTTTCATAACTCAGCTGAGCCACTTTGTCACCTCTTTAGTCTGTTGTTTTGTGACATTCCATTTATGAAAGTTTCACTTGCAGCACTCTCAAATTAAAGGGTTACTCACAAACCCACTGAGTCAGAGGAATAATAGAGCTGTCTCTCCAAGGACAGCTGCAGTACCACTTTCAATTTCCCGAGGCCAAGAGAGGGGAACACATTTTTTCCATGGTAAAAACCCGGTATACTACTGGTTTGTGAGCTCTGAAATTGGACGATACAACTTTTCATCCAAAAAATAATATACTGTAAGCATGATTCCAAATTAATTTGCCCTGCTGAAGAGAGTTTGGCACCACCCAAGCATTTAAGTGGAACACCACATTTACCAGCAGGGCAAGGAGTAAACAAAACATTTCTAATTGCAGTTACATTGTTAACTATACACTGTTATGTACTGTTTAGTGTGTTAAAATATGTCACTGAACTGACGGACCTCCTCTTTAACAAGGTCATCCATCCTGAGCTGAAAACAGTGGCTGTTTCTGGATTCCTGTGCTCACAGAATGAGCAGCCTTTGAAGGCAAATGTATATTTGATAACTGACAATAGCTAACGGCGTCACCAGGTTCAGCTGCCCAGGTGGGGTGGGAACAGCTCCAACAAATGGTGACCTTACACCCATCTAACCCTGCAATCCTTCTCTACTGCTTTCTGCCATCATGTAAGTCACCATCTCTACGGTGCTATTGTGGTTGTCAATCAGAATTCCTTTATTTGAGTAATACATTATTCCAACACTGATTCCTTTATGTGATTTCACAAATTGAGTAGTTTAGAATGTAGTGGTCAGTTAAACCCAGTTCTCTAGTTCGTCTTTCTGTCTTTATCTAAGTGCTGTACAAGGGCAGTGTCTTCTGTTTAGATTAAAACTTCAGTTCTGAACAGAAGCCACTTCTTGTCTCCTCGAGACACTCAATCAAGTCTAGTTGCCGTCTCATAGCGCTTAGTTATAGAGGCTTCCTCTGTAGAAGAGGCCATTTGGGTGAGTGATGAGTGGTGAAACATCTTCAGGATACTCATGAGCACTTAAATATCCTTGACCTGTGTGACTGAGACTCTTGACCAACATGTTCTTCCTGTCTTGTTTTCTTTTTTCTTTGGTAGTCCAGATTTGTTTTCCCAACATCCAGACACACATCTAATGACCTTTGTGTTCCTGTCTTACTTCTTGTACCTGGGTGAGGCAGGAAGTGAGCAATATATTGGTTGAGAAACCCACATGGAACACAGCTCCACACGAGCTCGTCTTAATTGTTGGAAGCCAGCACAAATTCTGAAGCACAATCCTGTTCATTGTCTGTTTCTTGACAAAAATGTTTTCAGAAACATGGTTTAGTGTACTGTTAGCTGTAATGCCATAATGTTTGTTTCAAACTGGCTGCTTTACGGTTTCTTAGACAAATCCAAGCACCGTTCAAATTGATGCACGTCACGCTGTTTATTTGTTATGATTGGTCCAGTGTGGTGCAGTGCATTCTGGTTGTTCCAGCTTTTCGACCTTTTGAGCAAAAGGAAATACCGCAGACCTGTTTTTTCTTGTCAATTAGTACCAATTTCATAAATATTTCTGTCTTTCTACTGTATAGACAGCTATGGATGGGTATCAAAATCCGGTATTACATAGGACCGGGGGTTAAATTTAGAAAGGCCATGTATCAATAAGCTAAGACGGTTCTGCTGAGAGTACTGGAAAAATTAAGGCATTCGTCCATGAAGGATTTGTTCCTAATCCTGGACAGGGAAATCTGTGTTGGAGCATGTCCTGTGCAGGGAGTGCAGGGTTCTCACTGCCTCTCTGTAACTTCACACACACAGCAGCACAGACAGGGATGCAGACACACTGCAGAGGTCAGTGGCAGGGAGAGTCAAACCTTCAGAAGTGTGGTTATACCTCACAAGTATTGATGCAGACAGCGCTTGTTGCCATAGTGCAACATGTTTTTTGCATGTAAGGGCGGGAAAACAAGCAATCTTTCAAAGCATCTAGAGAAAGTACATCACATAGAGACAGAGAAATGCACAGTTTTCGACAGCCTAGCTCGTCGTTCCTTCTCCTGTTTCCCCATCACAGAGTTAATTAGAATACACAGACAGGGGTTGGTATCCATGAGTAACCATTAGTCAGCTGAATGTTTGGATATGCAGTCATGAGTTCTGTCTGACATAGTGAAAGCATCATCCAAACCGTCCACTAGATATGCTCAGACTCAGGTGTAATTACATCCAACAATTGGGCTACAAATGTAGCTATTTTTCTGACAGACTGAGTGATGCTTTCATAATTTCAGACAGAATTCATGATCACATAGCTGAATATTGTTAATTTTTTGTCTTGAAAAAAGGTAACAAGAAGAATAAGAATACCATTTAAGTACTGGATCGATAAGCAGGATTACTAGGAGTATTAGTACCATTAAAATCTTAACAATGCCCATCCCTACATACAGTACAGTTTAACGCATGGGCCATCTTACCAATGGTGAAATACTTCCTTAAGTGAAGACATCTTATTATTTTCCCAGCATCCTGCCCGCCTTTGAGAAATTGATCCTGAAGATACTGTAATTTATTTTTACTTAAAAACCGATAATATTCTTGAGTTTTGTATTATATTTTCTACATATTTAAAGTCAATAAAAGATACTTTCTTGTCAAACATATACAGCTCTCTCCTCCAGTGGCCTATTGTCAGTCTGGTATGTGTTGAGGGCGTTCAGCAGACAGTAGGGGATCGGGCATACAGGCTTTAAGCCTGGATGAACAGTCATGCCTCGGGCTCTTCAAGAACCACTGCACATCGATTCTGAACCGGTTGGAGTTTGTATGAAGATGTTATAATAGTGGAGATCTAGTACTCTGTTGGTTGTAGATGAATGATTTTAATGCTAATTATGGAAAATGCATCAATTTATTTTTAGCATTTAGCTTAGAGACACAGAGCTTTATGGGAATTGTAGCATTTCCCCTACTGTCACGGTCTGGAAGTAATATCCTTACAATAGACTTTCTTTTATTTTTTTAATGTATTTGATGTGTTCTGGCATTAACTCAATCAGCAATATAAGCTTGTCTTGGCTCAATTCTCGAGTGTCTCTGTAAACAAGTAACATTAAGAGCCAATAGGCATCCAAGAAAGAAGTGAAACTAAGCGAGTAACAGTGGGAGGGGGGTGTGCAGTATCAGAGGATGCCTTTTTCCAAACTTGGTGCGAGGGGAGGCCCACACGCAGACTCAGACATAGAAAAGCCCTGATATAGATATTCTGTTGCTCAGCTTTTGTATTGCAGTGATGACATTCAGCAGTTCAAACATGAAGCATTCAGAACATCTGTCGGTATGTGTAGGTAAGTCAGTGGAAACTGATACTACGCTGTTTATTATTCATTATTGTAGTCTAAATACTATTGATCACGGCAGCAGTTAATAGAACTACATCCTCTGTAATGTACAACCAAATTCAAAATATGCTGGGAACAAGTTTCAATTATCTGTCTTCAAAACAGGGTGGCCCTTATTCTACTAACAAAAAAACAAAACAAAACAAAAAATTGAATCATCCATTCACAAGATGAATTTAAATGAACTAAACGTTTTCATGGAGGATTACAGAAGATATTTGCTAGTTTGATTTGTGACGATACAGATAAGGACGAGGTTTACCACCACGTCCCAGTGTCCTCTTACTCAGAATCAGATTCTGGCTCTGATGGCTCAAATATGTATGGCTGTACAAGTTCAATACAGCAGCTCCCATCCATGTTTCTGTTCGTCCTGTTGTTTGACAGTGCTGGCCTCCCTCCTGTGATTTGGTACAGTCTCCACTTTTCAGAACAGAGAAAACTGTAACATTTTTCACAATGTGGACACTTGGAAATTTTACACGCTTGGCGATTCTTTTGGTAATTTGAATTTAAATGAAAAAGAGGAAAAGAGGCATCAAACACAAAATCCAAATCTGTCAGAAGTTCCTCAACTAATTTAATCCAGCTACAGAACAAAACACTTCACATTTTACTGTGTCATTTTTAGGTGCAAATATCATATAGGTATGTAATACATGTCAGGTGAAGAATAAAGCCTGTGTTGGGATCAGAGTGATCACACACAGGACTTTTAAGCAGGAGACCAGCATTCATGTCAGTGTAAAAACCAAAAGCAAATATTGAGTTCCGTAACTTATTTAAATTACATTACATAATAATGTGGATTAAAGACTTGGTGAATGAGCTGCATTTAGAATGTTTGAGATTCTCTCATTGGTTGGTCTCAAATTTGGTGACTAGTATTGGAGCACATGAAAAAAAGGGCGGTCAACAGAGGAATGGTTAGGTGACTGTGTACCTTCTAGTGCTGTGTGTGTGCATTATATATTGCTGATGGTATCTGAGTGATTCGTTTTGCATTCTTCTGACTGCAGAGCTGCTCAAATGTTGCACTGAGCATTTATATTGTACTGAGTAAAGGTAAAAAAAACTTACATCGCATGTATAACTATACTTAACAACATACTTAATCCAAACTGTAATCTTTTCAAGTAGTTTTGTTGCCTACATCTAACTAAAATGCCATCATTTGACAACACTGACCATGGGTTTAATATTGTTGAAGCTGATGAATGCCACATGTTTATGATGACGTGACAAAGGTCATTTATTTCTAAGTAGCTTTAAAACACAAAAAGCTTAAAGAATGCAGACGTGATTCTGATTTTTAAAAAAACAGCAGATTTTTTTTAGTCTTATTTTCCGACGCAAGCCTCCAGAGAGCCGCTGCAGACAGATGCATGGATTGAAATGAGAGCACATCTGCTGGGTCAGACATGTGAATGTAAATGCATCAGAGACGCTTGCAGTTTAGACACGGGGTTGGTGCTACATTTAACGGGCAGCTTTCTCTAATAGCTGTAGCTGTTCCTGCTGTGATATGAATGTATGTACCTTGTTCTATGTTTAGCTGCTTCATTCTTGCAACATGCCCCTCGATGATCTGCTCAGACCACCTGCCTGCTCCTCCTCCTTTCTCTATGTAAAGACGCCACAAGATTACACTTGAAATGTAAAAACGAATGTATAAATAGCTTTGCAGTGCTCTCCGTGTGTTAGTGGTGCCTTCCTCTCAAATGAGAAGATTTATCATGAAGTGCAACTATTGGCGGAAACTGCTTTTGATAAGAAATGTTTTGTGTCATGTCATGGTTGTGGATCCATGTGTTACATAGTATTATTTATTGTAAAAAGAACAAGCCATTTGTATAACATGTAGACAGCAACATGATAGACTCTTAAAAAAACACAACAGCGAGCAGCATTTAAAGGATGTTTTTTATTCCTGTACTGTGTTGTAATTGCCTTGCTGTAGCTTCTAATAATGTGTATTATAAATGCCTTTGCAATTATGATAATGACATACATTTTTCCTTTGCCCTATTGGTTGATTTAATGAGAAAAACAACAGCGATAGTTCCGTTTTCATTACTGTACATGTGCCTCCTACATGACATGTTGACCTGTGATTCATAATTGTTATTATTGTTAATTGTGAAGTTCTGTACTGTTCCCATGAAAACACTGAATGTGATGTCATATTGGGCAGAGGTGAAGCCCACATGCTGTGTGCATGCTCACTATCATGTTTATGTAGAGTAGGATGATATTAACAGCTGTGACATATAACTGTGAGCTTCAGTTGTAATTGACTCATGTACATATTTATTCTCTGCGTGTGTCTGAATAAAAGCAAGAGGTAAACTTGTTTGCATTAATCAGAATAATAATAGAAATAACATGTCATTTGTGGAGAAAATGGGTTTGGAAAAATATATGTTTCATGTGTCTGTGGTGTCAGTCTGTCATTTTAAACAGGATTTGAGGAGACTGACACTTAAGGTGAAACGAGATTGCATATGATTCACGAGAGAAAAGGCTGATGGAGGAGGAGGGAGGAATGGATGGTTAGACAGCCAGCAAGTCAGAGAAAAGCTGTCCAAATGACTGTGTAAAAGAAAAGCCAGGATGCACAGAAACATTCAGTTTCGCAGAAATGTGACACAGACACAAAGAAATCTAAATAATGAAGACTGTCCTTGTCACCCACAGCTGCTCAGTGGCAGTACAGGTACAATACTATGTATTGTTGATTACAAAGCGTAAATGTATGCAACCCCATGAATGTAAAGCAGTTTGCAGGTATAGAAAAGATGCACATCTTCCTTGGATAATCTAAAGCACAAATAAAAGGTGCAAAGAGATTTTCGCAGTCAGCAATGCCTCCAGTCCAAACAAAGCATCTTCCTGAAGGTGTGTCTGAGCTCAGCCATGCGGAAGGCGTAGATGGCTGGGTCAATAAGCGCGTGGCTCATCAGTAGCACCACATGCAGCTGGAACAGGGATCGGTAACACTCGCAGTACGGGTTCAAGGGGCACACCGTGATGATGATGAGGTGGACAAAAAACGGCGCCCAACACACCACAAACGCCCCGAACAGGATGGTGAGAGTCAGCACCCCTCTCATGCTATTGCCCCGCCACCACTGATGACGACCCCTCCCCCAGCCGCTGTTGGACAGAGAAGCGATCTTCCTGGCATGGATGCGCGCCAGCATGAACATGTACACATACAGGAAGCAGATCAATGTAAAGGAGAGAATGAAGAAGACAACAAAGCAGATAATGATGAAGGTGGATTCGAAGAATTGCACCATGAGCACGGCTGACACCCCGCATGTCGTCCAAATGACACCCAAGATGGCCCCCGTCCGCTGCATTGTCATGATGTTGTGGTATCGAAGTGCATGGAAGATGGTGATGTAACTGAAACGGAAAACATTTTGACATCTTTAACTACTGATTTAAACTGAAAATGTCAGGACAGGATCCATCACTGATCAATGCATCAGACTTTAATAAAGTTCTAACACGGCCTGAAGTGTCAGTGTAGGACAGATCTAACAAAAAGATGCACATTTAATCACCACAGCTCCTCCATATGGCATTCACATCAGGCAGGCCTCCTAGGTTACTGGATTGTGTCTCAGCCTGTTTTCATGTTTTCATTAGGCTTTCTTATATCGACACAAGTAAATGCTGTCTGTGTAGTTACTCATGACATTAATTCATACTGTATGATATGACTATGACTGGAACTGAAGTTTTCTTGTGATAAATTACACCTTTACCTTCTGGAATTAGTATTTCGTTTCCTGGAGATAACAACATAAATTAACCCGATTAAAAATTGCAATCACTGTCGTTTCCACACATTTGGATGTTCTAAAGATTTAGATTTTTTGGCCATTTGGAGGCAGCTGAAACAAACATTGATATATCCTTGAAGTTGATATGGCAAACTTGTTAGCAATTTGTTGCTTATTTACACATTTAGAAGCCATGGAGCAATTTCATCATTAATTTGGAGTCATGTTTGTGTCCTGCTGATGAGGGTAAGTCCAATATTCACTTTAGTGCTTTAGTGCTGCTTTTGGTCTCTACTGACGCCTAAGGGAGATAGCTGTCTCTTTAGCTGCTGAATGCTCAATGATGTTCACTAGCTAATCTCAGACTGTGTCTGACTTTTGTTTAGTGCTGATCAGGTAGTGTGCAGTGAACTACAATGAATCCAGCTGGATGTATGCAAGCACTTCAGTTTACATTATATGCACAGCCTTGAAGGCACAAGACAATTTCAAACCAGTGCTTTGTTTAACACTCTAATCCAAAAGTACAGGGCTGGGAGAGAGCAGTCCCCCTGCCATCAGCAATTAAAATCCATAATCAAATCAAAAACAAACAAAGCCATGTCCATGACCATATGTCACCCCCCTGACTAACAAACATAAAGTAATTCCTTAATCTCTGCATCTACCTCAACTCCTCTTCCCTGCTTCAACTTGTCAACAGTGGGTAGAGCAGATCGGCTAATGATCGGAAGGCTGCTGGTTCAAATCCCAGCTCCGGGCTGAGCTGAGCTGCATGTCAAAGTGTCCGTGAGCAAGCTACTGAACCCCAAATTGCTCCTGATGTGCAGATGGCGCCTTGCATGGCAGCCTCCGCCATCAATGAAGGGCCCTGTGATGAGCTGGCGACTTGTCCAGGGTGTACGCTGCCCTCGCCCAGAGACAGCTGGGAAGCAAAAACCCCCCACGACCCCATGAAAGGGATAAAGTCATGTACATGGCACATTGCTCGAGATTCTTAAAAAACAAACCACATGTTTTATTTGTATCTCTACCTTATAGTAGTTTTAATTTAAGTAAAATTTGAAAATCCCCCCAAAAAACATTGCTTTAACACGGGCAATCAGCATAAAGGTTTTAAATGCACTTCATTGCAAATGATTCACTTTAACAACTAGTTCCTGAATGCAAACATTTTGGCACCCCAAAGCATTTTAAAACCCCTGCAGCTGATTTTTTAATGTGATGGATTGCAGGCAGTTTTGCATTGTGTTGTCATAACATACTGACATACGACCATACTGTCTGAAATGAGTGATGTCCAGAAGGCGCGAAAAACATAGTGAACAATAACATGTGAATTGCACCAGTGAAATGTACAAAATTGTCCCCTTAGTTCTAATTACAAAGAGTCTTTGGTCATAGGGTCCACAGTCCATTGAGAGACCATTCAAGACAGCTGGGTAAGTCTGTTGAATATACAGTTTACTATAAAGATTTACCTAAAACATTTCTGTATGCAAATCCAAGCATTATATACATACCGATCCACAGCAATAGCCAGGAAACTGAAAATGGAGCCCACAAACGACATGCACAGCAGGGAGTCCATCACATCATCCAGCTTCTTCTCTGAGGATCCTTTCTTCTCCAGCTGTCCTACGTCAGCAAACAGAATCATCAAGGTCTCGCAGCTTTTGGTAAGGCTGGCGATGGTGTTGAAGGCTGCCAGGCTGCAGATGAAGCAGTGCATGGGCGAGTGGAGGTTCCTGTTCCAAATGACGGCCACCACAACCAGCAGGTTCTCGGCCAGGCTCACTGCGCCAATGATGAAAAAGACTGGGACAGGGACCTCAACCTCAGGGCAGTCCGACTGGTTCGCTGTTGTAGCATTCATGGTTAGCTATGATGCTGTTTTTTTTCTGGATAAGAGAGAAAAGCTGATCAACAAGGAATCTACAGCTACCCGAACAGTAAAATTCTCAAAATGCTGAGCAGGACTTGAGGAAAAGCAAGTTCACGTGGGAGTATTGGCCTTAGTGTTAGACTGTATTGAACTGCAGCTAGCCTTAGTTTGTGCCGTGGTGTCTGGTGGTCTGGTAAGTCACAAAATGTCCTTTCATGCACACCCCTATTCTAGCAAGCACGGGGGGGTTGGTGGTTTTGGTACAATTCAGTCCTGATTTACAGACACATAACTGCATCTGCTTTGTGTGTTTGTCCAGGGCTTACAGGCACTCACTTATTGCCTTAAGTGTTTTTTATGAGATTGCGGTGCAGCAGATTGTTGGTCTTGTGAACTGTTTAGATCCAGTCCTGCCTGCTTTCTGGCGGCACTTGGAAGAATGTCTTGCTTGAAGCGGCGCCTGTGAAGAGACAAGTTATTAAAACTTGTACACAAGTATATTCCTCTTGCCTCTGTTGAATGTGATGCGCAGACTCAATAAGCTCCCTTGCGGGGATTCACATGTGCCATTCCATTAGAACACTACGTTGCCATAACATCTCTAATTTCGCTTTGGTGGGATTCATCCAAGACCCAACAGGACTACTCTGCTCTTCGACATGAAAAAAGTTAGTCCCACCTTTATAACTGGAAAGTCTAGGGATGGAACGATAAGGAATTTGCAGAGATTGTCATGGCCCTGGTGGTCTGCTGGACAGTTTCCATTTCAAAAAGCACATTTACAGATCATGAAATCATAATCAAATGAAGGAAATGCTCTGGTATCAGGGCTTTGAGTCTCAGTTCTTGTAGCGGTGCAGACAAAATATGATTACTTTTTTCCCTTTTTTTCCTTGTCAGTTCCTAAGCTCTTAGTATTTTGTTATCAAAGATGCCACAATAAATCCAATGAGAGAAACTTTAAACTAATCTGTAATTTTGCAAACTTCATCAGCTCCAATGACACATGCTTTGAGTCATTTCTATTAGTAGAAATTCATAACAATATGATTATACTCGCTAAAATTAAATTGGAAACAAAAATTCATCCAAAAAACAAAAATTTCATCCATTAAATGTGTTAACAGCCCAAATTCCTTTTTCCATCCAAGTTCTTGAAACAGTTATTTGGATTTATCACGATATTCCTACTGTTCCACTGGGGTGTATTGGGTGGTGTAAAAATATATTTGTACAATAAATTCCAATAGAGCATATGTTGTGTTTTGGTGCTGGTCTATGCTGTTTTTTTCCCCAGCACTTTCGACCATGTGCTTTAGACCATCTAAATAGAGCCCCAACTGTCTGTTTTGCAGCACCAGTACAATGTGTGCAGTGGGCTGCTGCGAATGTTCTACCAGTCTGTGGTAACCAGCATCATATTCTTTGCAGCAGTGTGCTGGGGAGGTGGCATCAGGAGCGGTGGTGCCATAAACTGAACAAACTGGTGAGGAAAGCCAGCTGTACAGTGTGGAGGTGGTGACAGAGAGGAGGATGAGTGGTAAGCTGCGACCTATAATGGACAATCCCTCTCACCTTCTCTACGCTGAGCTGAGGCAACTCAGGAGCACATTCAGCCACAGACTCATCCAACCACATGCCTCTAAGTGCTTGGAGGGCTCTTTCATACCATTAGCGATCAGACTACACAACACCAACACCACAGCTCCCAACATGTCCTTTCTCCACTGATTATAGACTCAACCATACACTTCATGTCACAATCAGTCTTTGTGACATGAAGTGTCACATATAGCGACAAAACTATGATTGCCTTGATGTAGTGATCCTCATGAAAAATGGCTTATCTTACCCCAGTCTCCCCTACTAGTCACACATCAACGAATTGCTGTAAAAATATTATGACTGTACAGCTAAGTGAGTGTTGCTCCATATTGTACTATATAGTTAATTATACATATGAAAATATGTCACATCATCGTGGTTTAATTGTGTTGTAATAATATATTCATGAAAATAGTATTACTGTGAGCAACAACACATTCTTGGGGCACTTGGACAGATACTGTAAATGTCAAACGCACAGATGCAGGATGATTTCATTGTACCATTGCTCCTTGTCATTGTATTGTTCTGTTTGAGTAGCAGATGGTGCAATCAAACTGCTGAAGAAGACAGACTTATTCTCATAAGACCCGCCCCACCCCGCCTCTGATTGGTCTTCTTCATTTATTTTGTTCTCAAAACTTGACAACTGTTGGCTTATGCTCCAGTGATGTCTGTTTTTGGTGGTGTTGGAGCTGTAGTAACACTCCAACCTCTTCACTCATTCTCCAGAGCTGCTTTTTGCTTTAACAGTGTCTCCAGGCTCATTAGATGGTGCAGCCAGGCCAGCTGTCTCTGCTCTGTGACCTGTCCCGTCTGCCTCACCCAGTGAGCCCGAAGACACCGTAGCTGTGAAAGCCAGGCGGTGTGTTTTACCAGTAATTGTACATAGTCCAATGGCTATGTTTTACACATGCACAGGTCAATACCAGCTACGTTTATTTTACTGAATAAAGAATGCAGTACACATCACTTTTATTATTAAATGATATTGTTCAAGTCATTGTTTTCATGTCATGATAAATACTGTACCGTAGACTTTATATTGTGATGATTTTGTCATGTGCATGTTTTTATTACACGCCCAGGTATATTATCTAGACCAGCAGCCTTATTCATATTCACTCTCAGCAAGACTCTTCTCACATCTGCTGTGGTTACTAAAAGTGTCCGGTCCTCTGGAGGTGGGGTAGACTTTACAGTCAAGTCTGTGTTGAAGAGATCAAAGTGAGCATAAAATGTGTTCAGCTCATCTGGCAAAATGGCCTCACACATGATGGGGTTCTCCTGCCTTTGTAGCCTGTGACATTTTGAATCGCATTCTAAATATCGTAAGTGCTGCTGGTGTTGAGGTCCCTCTCCGGTCTCTGCCGATGTCTCCTCTTTGCCTCCTTAATGTCAGCTTTCAGTCTTGCTCTGGTGGAGCCCTGGATAGAGCCATCATCTCTCCATTCATTCAGGCCTTCTGGTCGGGGAATGATCATATGGTTGTTTCGATCAATATGTCATCAACACATTTGCTGATGTATGATGTAACTGGAGATATATTCCTCAAGACTGATGCTGCTATCCTGAGTGGCAGCATCTCCGAACATGTGCCCACCTCTGCACTTAAAACAGTCCCCTATGGCTGTTGTAGCTTGATCTGTCCACACTCTGACCTTTTATAACTGATGGGTTGACCCTTTTTATCAGCTGGGAGTAGGTGGGCAGAAGAAGCAGAGAAATATGATTTCATAGGACAAAGGGATGACATTAGAGGGCTTTGTTGCTATTTGTCAAACCACGGTCCAGGATATCTTGTCTTCTGATGAGGACCTAAACAAGCTGTAATTCAGGTAAAACAGTTCTGGGGTCTGTTTAATTAAATCACCAGATACAATGACAATGTAAAACAATTGTTTCTTCTTGTTGCTGCTGATGACATCACTCAATTACTGAAGTGCATTTTTTGAGTTTGCATCTTAGGGAATGTAAACACCAACAACAAAAACACTGGTTCTCTGGGCAAGTAAAATACTGGACATCTTAATATTAGAAATCTGACATCTGGTGAACACTATGCATCCACTCTGACATGGTTTGAGCACTGAGCACTATTCATGTAGACACAGAGCCCTCCTCCTCTCCCGTCCTCCTGCTGGAGTCCTGTGGACCCTGAACAAGGTCCGCCCATCCAGAGCAATAGCTTGATCCGGGATATTAGGAGTTAAGAACATCTCGTTGAAGAATTAGCAGACTCCGGTGGTAACGCAATTCACATCGACAGTAAGTGCAAATAACTCTGTTCTTGTCGAGAGAACCATCTGGCAGTGCTTTGAAACTGAACCTTCCATTCAAAAGACCCTTTTCTTTCTCCATTTCTGCTGAAAGAGGTTTGTTTATGCTGCCATCTACAAAGTTAAGGCTGCATTGCTTCATGACTTCCCAAACAACAGAGTGGGCTGAGGGTAATAATGTGCGTGTGTTAACTGCACATCAAAAAAATATATGATTTTTTTATTATCGCATTAGCTTTGACAGCCCTTAAAAAATATATAACATTTCCAATGTATTCCAGTGAACCTCCATTTCTTCCAGTTAGGGCACAGATGTACTCTGGGAAAGGCTTGGGCTCCTCATCCTCATCCTTCCTCAGGACACACGCCACATCACACACTGCTCTGTGGATGGCCTCATTGTATGTGTTCTGTTGGGTAAAATACAATATACTGTGATAAATACAATGCAAGTTATAAAAGATAAAGTGTAGCAAGATGCTGGAGCCATGACAATTAACAGAGGTGCACTAAAATAAGGGCTGGGCAATGTCTGCTGAACTGGCACATGACAATGTCTACAGTGAAACATCGGGATGGACAGTGACGTCGTTTATAAATTTGAGGCAGCATGTCCCCTCAGTGTTGTTGTGAGGCAGCAGTTGCATATTAGCTCACCACTGCAGCCATCACTGTTTCCCAGTGTTGCTCTGACATGTATCTCCCACTGTGTTTTCTCCAGTTGCATTTGGTGGGAGGAAGGGAGTGTTTCTGACCCTCTTTTGGCACTGAATGTTAAAAACTAAATAAACAGACATCAAGGTCCCAAGCACCATGGTGACCTCATCAACGTGAGGACGTCCGTGTGGTTCAGATGCATGCTAAAACTAGCCTCCAAGACAGGGTTACCTGTAAATACAAAGGAAGCCGTTGGGACCTCTGCACTCTAGGACGGAACAAAAAAACAACTACAAAAACAAAAACAACATTTGAAATATATATGTCACCAGGTTCAGATTAGCCCAAGTACAGTACGCAGAGAGCTTCATGGAATGGGTTTCCATGGCCGAGCAGCTGCAGCCAAGCCACACATCACCAAGTGTCGGATGCAATGGTGTAAAGCACGCCGTCACTGGCCTCTAGAGCAGTGGAGACGCGTTCTCTGGAGTGATGAATCACGCTTTTCCATCTGGCAATCTGATGGACGAGTCTGGGTTTGGAGGTTGCCAGGAGAACGGTACATTTCAGATTGCATTGTGCCAACTGTGAAATTTGGTGGAGGAGGAATTATGGTATGGGGTTGTTTTTCAGGAGCTGGGCTTGGCCCCTTAGTTCCAGTGAAAGGAACATTGAATGCTTCAGGATACCAAAACATTTTGGACAATTCCATGCTCCCAACCTTGTGGGAACAGTTTGGAGCGGGCCCCTTCCTCTTCCAACATGACTGTGCACCAGTGCACAAAGCAAGGTCCATAAAGACGTGGATGACAGAGTCTGGTGTGGATGAACTTAATATATGTCACCAGGACAGGCCAAATGACAGTCACCCATGTGTCAGTAGCTACAGGCATACCCTCTAGTTGATCACATGGAGGGTGTTGTGTCGTCTTTGGATAAATATGGGAGGAGTAATGTAGCCAGCATCTCTTGCAAGACCTTGTGGTGGAAGGATAATAGAAATGCAAACATAAAAATGACATGCTAACAGCACCAGATTTACATATATCAAAAGAGAATTGCAGAGATTGCAGCGAGAAACTGTGTCTGCAACTGCTTCTTATATTATTGATAGGTATGTCTTTTATATTATTGATAGGTATGTCTTTTATATTATTGATAGGTATGACTTTTATATTATTGATATCTATGTCCTCTGCACATGGAGAAGAGGTCTGGTCTGGTTGAGAACTGCTGACACTGGTCTAGGATGTTCTTCACCTCTTTGTCACAATGCTGTGACCCAACACTTACACACACAAATGCACACACATTATCAGAAGTTCACACAATGTTGACAACTGTATTTAACTGCAAGTGAAAGACTAAGACAGACCCAGACATTGGAGTAACTGAGTTTGGATTAAGGCCTTTGAAAGCACAAAATTACCTTTATTATAATGAAATGAGGATTAGTTGATAGCTGGTTGCTGTTAATAGCATGACAGGTAAGTGGAAAACATAGCTTGACAGCAAACATAGCTATAGCTAGCATTAGCTGCCAACGGGTGTTAGCATTCCTGCTAACGTTAGCTGAAACTCTAAAATAGTAAAACTCATCAGTTATCATGCCACTTTAATGTATAACGGAACAACTCAACCTGTGTTTATGGTCACAGAGTTAGCAGTGGGGAGAGAGACAGTTACCTTTAGTACCCCTGTAGGACCCCTGTAGTTAACTGACCATCTGATCGACACGCCCTCGATACGCGAAGCCAGTTTAACCGTTCACACTGGTTCAGTTCTGCAATAATACGGCCCTGATACTACCTCCAGAGGCAGATCAGCGCCGGAGCGACATTTCACCCCTCGCCGCCTCCAAGAGATTCACACTGAGATGGAGGCGGGTAATTGGCATATTAAGGCCCCATCCAAATGCCAGTGTAAATGGGGCTACTGATAGCTGGACAACTATCGGGGTACATTCACATGAAATCCGGTGGTGACACATTGCTAGGTTGTCATGCTACTAGCATGCTCGTCCTACTTGTGTTTGTTTGTCCACATCGGATTAAAACAATAACAGTAAACAACCAGGATGAGGCTGATCATTACTGCATGTTTTAAACTGGACCACAAGACCAAACTGAGTGATCACAAGTGAAACATCACACTACACAGAGAAATGTCTGTTGTGTTCCCTCTGGAGCATTTAACCATGCTAAATATCATGCCCTGCTACTGACCTGTTTTGCTCTGCCTCTGATCTGCTGTTATGACTCTGTCACACCAGGTTAATCTTGCCATTCCTCCAGTATCCTACTTTTTAAGTGGCGCACAGTGCCCCAGTTTTCTTTGCGGAGCCTCCTGTGGCCAAAAGGGAGTCCCTTTTTTAAAATGAATTGGATAACCTGCATTTTCGCCACACCCAGCTTTAGTCAGCTGTTTTTCAGATGTTTACATTCACAG
This sequence comes from Acanthopagrus latus, assembly GCF_904848185.1. Lineage (NCBI taxonomy): Eukaryota > Metazoa > Chordata > Actinopteri > Spariformes > Sparidae > Acanthopagrus > Acanthopagrus latus. Next base: position 4,851,214 of record NC_051055.1, on the reverse strand, counting down.
TGCTTGATTGTGAAACTCTCAGACAGACAAGTAAAGTCTGTTGTTGGCCGTTGAGTGTAAAAATAATACAACCTCTTCACTCATTCTTCGGATCTGCTTTTCATGGCAAAAGTCTCTAGGGTTTTCAGGTGGAGAAACCACACGATGAAAATGTCATTTTGGGGCCTGTGTGGGGTCACAGCGGGCAAAAATTTACCAATACCAGCAATATTGGGAAATACTGAAATACAGAAATATTGGGCACACGTGGGCCCCACAGTAAGGGGCCCAAGTGGGGCAGCCCATACTCAGCCAAAAGTGTGGGCTGAGTGTGGATGGCCCATAGTAACCAGAGTGGGTTAATACGGGTACCATGGCCCACAAAGGGCTGCCCACATTGTGACGAATATTGTAGCATGCTGTGTGTTTTTGGCATTGTTGAACCCCTAATTAGTACACTAAATTACTACCATAAGTATTTGCAATAAAGTATATTTTTTGCACTTAGAAAGTACACTCAAATGTAACTTGAAGTAAATTAAATCTTCAGGATATTCAAATGCATATTTTTAAGATTTGCTTTCAGTGTATTGTTAAAATTATCATTTTGAGCATACATTTCAAAATATACAACAAATATGTAAAAAAAAAAAAAGTTAAAGTGCACTTAAACACATGTAGCATTAATTTAAAGTATTTTTTTAATATATTCTAGAAATTGCACAATAGGACTGTTATTTTATAGTGTGTTGCCATCATTAATTGCAAATACTTATATATAGTATATTTTAAATAGATTCAAGTAATTTTTTCACAAGGGAGGCTATGGCATTCCATGTGGATCTGTTGGTTCTGAAATCATACTGGTGAGGTCCTGGCTTGCAGTAGAAATTATATTCCATCACTGCATAATATCTCTCAAATTAGCCATCAGACATCTCTATTAGTGGTGGCTTGACATGACTTTTCTTGAGTGATTGATAACATGTCTTCCACATTTTACCCCATGCCAAGCTTGTCTTCCACATTTTACCCCATGCCAAGCTTCCACATTTTACCCCATGCCAAGCTTCTTTAGATCTTGTGCACTTAACGTCTCTCAAGAGCCGTTTCATGCTGTGAAACTCTGTTTCTTTTTTTTTTTTTTGGTATTTTTTTTGGCCTTTTTCGGCTTTATTGACAGAGTAGCTGAAGAGTTTGGACAGGAAGCAGGGTAAGAGATGAGAACTCTGTTTCTGATGCTTTAACAGGGTTCAAGCTCCTTCAGTGGCAGTAAAGGCCAGCTCCCAGTGTCTTTCTTGGTTTTCACATTGCTTGATGAGATGCTTTGATAAATTAGATGTTGTAATTTTGTGGTTAAAAGCATTTTTGTTGCTCGTACAAAGTTTGCAATGGAGGACAATGTTCCTTGCATGTTTGACTGAGACCAGCTCAAAATAATGAATGTAGTTTGAGCTGTTGAAAGTAGACCTCTGTCCTCATCCTCAATCCCTCTGCTAATAGCCAACACGACCTGCCCAGACACCCCAGGGGTACATGTCATGGTTAGACAGCCTATCTGTGATAGGACAAAAAACAAATTGCGTTCTGGCAATGCAATAATGTAGTGTTACTTATTGTAGCAACTGTAAAACAGTTTCTGATTTGAATTTGAATCCCTTACAGTACTTGTTGCTAGGGAAATTAATGATACTAGTGCAGTGCCACTAGGAAATATGTATTCCTATAAAAAAGTGGGAGGTTAAGTAGCTTTTTCATGGATGGCCAAATAAGGCTGTGTTTGAAGGTGGGACGTCAGGGATATTTAGGTTTGTTGTGAAATCCAATATTCCAGGGTATAACTGGTCGTTTTTGACTATTATTGATTTTGTCATTATATTTCACCTTAAGAACTATTTACTTGGTGACATTATTTTCTGCACAACCTCACATGTGTGACTGTACAGTTATTTTTTTTTGACATACTGTATTAACACAATGGACCTAAAGTCACCAAAAAAAACCCATAACATCCGAGTAGAAAAAGTTAGATTTTTTTCCTGTGAAAATCACAAATATGTTTAACAAACCATTTTTTATTACTTATAATGCAAATATAAATTGATGTTTGCTAAATGTGTGCATACATTTTAAAAATGTACCAAGTTATATGTAACTATTGACATTTAAATGCAGGCAATGCTCAGGTCTCAACTCCAGCTGAATGAAGAGCTGCACTGCCTCCTCCACATTCAGCAGTCTCCTCATTAAACAAAAAAAACGACTCCACTACACACTAGACACACTACACTAAACACTACATAACACACTAACTATACACTCCAAACACACTAAATGTCATAAATATCTCAACTCTCAATATCGCTGTCTCTACACCGACTTCTGCCTGTCATTCATCTGCCTCCGTCCCTCCCACAACTTCCCGTTCCTCAACAACCAAACTTGCTGCTTGGATGCTTTTGTGACAAAAGCCTGTTTTTACCATTTCTTCCTGCACCAGACACAAAGCAAACGTGACGGCAATGTTCGCGAAAAAGCATGGCGGATATTATTTACCCTAAGTCCGGTTTTGGACCTGCCACCTGGCTACACACGAACATCCACAGATTCCGATACCACTTTGTTGTCTGCAAGTCTCCGGATCTCATCAGACCCGAACAGACTCGGCCCGGACTCGTTCAGTCTCATTAATCCACAACAGTCAGTTTAGATGCGCAGAACAGAATGGGATGGAACTGCTGGCAAAATCCCGGTCCATCTCGCACCGCTGCAGGTATAAATCCGCTTGTTTCTTAAGGTATGTCGTGGAAGTGAGCTCTGCAGTGATTGGCTCTGGTGCGCACATGACTGTGGTGGCTCCGGTGGACAATGCTGCAGAATTTGGAAAGCATTTATGAAGTGATTTATCAATGGTATCATTGCAGTCCAAACAAATCTGACGTCGCACACCCATGAACCACTCAGCAGCCATGTCGAAACTCTCAGGTCAGTCTGATCCTGATCCGCAGAGATATTTGAGGAACAGACACACACACACACACACACACACACACACACACAAATTGCTTTTACCGAGAGATTACAGTAATGAGTGAATGTGTGTCAAAACAAAGCAATTTTATGAAATGTGTAAACAAATCTAATATGTTCTGAATAGCCACTCATGTATGTTGGGCCAAAATCCTGCCATTATAGAGAAAGGATATCAGTCGTTCATCACATTCATACAAAGCCTTTTTGGGGATTCGGTAATTATGAAGGTAGCAAAGGAGAAATGGTCAGTTGACATTTAATAGAGCAACAAAGTCCACAGACAGAGGTCAGGGTTAATGGATGGCTCAAGAAAACATCAGACTTTTACATGGGAGGCAGCTGTTTATTTCCAACCATGAGTCAACATAGTTTATTACTGTAACCATGGCGATGAAGGTCACCTTAACTTAAGGAAGGACTTATTTTAACCTAATTTAACCTAAACCATGAAAATTCCCTCTTAAAAACAGTTGGAAAGGCCTTTGCAATGGATTTCTCCTCAGAAGCTCAGATGTTGTCACATGGATAATATCGTACTGCTGTCTTCTAGGTTGCAGGTCATATAAACATAGGGAATCTGACAAATAGTTACTATTTCACTGCTTTCCTAATTGTGCCATATTTCAGGCTAAAACAACATACTTGCTGACCCATTAGCTACTGTTAGGCAATACAACAGGAAAGGCAAAAAGTTGCAACAGAGAATTGCCTAAAATATCATCATTTAGCCTACTGGCTATACAGCTGGTATAGCTTTATATAGAAACATATATGATCAGCCCAATTAGGCCTTCATCACTGAGCTACTAATGCATACACTTTTTTCCCCCAATCCAAAACTCACACACATCTTATTTGCATTACCCTCCTCCTTAGATTCTCCTGCTTTAAAAAAAGACTGAAATGATGTTATGCCACTGGATTTGCCTCACAATCATACAATCTTTCCTCCCAGGCTGCATAATGTGATAGACAAAGGCTGTAGTATGCACAGAAAGAATACTTGGGCTCACCAGTAGGTGTGAAATCATTACATGTCGTTTACCAGAAAGGTAAGAATGTTTGTGTTTTGTAATGGCACAACGCATGCAGCTGGAGACTCTGAATGAGTCACTGATGGGTGCTTGTCATAAGAAATACGACTGTAAACATGTACAGTTCTCAGAAATGGACTGACGTATAAAGGCCTGTGTCTATTTTGATCCCATTTCCTTTAAATGTACCACGATTCCTGTTAGAACCATTGTGCATAAACCTGCACCTTTTTCTCTATCTATCTATCTATCTATCTATCTATCTATCTATCTATCTATCTATCTATCTATCTATCTATCTATCTCAAGATAAGCCATGATGACGAAAGAACCATCACTCAACCCTAAGTTCCTATTGATGTGAAATGACTCAGCCCAAACATAATAAAGCATGAGCAGGAGGGGTAATGAATGGAGCTTTAGTTACATGTAGGCTGACACTATCAGCCCTATCCACCTTTGCATGACATATTTCACTAGGCGGTAGCTCAGATCTTAGCTGTTATTTTAGATTGTACTTTCAGGTAAAATGTATCTCAGCAAAACATTCCTCTACAGTGACCAAGATGGTTTTGTTCTCCTCTTAGCCACGGTCAGACAAACCTGTCTGAATCCTTTATGTTGCTTCATTAGGCTTCAAAAACTCTTTGCACTTGGTTTCTGGTGCTTGAAGCTATGTGAACATGCACTTACAGTGATGCACTCTTTGATCCTCTATTCATGGGAAAAATACAAATGGACATTTAGTTTGAGTGTCTCAGATAAGTCCTTGGTAAGACACTGTACATATAAAACCTTGAATCAAATAAAGAACCAGATAAAAGCCTTACTTTTTTGTCACTCCACTGCCAGCTGCTCAAACATCCTTCAATTTGTCCCTTTTTTTGTTGTCATTTTTGCGCAGCATTTCAACAAAATGAACTGTTGCAGGAGCTGAAGAGAGCCTATCTTCAAGTACACAGTACACAGTGAATAGGGTTGAGAGGGAGCACTGTTTTTGTCGCCGCAGAAGGCTGCCTCACCAAGGCTGTGAGGAATGTTGTTTTTTCCATTTGTTTTTCTTAGTCATCCATATGTCCGTTATTGATAACAGGGGTGTGTGAGTGTACTAACCCACTCTGTTCAGTGTTTCTTTTGGTCATTCTATTTTCCTTTCAGAAACAAATATTATAATGTTAAACAAGTTACTTGATTTTCATTTTGAAATACAAAACTTAACATGGACATACAGGCATTTTTCTTTTTCATGTTCAGAAGGGATGAGCGAAACTCAAAAAAATGCTTTCATCTTAATTTTCTATTTCATATAATAAACAGTTAAATCACAAGAAAACAGAAGTGGAAAAAACATGTTTTTTTCATATTCTGAGACAGGATGTTGTCATTTACAAAGCAAGGAAGCAAATGAGGACACTGCTGTGTAGAAAAAAAAGTAGACACATGGACATAGAGTCCACCTTGTCATGGAAGATTATCACTTAAATACCTTGAATACGTAACACAATTTAGACATTTAGCATTTAGAGAAGTTTTCCTCTCAGTATCCACTGAAGAATATTGATTGAGAAAAATATGTAAGGTTAAATGAATACTTTCTTGACAGGTCTCAACTCAGAGCCTGTACTTGACTAATGATGCAAAAGGCCTTGGTTCCATCACTCAATCTGGAGTGTTCGGCTCATTTGACCTTACTGCAAGATAAGGGATACCACGTGCCAATGTTTTGCATTTGTTGCAACTGCTTCATCTGCACAGCAGACTACCTCAGGCCCTCCCCCCCAATAAGATGTGAGTTACACACTAATTACAGGATGGAATGGGAAATAAAATATAATCACATTTCATTGCTAACACCTGGTCAACAAATGAGGTAGTTGTAGTGTAATAATACTTAGTACTAAGTACATTTCATTTACATTATGCACATTTAAGCATTTTTACCCTGACTTTCATAACCTCTGCCAAGGAAGTGGCAGTATATGGTTATTGTTGATATACAAAATACATAAAACCATTAACCATTGCTAGGGTTATGAATGCCCTGTGTGTCATAGCAGGAGATTGAGTCTCCGCAATATTGATGGTCCAGTTTTTATAATGCAAGGCTACCCTTAAGAGGATCCTCGGAAAACTGCAAGATGCCATTGGAAGGGATGACCCCATGGTACTGAGTGATGTACAGGGTAATGCAATGTTGGAAGGAACAACAGGTGGGTTACATGAATTTTCTTTTACTTTTAGTCTTTACGTTGATTGGAAATTGATTGAATTAGTTTCCACCACAAATCCAAAGGGTCATACCACTGGAAACAAAATGCACGAAAGATTCTTGCTTTACAAGAACGGGATGTACTGGTTACTGATTCTGTATATACAGTGGCTTCTATAATGTCTGAGACAAAGATTTATCTCGCTCTCAGTTACCCTGAGAGCTTGTCAACTTCAAAAAAACATATTTCCATAATGAGGGATGGAAATTGAGCTCGCCCCCACCCCCCTTGCTGTTTTATTGTGTGTGTGTGAGACACATGTCTTGTTTTGAACAAATCATTTTCATAAGAAGCTGCCCAAGCTTGGCCAAGCTTAATTCAGAAATAAACACCCTTGCTTTTGTTATTTGGTTGTTGTCTTTTTTATATCTGCTCAAAATATTTCACACTTGTAGGGAGGCAGCAAGTGCCTGCATTTAAAGGGTTGACTTCCCTTCCTCTGTCAAGTTTATCTTTCATCACTGATCAAGCCTCGTCTTTTTTCCCTCCCAAGTCTTCTTGAGAGAGGACCTGACTGACATGACAGAGGTTGCAATGTGGGTGAAAACGTGAGCAGAATCAATCCTTATTTGGGAGGTTGGATAAAGGCTGATGGACAGGTAGCCAGGGACAAAAACAACAAAAGGTGAAGGCAGATAGACAGTGGCAGCTGCATATATTACGTGGCAGTCATAATGGAAGCATGTGTCAGGAGGAGATTGAAGGCAGACAGAATCAGAAAGTGGTTGAGCGTGAGCTTTGGTGAGTCATCACTAAGGTGGCTCCATTCATTATAAGTACACTCTGTCTCCATCCCCCAGTACAAGGAACAAGGTAAAGTTATTGCCATTTTTTAAATCACAAGGATTTAAACAACAAAACAATGTCTGAGACCTTTGAGTCCAGCTACATTTATTTTGGAAAAAGCAGTGCTGATGATGAACTGACATGTCACTCAGCCTAGAGAATGAAGCTGCTCTGTAGTCTGTTGGTACAGCAGCAGATACTGCAGCATGGTGAACAGACTGTGGCTGGGGTGGGTGTCGTCTGTTAGTATCCTTTGGGCTCTTTGCAGACAACTCACTTCACCGATGCTCTGTACATGAGTACCAGTAGGTCTGGGTGATAAAATGTAGGTATCAGCAATAGACATGTCATCGATGGCAAATAAAAGAAAAAGTTTGATTGAACGTTCGATAGTTTGACATGTCTGCATTACATGCAAACCACTGGAAAGCCTGTAAGAAAACACTCATAAACAGCCAGTCGTGTCCCTTGATAATGGAGCAAGACAAGAGTGACACACGAACAGCCAATCAGTCAGCCTACCAATATGACAATATTTGTATTTATTTCTGTAATTTTATTTGTGTCTTTTTCTTTGTTGTGTTATCATAAATGATGGCTTGTGTGCCTCAATTTAGAGGTAAAACTTAAATGAACAAGGATAAATGTACCTCACTTTTCACCTGGTCTTTGGAAATGATACAAAGTTGGACAGGTAAGCTAAAAAATGATCAATAATTATTGATAATGACAGATATGAAACTTTTTTTCTTTCTTTTTTTTTTTTTTTTTTTACCATACTGGCCAAACCTAGGTACCACTGATGTTCTGGTGGTTCTAATTGGCCGCTGTAGAGCCTTCCTGTTCTGGGTCGTGATGAACCAAGTCAGTTTGAGATGTTTCCAGACAGGCTGCAGTCAATAGATCATGTGTAAATGTTGACCAGAATCTTGCTCCGGATTTTAGCCTTCCTACGTTTTGCTAAGGAAGGCCTTGTCATGTGATTTTTTTAACCAGGGTGGTGATGTGTGATGACCAAAATAGTTTCTGAGTGGTGGTAATTCCAAGGAACCTACACCTCAGCTCCACTGATATAGAAGGAGGGGGGCTTCACACTGAATTATAACAGAGTTTTTCACAACAGGTGCATCAGCTGAAAGGGGCACAGGGGTGAAAATAATCTACAAAAATGTAGCAATGATTGAAGGAGCTACTGGCCGCTGCATGTGCATGTGCCGCCGTCGTCATAGCAACCCCACCTTGGAGGATGGTCACAAACCACACATCCCTCGCTGGAGTTCATCAGAAATATGTTATATAATGGGAAAATGCAAAAAGCCCATTGGTGTGTGAATAAATTCCCCCTGCCACTGTGGACCCTGTGGGAAAACACAGAAATGTGAGTGTTTGTAGGATATCAACTGTACAGTAATACTGCCCAGTAATATACTGTACTGCATATTAGTCTCTCTGGGTGGGGATCAACAAATAGGCTTTGTAATGAAATATAATTTAATAGCCTAACCTAAGGTGCAGAAAGAGAGAGAGAGAGAGAGAGAGAGAGGTGGGATGTTCACGTTCTCCCATCCTGAGTGATTCAATCATAAGTGGACAGCACTGAGCCCAGTCACACCTGGCATTTAATGGAATAAATGAATATGTTTTTAACACAAAGAAATACATATTTCAATACTTGATATCTGTCATAACAACGTTTGCCAAATGAACAAAGTCAAAAGAGATAAAAATGTGATGTATACAGAATTTTACAAACTTTATAGTGTTTCTACTGACTCAACTAAAGTTTAACCAACTAATTAACTAACTAACTAACTAACTAACTAACTAACTAACTAACTAACTAACATCTCAGAAGCAGACAGCAATGCCCCGACTAACTGACAGTTTTCCCCATAAAATATTTATTGTATTTAATGTATTTAATAGATTTATTCTAGCCTTTGCACAAAGTATGAGTAGTTTCTCCACTTGCAGCAACTCTTATGGTCCTGCTTTTTGTAAGAAAACCTGGGATATTGCCAGTCCCAACAATGACGCGTTGGGATGGTGACCAACCCATCGTACAATCACAAAGCATTGTTGTTTGAGGAGATGAGAATGAAGCTCAAAAATATCAACAAAAAAAAAAAATCTTACAAATATCACCTTCATATAATCAAGCCTGCTTGGGTTTAACATTTAATTTATGTAAAACATCCGTGTGTCGACAAAGGTTAAGAGCAGACTGCGTGTTCTTCGTATTTTTGTACAACTACGCTGTAATATGTTGTTCTACAAGCTCTCATAAGATTTTCTGTTTTCCACAAGGCAGAATCCATACCTCTTACATGTGCTTCCACTTTCGATAAATGTTGAAATTTACACTTACATGAGAACTTCATGCTGACAGAACTCATGCTGAAGTCCTGCTGGAACTGTGGTGTAAAGGTCTAAGATACCATTCTCATACGTAGGTTAAAAGGTATAATACTCTGCCTTATTGTTTTTCTGCACTTTGGAGCTCAGACATTAAATCCCAAAGAAAAATCTCTCTTGCACTCAGTGTTGGCTTTGTACAATTTATTTAAGCACCAAGTCATAACGTGTCACACACAAAGAGCTGTCTGTATGGCCATGCCATCTAGTGTTGACTAGAGGGCATGACTACTTGTATGAAGTTCTCATATATGGGGTCTGTAATAAATGGAGCCACATGTGTTATTCATGTTTAATGTTACATTTATGGATAACTCAAAAGTGAAATGGAAGAATAACACATCATTGCAATACATATTGCCATAGAATTGGATATTCACCTCAAATTCACCTCATCTTAAGCCATTTTATCCTCACAGAGTGCCATCTTTTGCTTCAGTGAGAATCTACCAAGGCCCCAACTATCTTTCAACAGCTTTAAGTGGTCACTCCTTACAGTGGAAAAAGATCAGGTATGTCTCTGCAGGAAGCAAATTCCAAACCCCCGTGGGTTAATACACGCGAAAATAACTATAAACAGAACTCAAAATTAAAAACGTTAACAAAAAATGATTGGGTTGTCATGAATCAGACCTTTTGTTTTCTGATGTGCATTCATCAGTACATGTTGCAGTTTAACTGGTCCATAAATTATAATTATGTGATTGTGCATATATGGATTTTTACCTCAGCAGACATTATCTCAGTGACATACTGACATAAAGGTTCCAATAAATCCTGAAAATCACCACCACAGAAATGGTGTTTATGAATGCCAAAAAATACACAGTCTGGCCAAACAATCTTTATGACCATTTAAATATCTGTCATGGTTTTAAGTTTCATATTACTGCTCTGAATTTTCTGAAATCTAGCAGGGGGGGTCCTGGCAACGATGCGTCCCCATGGACGTCGGGTTAGGAAGATTTGCAGTTGCTCTTCAGGGCACTTAAGCTTCTTGGAATTGGGGGACTGCAGAACAAGAGAGCCATCAAAGAAATCACTGTTGCCAGGGCCTGATCACCTGAGTCATCTGACCGAGTTTTCTGATGTTGAAAGACCAGGAACACCTGATGACCCCAGGTTACATACCTGATTTTGTGTCTAGGTTGCACTTTAAGGTGTGTATTAAAACCAAGATAAAACTAGAATGGCATGTAGAAGGGTGCATACCTCGATCAAGGTCCCACAGTCAACTTTTGTAGATACCAGCCACCTGAATATGCCTAATTTTTCACTGCTTTGGTATGTAGACTCAGGGTTTGGTTATAATAGACACAGATTAAATATTTAACTGTCATTTATCATCACAGTAACAGCGTTACATTCATTGGCAGCTGTAAACACTCATGAAAACATCAGAAAAATACATACGTGGGTTTGGTACCTACCTGTGTACTAAACATATAAGGAGTAATTAACGTTTATGATCATAAGAGAACGTTACATACGTTGTTTTTGGTACCTATCTGTTTCCCGAATATATTTGTACGTGTGTTACTGGGTAAATGAGAGGCATTAACTTATAGTACTTTGTAGAAGAGTGCTTTAAGAAGTTCACTCCATTGGCTTGCATTAGTTCACGTGCAGAGCTGACATTACTATGGCGGTGACATCAACATACGGTCCAGTGCTCAATGAGGCGCCTATGTATATATGTCTATGGAATTATGTTTTATGCATCATTTCTCCTCCACCAACACAAGACTGGTGATGTCTATTCCCATGTTTTAATGGTCAAGAATAACAATGATACCATATACTACATCATAAATTATTCAGGAGAAGGGGTACACTGTAAATAATTTTGCACCGTGTCAATTTAAACGTCTTGATTCAGTTGCTGCCTTAAGCATTTAACTTAGTTTAGGTTGAATAGTTTATGACATGGGTACTCAAATACAAATTTTAAAGGGCCACAAAGATTTTTTTTCAATGACTCAGAGGTCCATGTATTGAGGTCAGTCAGGCCACATGCAATAATACTGTAATATTCAAAACAAAATGTCCTTTTCATTCAAAACAACAAAAATGTGAACATAAATCAAAATACATAGTTGAATATTTCCTCTTTTTGTTTGCCTTCAAAAATTGTGTCCATCCCTTCAGTCATGCATTCTTTTATTATTTCTGCATCTGAGAATGGCTACTTGTGCTTACCCAAAATCCACACCACTCTAAGTGAGCACTCTGTTGCTTTTTGTTGTTGTGTCATAGATGTGACAAGAATCCTGCTGATTTCACTGCATTCATTTTTGTTGTTCTTACCTCTGAAGTGTGAGAAAAATTCAAAATTCCTATGCTTTGTCTCATAATGCTGTTTCAAATTGGAAATCTTCATCACAGCTCTAGTCTCCTGGCATATTAAGCACATAGGTCTTATGCTGGCTGGAGGGAGAATGAATGCAAATTTTTCAGTCCATTCTTCATGAACTGCCGATTTTCACTGTCCACTTTTCTTTTGGCAGTAAACTTGGAACACGCCATTTTCGTGCAATCTAGCTCCTATAGCCGGCAAAATGTCACTATGTGTACTGCTCCAAAAAATGAAAGTGAAAGTGAAAATTGCGCTGCAGCAGTGAGTGACCCAGCTGTCTGTGTATTGTTGGGAGACAAGTCCCGGTATACAAGTGCTGACCCAACCAAAACACATGGTGAAGGACTTACAGTTCGGGGGCCATAAAAAGAGAACCACTGGTTTAAGATGTAGTTTCAGTAAAATTCAAGATATTTAGTTGAATCAACAGCTGTTTAGTGATACTGACAACCATTATAATTCAATTTGATTTCTTTACATTTGAAGAGTACTTTAAAGAATCAGTTCTTCATTTCCCACAAGAAACAGCAGTAGCTGCTCCTATTGGTGCTACTTTGTTCTGGCATTTGCACAAAGACATCGTGTTAACCAATTGACGATGATTTGATAAAAAGTATTAAAGTTTGATAAAGACTGTATTCTACCGACCTTTATCATGGTTAGCATGGTAGTTTTTCAGTTATTGTGAAAAAAAGAACCATGACTTCTCTCAAAATGTATTGAAGACAAATAGCGCATTTCCATAACTATAAAAAAGAAGAGTCTCAGGAGGGTTCTACCTCTCAAACAATGCATACTAGGACGTCTGCCAATGTGTTGATAATGTTTCTTTAAAAAAAAAATAAAAAATAAAAAATTCTATATATTTCTATTTCTTGATTGAACTCTGTACATTACAGTCATCCAACATTTAAGTCAAAAGACTTTAAGTTAAAGTTAAAATAACTAACTGGTCTGAATGTATATATCAATTCTGTCATCACTTTTTATAGTGTAATGGTGAATTTTGTTAGACTGTGAGAATGAAACAAGAGACCATTGGAACAACATTGGTAACTGGAACACATCAGCCATGATGCCCATTGCCGTGTTGACCCATAAGTACTCATTAATCATTATTACATTATTACATGAATACTCAGTAATGCAATGCACTGACAGACAGACATATCACCTGGCAAAATACTCATAATAGCTTCTGTGGCTGTAAGTGTCACTGGGACCACATTTTGCCATGATGACACACAAACACACACACACACACACACACACACACACACACACACACACACACACACGGTGAAATGCTGGTTACTTTTCAGAGTATCTGCTGCCAGGTGCCTCTTAGCACTTAAATGTTATCTTTGTAATTCTGTACACTCAAAGGAAAGGGCTCAAACATTGACTTTAAGTATTTTAATTACATGTAATTATATTTCTTAAGTGTAAATGGTCATGTGTAATGCAAGTTTTTCATCATGAGGAGGAGTCAATGTTTACAAGTACTAAATGTTTCAGGCTAAATATTAATATCAATTTGTTCAAAGTAAGTTTAACTATTTTCTTTAAGTAGCTTTAGTTTAGCAAACTAGACTATGTATTTGCGTATGTCACATAAGAGATAGATAGATAGATAGATAGATAGATAGATAGATAGGTAGATCCTTGAAACTTTGTGTTTATGCCATTGGCTCACTACTTTACGTCACGACGTCTTGTTGTTGGTGGAGGTGGAGGGCAGGAACAGGGCATCGAAGGGGAGCTAATGAGCAGCAGCATCACCGAGAGTATCCGAAAGGTGCTCGCGTTGCAGGTGAAATTAGACGGGATATTATGATAACTGATGTAAAGGGAAGGCCGACAGACACCCGGGGGCTTCTACCGCTTTACAGCTAACGGGAAGGACGCTGACAGGAACATGAAAACAGGTTAGTAAATGCTCAGTCTGAAACGTTCGCTAGCAGCTAGCGCAGGCTAATGGACTCACGCTAGTTAATGTGTATCGGCTCGTGATGATTTTCGTGTGGTTGCAGTATCATATAGGCCTATAAGCTGTTTAACCCGACAGACCGCTGGCGTGGGCGGATTTTTTAACCGAATTTTAGTAGCCGCTAAAAGATTAGCTTACCTGGCTAAAGATAACGCTGTTACCGTGTTTAGCAAGCAGTGAGATGGACACTGTACCACTATATGAAATTGCTGGAAACCAGTGACTGGCTGCTAAAGGCAGTCCATGCTCACTTGTATATTTGTTAATGTATACGTATTAATGTATTTGATTTATATTGCATCTCATATTGCGAATTAACTTGGACTGACATTACAATATTTTCTTGTTGGGTCAAAGTGTGTTAAGTGTTAAGTGTATTGTTGTGACAAGCACAGACTGCAGGTCACGGTTTACCACATTTTAGTGACCTCCCCATTTACTCAGTCATCTCTCATACAGCTGCAGGTGCTGTGACACTGAGTCAGACCACACTGCTCACTGCTGTGTTTAACCTTCCAGTTGATGCACCTATGACATCCCAACACATACAACCCCACTTTCACCCCTGGCTCCAGATTGCGTAGGACTCTTGAGGTTCTTATCCCCTGGGTGTTTTTCTTACACCTCAAGATAAAGTTATCGAAAGGATGTTTATGTGTTCGTTAAGTAGTTGGACCTGTTTTACTGTAGAACAGGAAAGTTCAGTTTCAGTCAGCATTTCCTGTGGAGATATTTTCATCCTCCTTCTTCGTCATGCTGCCCACTTTACTTCAGGTGTAGCACTTTATACATGCAATGTTCAGACAAGTACACAGCAGTGTGCCAGCCACTACTTTAATTTGCAGGTCAACTTCGAGTTGAGAAAATTCCAAGATTATTTAAGATGAAAACTTTCTGTGGGTAGTAAATGAAAGAAGAATAAGAAATGATATTGTGGCGATTTTTTTAGGGATGGGTGGTGGTACTTTTCCAAAATATTAATGCAACAAGATTTTTGATTTATGATCCACATAGCTGATGATTGAATCAACAGTAAAGTAGATATAATGACAAAACTAAAGGCAAATGTTAGAATAGCAAGAACATGGTCTGATAGTTTCAGCCTCTTACTGTAATGCAGCTGTTAAGACCAGGAAAAGACAAAACCTATACCGTATTACTATTTAACAATATTCAAAATGTAAGACATTAAGTGGTCTCATACCATTATAATGATATGATATTAATGATATTTCCCCTGTCTGAGTGAAAGGGTTACTTTCTCAGACTGTATTTAAAATGTTATATGCTGATAAAAAAGCAAACCTGTTACTATATCATAAGCAGACTTTATTGAAAATAGAAATTTTATATATATATATATACACACATAATAAAGCATTCAGTCATGCATTCATATATTGTAGTACGATGTTCACCATCATTGATACGTAAAGGTGTGCCAGGTGTTTCACGTCACGTAGGCTACAAGGAACGACACCAGTTGAAGTAAACACAAGCAGTAGGCAGCCTGAAGGCGAGTGATGATGGGTACCTCTTATTTTACCTAAATTGTTTCCACTTTTCTCTCACTTGCGTCTTTGTCCCCGCACTCTGAAGATTTGTAGAGACACACGAGGGCCATGGGAGGAGAGAGGACCAAGGAAATGTGTTTTAACAGAACTGAGATGTTTTTCCTCCTTTTCCTGTCAGTGGGCTTCATCAGCTGTCCATCATGTCAGATGGATAATGACAAAAATGCCATTATCTATACATTTTTTATATTATAACATGGAACTCAAATTGTTGAGATTTAAATAATGAATAAAATTAAACTGATGTGCTGTATGCGTAATTGTGCACAGCTCTATTAACGTAGAGATCCACCTGTCATTTCTTATAGTGCAGGTGGTGATGATGATGTTTTACTCCTTAATGAAATGTATCACTTGCACATCTAATATTAATCACAGTGTTTAGTTTTATGACAGATTTTTCCATGCTGTCCATGGATAAACCTGCAATTTGTGCATCACTACCATGATAAAAGCAAATGTGTTACTGCAGTTTAAACTGTAAACAGCTCAGACATTTATGTGATTTACGTTAAAGGGACAATAGTTTAGATTGTGATTGTGACTTGATTCACAGATGGCCTAGAATAAAGATAATTTCTTAGTTAGTACTAAGTTAGTACCTTGCTTTATTTCATCTACTGCCTGTGCCCTACATTATAACCTATCCTTTATACCTGTATAGATATCTTCGAAGCAGATGGCAAACACTTTGGCTGGATGATCACTTTATTTTTTCTGATCAGTCTGATCCACTCCAGCGTCCGTATATAACTAAGGGGGGGTGTTGGTTGGTAAAAAGACTTCTGTGAAGGTCACTGCTGGGTGTCCTTGCTCATTGTTCCTCTGACATCACTGCCACCACCTGATTACGTGTCATTATTTCACGAGTTGGGAAATGCGTCAGAATATTGCGTGTTCACCTGGTTGATAAGTTTAGATCAAAGCCGAGCTGAGATGATAAAAACATGCATTTACCTCAGTTGACCCGGGTGTAAATGTAGAGCATACACATTCCCATTGCCCACAAAAGCCTGATCTTAGTGGGTTTAAGTGGGATTTTTATTTATTTACCATTAAAAAATAACCAGGCAGGAGGAGACTTGATAAACTTATCAAGAAGGCCAGCTCCATCCTGGGATGCCCTCTTCACCCAGTGCGGGTGGTGGGAGAGAGCAGCATGATGGAGAAGCTGTCATTGCTGCTGGTGAAGGAGTCCACCCCCTGCAGGTCACTATCTCAGCACTGGGCAGCTCCTTCAGCAACAGACTGATACACCCCAAGTGTGAAGGAGAGGTATCTAAGTCCTTCCTCCCTGCTGCTGTCAGACTGTACAACCAGCACTGCTCCCTATAGACCTCACTGTGCAATACAACGTTACAAAAGTAATTTCTGGTTTGCACTATCTGGTCATTTTTTAAGACCCATATTTATTATTTGTATTTGTAAATAACAATTCACTGCCACTCTGTTTGATATATACAAATAAAGATGATATTGTACAAAATTAACATGTAATTATAGTCTATTCTGTTTCATAACTTTTTAATTATATTTCTTATTTTTTACCATTGTTATTGTTTTTGTAATATTCTGTCCTTTTGGCTGCTGTGGCAAACAAATTTCCCTGTTTGTGGGACAATAAAGGAATACTGATTCTGATTAGAAAAGGGCTATTGGTTAGAACTGAAGAGGCCTCTTGGGTGAGAGGTGAAACATCTTCAAGTAAGTGAACAAATCCAGTTGCCTACAATACAGCACTCAGAACTACCATGACCTGGATGTATGAGAACCTTCATCAAGAGACAATGATTTTACAGTTTGATGGTAGTTTAGGTATTCTTTGTTTCAGGTGAAGTTGCCAATCTCCTCTGTTAAACACTAGGTGAAACCTTGGGTTCTTTTGTTGGTGGAGTGAATTTTTAGTTTCAAGAGATGATAAAGTGCTTATCCAGAGAACCAAACTGTTGACTTGCCTCTAAGCTGTGACCATCTCCTCTAGCATGCGGTGACTGAGACTGAGGCCAAAAGTGGGTCCTGTGGTGGCAGAAGCAGCAGCAGGCAACAAGCTTAGATGAAGGATGAAGAGCCCAGTGCACAGATGCAGGGATGTGGAGCACAGTCGTGGGCAGGGTGGAGTCGGGGCAGGAACCAACTGTCTGCAGGCAGAACAGCGCATCCCTATCTCCAAAGACGTCATCACTTCTTCCTCTGCCTCCGCCATGTGGTTCATCAGGGACGCCTGTGGCATTATGTGCGCTGTTATCACCTGGCTGCTGGTGTTTTACGCAGAGTTTGTGGTGCTGTTTGTGATGCTGCTGCCCTCCAAGAATCTGACGTACAGCATTGTGAATGGGACGCTGTTCAACTTTCTGGCCTTTCTTGCCCTCGCCTCACACCTCAGGGCCATGTGCACCGACCCCGTAAGTCAGACTTGTTTGGTATTTCAAGCAAATTCTCTTGCTTACGTCTTATGTCATGCAGACCAGTTTAGCGTATTAAGCTTGATACAGTTCTGGTTAATGGAGCTTCACTTTCATAAAATTGTATGTAGTATGTTTAGCCTCTGCTTACTTGTTTCGTTATGGTGATTAATGACCCAAATTACACTGAATATACTGTGTGGTCATGTTTCTTGCTAGGGGGCAGTGCCCAAAGGGAATGCTACAAAGGAATACATAGAAAGCCTTCAGCTGAAACCAGGGCAGGTGGTCTACAAATGTCCCAAGTGTTGCAGCATCAAGCCTGATAGAGCACACCACTGCAGGTAGGACAAAAAGGACATGGACTTCTCACAATCCTGCACTTCCAGCTGCAGTGTTTTGGTGCAGTGAAAGAGTCAGACTGTAAATTCTGACTCTTGTCAATTTGTGCTTCTCCGAGAACTTAGTGCTACTGGTCTTGTTTTTTTGCACCATTGTTGTTGCTATTTGATGGTTGGTACAATGTTCATTTTAGTTGAATCCACTCCCTTTCCTTCACACTTAACTTGCAGTCTCTCTCACAGTGTTTGCAAACGCTGCATACGGAAGATGGACCACCACTGCCCCTGGGTTAATAACTGTGTTGGGGAGAACAACCAAAAGTACTTTGTGCTTTTCACAGTAAGTTCACCACAAGTCCGAGTCTCTCATAATGTGGATGACTTTCATATTCTAAATTGAAAAAGATTGCTAATGACCTATTTTCAACCTTTTGACAATAAGAGGTGCAGATGAGAAGGAATCCTCAGTGGGTAACTCTGTTCGCAGTGAATGTTTGTGGTGAATGGTTGGTCATTGTGTCCCTTTTTTTTCTTTTTACCTAGATGTACATTGCACTCATCTCTCTTCACGCTTTGGTCATGGTGATCTTCCATTTCCTTAACTGCTTTGAAGATGATTGGACAAGTAAGTGTTTGTTTTGTCTAAACCTCTGCAGCCCTACATTACCTATACTTGTGTAAAGAAAAGTCTTTCCTCTAGTACTCAAAACTGGAGGCTAAACTGACAGTCATCCTTTGAAATGTTTTTTTATTGAGATGAACATTTTCTGTCAGTGACATAAAATGATATACTATGATCCAGTGTTTCCCCTGGGGTGCTTGTAGCAGCAGAGGTGTCACATGCGCATAATTCTTTTTTGTAGGTTCACAAAGTGCGACGTCTGCAAGGTTTCTGTATCTGCCAGAATCATAATGGCTTTAAGTACATATGAGGTTTCATGAGCCAATTTTCAAACTCATCTTAAAATACAAACATGCAGATGCAAGCTTTGGAGGGGACAGTGTCAAAACATGATGGTTTTCTTAAGAGAAATTCCTTAAGGAACACCATAGAAAATGTCATGGTGCCCCTCAGGCACAGTAGGCAGGCCTCCAGGATGAAGATAAATCTGTGCATGATGAATACCTACCCTCTTTGTATCAACTTGGATCAACCAAATGTTGTTTATTCTACAAACTATTGTTAACATGTGTTTTCCATATACATGATTGTGTTTACTGTAACAGAACTGTAGAAGACGCATGTGAAGTTGCAGGACAGTTTTTTTTTTTGTTTGTTTTTTTACCCTTTTGCAGTGTGCAGCATTGCTTGCTTCAGTTTTGACATTTAACAGATGCTTGCTTTAATTGTTGAGCTGACATATTCAGGTAAGCACAAGTTCTTTGTTTGTATGCTTAATGCTTCACTTATAAGTGTATTTGTGTGTGTGAAAGGTCTGGATTTGAAGCATCAGCAGTGTAAAAACAACAACTTTTGCTTCTATGATGCTATACTGAGTGTGTGAAATAATGTAATGTTAGTTTTCTAAAATTATAAGATCGCGTCCTCTCTTTTCCGCTATATGGATTCTTGCGATGTGTTAATTGACCTGTAGCTAGGCTATATGAAGCAGCTAAAGGCCGGCTATATATGTAGGGCAAAATAATAATGTTATAATATTGTTAAATAATAACCCCCCCCCCGTTAAATCAGAATCAGAATCAGAATCAGAAAAAGCTTTATTGCCAAGTACGATTTTACACATACGAGGAATTTGTTGTGTTGATGTTGGTGCATGCATCAAATGACTATTAAGTGAAAATGTAACAAATTAACAATATAAACTAAATAATTTTAGCGCGGAGGTGCGCTTCTGCTGGCTGCATTTAGGGGAAACACTGGCCTCATTTAATATAATATAATAGAAAATAATAAAATACAATACTCATGGGTATGAATAAAATGTGTGCAATCAGATTGTTGCCTCATTGATGCATAAACAGTGTTGTTTGCCTACCCGCTGCTAAAACTAGTGATAAAAGTCACCCAGATGACAACATTGAAACTTCAACAGTAAGTCTAGAAGGAGACTTGAAATACTCAGTACATTTACATTATGTTTGAAAATGTTGTACTATTGTGTTAAACCGCCAGATTTAACTACACTTTTAAAGTCCATGTAAGCACATTAGTCCGACTGAAATCATGTTAAATTAAATTCGGACTAACGCACCCCGATAATGTGGTTGGAAGTCGATTTACTCTTTCATGTATCTAAATGTAATCTGGTAATCATTACTACTCAACAATCCAATCTAAACCTCCTGATCCTCAAGATGCACTAGCCTTCCTGGTGGCAGTTGGACATACTTGTGGACACAATTGCTTTGACACTTTGCATCCTCGCTAGTAGTGCTGCTGTAGACACTTACCAGTGGAGTCATTTCTTTACACGTAGTGTATAGCACTTCCTCATATAGCCCTCTCTCTTTGCCCCTTCACATCTCTCCCTCCATGTCCCTTAATTCCCTAGAGTGCAGTTCCTTTTCTCCTCCAGCAACAGTCATCCTCCTTATACTCCTGTGCTTTGAGGGTCTCCTCTTCCTCATCTTCACCTCTGTGATGTTCGGCACCCAGGTCCACTCCATTTGTACCGACGAGACAGTAAGTGATCCATTTAGTGACCAACAGTCCTTTTACTTTCTTTTTGTTTAACAACTTCCTTCTGCTCTTCTCCCTGCTACTGCCTCCCTTTGCATTTTAACACTAGCATCTTTGACCACCTGCTTCTAATCCAAACCGTTCACACTAAACAAGTGACGACTCATTCTGCTGAAGATAATAGTAGTTAGTAAATTATGTGCAAGTATGTACAGTGACTGGAGACATTGCCTGAAAAGTAACTGCCAAATTCAACATTTTAAAGGTGAATTGGTGGTGTCTGTGTAGCATTCACAGTGCTGATGGTAAGACCAGTAGTTCCGCAGAGCAACAAAATGTTAAATGTGTGGATGGTAGAAGCACAATGGTTGTGTAATCAAATTTTTCCAACTTTCCAAACGTTGCTGGACTGAATGGCCAAAATTATGATAGTGAAACTAGTAATTTGGTGGAGGTTTGGGCGCCAAGAAGAATTTATCCACAATTCTACAGACACTTTCAGAAGAGGCATATAATACTCCTTTCATACAGAAGATTCAAGTCTTCTTAACACACATTCAGTGTAACTTGGAGTTGGAACCTTATGAGACAACGTCAAAATCTCTTTATTGTCCAAATATGTAAGTTTGTATATCTCTCTAATGTTTATTTTTATTTTGGGGGGGATGGTTTTGACTAATTGTTGTTTACAAGTCTGTATCATTTAATTATAACAGACACACCATGGTCTGAAGGATATGATTGTTGTTGAGCAATTCAGAAAAGACCACAGATGTGGGTTTGACCTGTCAGTGAGTTGAGCATAACTTAGAGCATAGTAGACATTCAGTTCAGTCTCTCCCAGGCTGTTCCACTCAAAGTTACTACTCACTTTACCCACCAAGGTATTTGGTCTTTAGCTGATTCTCTTATCTTGGCTGTTACCTCAAAAGCACAATGTTTGACCCCAGTGTAAAAACAAAGTGTTCTGTAACCAATTATTTTAATTTTTTTTATATAAATGTTTTTGGAACCTGATGAGATTAGTTAACTACAGTTGTAAGCAAAAGTTTTTATATATATATATATATATATATATATATATATATATATATATATATATATATATATATATATATATATATATATATATATATATATATATATATATATATATATATATATATATATATATATATATATATATAACTTTTGTAAGGTAAGGTTATCCAAAACTGATAAATAATATACATTTCAGAATTATAAAAATGGCCTTCTTCTGGGAACAAGAAATGGGTAAACAACTTAAGGCTGTTCTGCAGCAATGGAGGTTGATCAAGCTTTGAAAGTTGGTGCTACCAATTCTTACAGGTGCCCCAACTTGTCTTGATTATTTACAACCCCCTCTGTCTGCATAAAGTAGTGTTGGAACACACCGTGGTACCATACCCTCATACCCAGTTTTGTACTGCAGAAAGTATTGTGTTGGTATTAAAATGGCGAGATAAAGGCAATTAACAATGGAAGAGAGACAGACCAACATAACACTGAGGTCTGGCAGACCCAAAGCCACAACAGAATCAGAAGACAAATTTCTGAGTGTCAACAGCTTGCGTGATAGGCAGCTCACAGGACAATAGCTTCAAGCACAGCTTTATAGCGATTGTAGTAAACAAGTCTCAGTTTCAACTGGGAAGAGAAGACTCTGAGTTGCAGGTTTGACAGGTCGAGTTGCAGTAAAAAAGCCATTGCTAAGTCGTCAGAATAAGAAAAAGAGGCAATGAAACAGCCAATGGTTGAACAAGGAATGGAAGAAGGTGTTTGTTACAGCCAACCTAATGGAAAAACTCGCAGAGAGGGTGTGACATATTTAAAAGGATGTGCAGACATCACATAAATGGTTGAACCATTTGTAAGTTTTATTGTGAAATCAAAAGAACAACAAATAAACTACATACCACAAAAAGGCTTGAGATCCCGGCTGAAATAAACAAAGGGGAAGTCACTGAACCAGCCACACAGTGGGCCGTTGCACCTTGCTATCCCTTCTAAACTAAGGGAGAAAAATTAATCTAGCCTTAAATTAGCCAAAGAAAACTGAAAACTTGACAACTGGTGATCTCCAAACCAAACTACAAGCAAACTAACAAAACAAAGCACTGAAAATCAGGTGGGGAAAAAGGCAAGAAGGAGACAAATGGAAAAATATCCCGCTTTCTGATGTGAGCTGGGCAGTGGCTCCAGAGAGAGTGAGACTTCCACTCAATCCTCCTTTAATGCTGTCATCAGGTAATTAATAATACCTGGAGAGATGTGTCTTCCTTACAGATAAAAACACTGACAAAGGTGCCAAAGAGCAAAGGGAGAGAGACAGAACAGGCAGAGGGAGAGAAAAAACAACCAGTACGGGCTCACATGTAACAGTGTTATGGACTGCTGAATCGAGATTTGAGATCTTTGGTTTATCAGGCAGGATTTTTGTACGCCATAGAGTAGGCGAAAGGATGGTTCCTCAGGAAGCCTGATGATCTGGGGGTGTTTTGCTGGAACCAGGGTCAGTGACTTGTACAGAGTTAGAGGCACCCTGAACCATGTGGATGCGCCATGCCGTACCCACTGATAAGTGCTTAGTTGGTCAGGGGTTCATCCTACAGCAAGATAATGACCCAAAACTTAAGTCCAAGCTATGCCAGAACTACCTAAGGTAAAAAGAACAAGATGGTAAGCTTGAAAACATGTAGTGGGCAGCACAATCTCC
This sequence comes from Acanthopagrus latus, assembly GCF_904848185.1. Taxonomy (NCBI): domain Eukaryota; kingdom Metazoa; phylum Chordata; class Actinopteri; order Spariformes; family Sparidae; genus Acanthopagrus; species Acanthopagrus latus. Next base: position 4,827,656 of record NC_051055.1, on the reverse strand, counting down.
AGACTTAAACCCCATTGAGCTGGTAGTGGATGAACTTGACAGAAGATTGAAAGCAAAGCAACCTACAAGTGTCACACATTTATGGCAGCTTCTGCAACAGAGTTGGGAACTTTCTGAAGAAAATTTAATTTCCATTGTAGAAAGAACACCACGAAGGTGGCTACTTTGATGAGTCAAAAATGTAGAATACATTTTGGTCTATAAATTGATTCCATGATTTCTTTTTTAACTTGAATTGTTTATTTGTTCTATGCTTTCATTTCAGAGTACAATGAAACATTATACTACATATATTTCAATTAAAAACTGCTGCTAAAACTTTTGACCAGTAGTGTACAAATCTATTACAAAAACATTCATGAAGTTTGGTTCAATAACTACTTTATTATAAGTCTTCTGTACAGCAACTTGAAAAATTACATTAGGTGATTTTGTAAAGTTGTATCAATCAAATGTTCTTTGCAGCATGACCTCTTAACTTCCTCTCAGTGATTCTGATTGATAACGGCTGGTGACTTTTCTTGGCCCATTTAAATAGGGCTTGTTTGATGCGCCCAGTAGACTCAGACACAAATACTACAGTGGGATGGTCTTAGCAGCTCAGTATTGATCTGAAAAAGTGCATTGTTGACCAAGTCAGGCTGTAACAGCCATTTCAAAGCAGTTACAGGTCCCTAGATCAACTGTGCAAACAATTGTAAGTTTAAAGTGCATGGCACAGTTGTGTCACTGCTATCATCAGGAAGAAAACTCAGAGTATCACCTGCTACTGAGAGAAAATTCATCAGGATGGTCAAAAAACATCAAAAGTCAAGTCCACAATAAATTAGAGTTGCTCGAATGTCCACAGTGTCCACAATCATGGATGTTATGCATTGCCGTGGGCTGAGAAACTGTCGTACAAGAAAGAAGCCCTTGCTCCAGACATGGCACCTTAATGGAAGTTTGCTGCTGATCACATGGTAAAAGAAAAATCCATCCGTAGGAAAACTCTGAGGTCACATGAAACAAAAATGTAGTTGTTTTGCTATGTTTTCCAGTGAGATGCAACATGTTTGGAGGCGTGAAGGGAAAGCCTTTAACTGAAAGGTCACCACGCCTATTGTTGGTGCTGGTAGCATAATGCTGTGGAGCTGTTTTGCTGCCAGTGGATCTGTTGCTCTAAAGAAAGTAAATGGAACAATGAAGAAGGAGGATTATCTCCAAATATTTAATGAAAAACCTAAAATCATCAGCCAGAAGATTGTGTCTTTGGTGCCGTGAATGGACAATGATCCCAAACACAGATCAGTTGTAAAGGAACAGCAAAATCAGGCTCGACTTGAGATTTTGGAATGGCCTTCCCTGAGTCCTGACTTGAACCCCATCAAGAAAATCCGGACTGTGCTGAAGGAACATATCTGTGCCTGGAAGCTAACAAATTTACACTACTCAAATTTACACTACTCAAAATGTAGGGACATTGGGATATGGTAACGTATATGCATGTGCTGGATATGCAATAGTGGTGTGCATCTCTCCCTCATAAGACGATCCGATACGTATCTAGATACAGGGGCTACAGTATGATTCAGGGAGGATTGTTTTTTATAATTGAACAATGTAATTCCAATTCGATAGGGTTCAATCCAGTCTGGGTATGATGCAGTACAATCTGACCACAATTCAGTATCCTCATTGACTGCACAGGTTTTACCATGATGTCTCACCAGGTGAAGGCCAACATTTGTTATGCTACCACTGTACTTAAACACTGTTCTACAGGGCTTCCGAACGGCCCTCCAAAGTAGTCTGCATATCAATGTAGTTTTATGTTTAACTTTAAAGCCAATTTCCGATTCATATTGGACAATTTCTTCACCTGTTATGCAATTAAAGTCAAATGAAATATGTTGCATTATTTTTGGGGTCCAAAATTATTCACAGAATTAAATTTAAGATATGTCACTGAATAAATAATCAAGAGGAACACTAAAATATCCCAATAACCCTTACAAATTTTCAGTAGTGTAGCTGAACTTTAGTGGTGGTTAAAATCAGCCAGAGCTTGACCACAAGCTTGTGGATGGCTATTAAAAGCAGCTAATTAAGGGTGCAAATGACCATGGGACATTTAACAAAATGTCAAGAATTAATGTATGTATACTTTCGAACCAGCAGATTTGGTCACATTTTCTTAAGACCCATAATAAACTGAATATTGAACCAAACTTAAAGTTTTCTGTCTCTGAGAAAGAGTTGTAGAAATCATGGTAACTCAAGACCACCTTTACATACATGCATGATCTTTACGTGTAGGTAAACTTTTGTTCATGTGTATATATGATGATGCTGCTTATGGTTTATATCAGTTATGTTTGAAGACAGTAAAACTGGTGCCAATTGAGTGCAGTTTAATTATATATACACTGATCATGGATAACATTATGACCACCTGCCTAATATTGTCTTGGTCCCCCTTTTGCCCTAAACTGCCCTGATGCTAGCAGCAGATCTATGTCCAGTAAGTTGCGAGGTGGGGCCTCCATGGATTGGACGTGTTTGTCCTGCACATCCCACAGATGCTTGGTAGGATTGAGATCTGGGAAATTTGGAGACCAAGTCAACACCACCAACTCGTTGTTGAGCTCCTTAAACCATTCCTGAACCATTTTTGCTCTGTGGCACGGTGGTAGACAGGGGTCAGCATGGGCGGCTATGCAGCCCCATATACGCAACAAACTGCAATGCACTGTGTATTCTGACATCTTTATATCAGAACCAGCATTAACTTCTTCAGCACCTGGAGCAACAGTGAGTAGCTCATGTGTTGGATCAGACCACACGGACCAGCCTTCGCTCCCCTCATGCATCAGTGAGCCTTGGTTGTACATGACCCAGGTGATGGGTCATGTACAACCTGCAGAGCTGCAGTTTTGGAGATGCTCTGACCCAGTCGTCTAACCATCACAATTTGGCCCTTGTCAAACTCGCTCAAATTCTTACGCTTGCCCATTTTTTCTGCTTCCAGCACATCAACTTTGAGGCTAATATGTTCACTTGCTGCCTTTATATATTGCACCCACTGAAAGGTGCCTTGAGGAAGAGATAATTAGTGTTATTCAATTCACCTGTCAGTGGTCATAATGCTATGCTTGATCGATGTATATACCCCATGGTAAAGCTAATTAAATAACCAATTTTTACTACTGCATGTCATCAACAATGTTTCATGGAAGGCTTCCTTTAAAAAATGCATGCTTGCTGATGTCTGTGAGTGCCTGCACCTTTGTATTTAGTTGTTGAAAACTTTCAAAAGAATGTTCATGTTGCCTACTGCCACTTTAATACATGTCATTAATAAGGCACAAACATATCTATTTAGCCATTAATATCCACCAAAATACTGACTTTGTGTAACCTAAGTTTGTTTGCTGGTGTCATCACTTGTGTAGTCTCTACATCAGTGTCATATGGTAGTAGGGAAAGTATTCATTTTAATCTGCAGGAAAAACTGAGGCTGCAGCAAAAAGTGAAAGCTTCTGATGATGATTTTATCAGCTTTGTGCAAGAGGTAGTGAGTGTGCAAAACCACCAGTGATGAACTTGATGCAAATGCATTTTCCCAGAAAGGTAAATGTGTCAGTGTATCAGTAGAAGAAGGAATCAGTATCCCACCTATGTAGTTTGGTGCTGTCCTACAATCATTCTCTTGGTGTACCTGTGCAGCTCACTAGACCAAACTCTTTTTTCCTGCTTTGAACTTCTTTTTGTCTGCAACTCAAGGTCAGATATTTATGAGACTTCTGATCATTTCATGTCGGAGACATGTAGAGGACTGTACAACACAGGGATATTTTTAGAAATAAGTATTTGTAAATTGATTTGTGTCTTCTGACCGGGTCACAAAAGTCCACCAACTGAAGTTTGGTTGTCTCTCGTTTTCAGGGCATAGAGCAGTTGAAAAAGGAAGAGAGAAGATGGGCTAAAAAAACTAAGTGGATGAACATGAGGGCAGTATTTGGACACCCTTTCTCCTTATTGTGGTTTAGTCCCTTCTCCACCCCTGACCATGGGAAGGCTGAGACCTACCAATATGTGGTGTAGGCTCAGCACGGGAAATGAGATGGTTGGGGTCAAAACTAAAGTGGGAAGCCCTGTCCAGCCCCACAGAGCTCACCTTTGGCAGTCTGCTACTCCCAAAGCTGAACGTGATTTACACTGTATCCCCCACGCTAGCCATGGACGGCTTTCCACCTGCTTTTTGTGTTACCAACTAAGTGCGATATACGTTTATTTCTGTGTTGCCTTGAGTGAGTGGAGTTGCAGAGAAAAAGAAAACACCTTGAGTTTGTGAATCCTGTTTGCAAACACTGTGATGTATCTGTTTTTCTGAACTTCTTCTCTTACTGTTTTTGTATCAAAAGCCTTCTCTTTTCTTGCTCTGTATACTCTTGCTTTACTGTAAGGGTTAGTTCTGTTTACTCCCTGAAAACATGTTTTCATTTTCCTGCAGTGATAAAGCTGGCCACACTGATACTTTTTCGTTTTAGGTGTTGAGGATTTCAGCTACCACTGAAACCCCAACCACATCATTACAATCGGAGAGATTATACATTAATTTAAGGCTCCCACTAATAACTATTTTTTTATAAATAATTTTATGATATATCTATTATTTTCTAAAATGCCAGATAATAGTAAAAGAGTGCCCATCACGTGTTCCCAGATCTCAAAGTAATGTGCTTATTATTTAACCAACAGTCCAAAACCCAAAGATATTTAATTCACTGTCATAATAAACTAAGGAATCCAATAAACATTCACATATAAGGACCTGTAAACTGTAAAGTTACTTCAAGGGGCAAACTGTAAGATATGGCCAGAATTTTAGAAAAACATTCTAAAAAACACTGAAAGAATGAAATGGTTGGTCAAAAATGTCTGTGTACTGTGTTGCAATGTTTACCGAAGTTAGCATGCAAGCCCTGGCCCACCCTGTCTCCCAATACCCAGTATATCCCCTATATGCATCTAGTAGCAACACACCTCCACTGCTGAAATGTGACTGCCAGTGCTGGATTACACAGTACTGGCAGTTGCTGCTACACATTTTAGTAAAGCGTAGAAAAGGAAAGAACTTACAACTATAGCTAAATTGTATTTTTTCTTGCTACTGACACTTCACGTCCAGACTAATTCACACAAACAAGTATACCATTGAGCACATAACCATTCAACTTTACTGAATGTGTCAGCTCAACATTTCAAACAAAAAGCATTGGGTAAATTATATTACTGAAGCACACAATACTGAACACTGAGCCCCGATCATTATTCTTGCAGATGGGGAAGAAAACTGCCCTTCAATCTCACGAGTTGTGCCTAACGTTACAGTAAATGCAGTCATATGTCAGACAAGCAAGGGTTAACAATAATTTGTGAAATAAACATCATTTGGAAGATTTAAAAAAGATTTTAAAAAGGTTCCAGCTAGAATGTATGCACAAATCGTTACGTTGCAGAAGCTTCAGTCTCCACAATCAATTTTCTCTCTATTCTTCTATCTTCTACTTCTATTTGACGACACCTATCATAACCTACATGATGCTAGTCCATGCTAATATCGATGCTGTCACTAATCCATGCTAGTGATGTTTTTCTTGCCAGAAAGGCAGTCTGGTTGAAATAGGGGTGTCACGATCTCGACTGTTAGTCAAATATCGATCAAAATGACATTATGATTCTTGACCTTCGAAATCAAAGGTGGAATCAAGGATTTAGGCACGGCCCCAGTGTCATGTCTGGCAGACATGCCAGGAGGGGGAAAAAACTCACACACAGCATGTTGTTGCTCAGCGAGTTAACATCACCTCCTCTTACATGAAACTGCAGACAGTTTTAATACACCATGGCAACTGCTGATAAAGGAGACACCTCAGCTGAACTCAAACCCTCCTACTTCTCTGATACCAACAGTGTGGAAATATTTTGCATTCCTGGTGAGTAATGTTAATAACGTTTGTTTTTTTTGACAATAATACCACAGTTTATAAGCTATGCTATGCGCATGTAGCATACACGTCCAGAGGCAACACGGCAAATATAGCAGAACATCTCCGTAGGTATGGTAAAGAAATAGACTTAACTGAGAAAACAACACTGTTAACAAGTCAACCTTTCCGTCCCTCACATAGAGCTGAACATCCACAAAATTTAAAGCAATAACCAGCACTATGGGGCTATTTGTAGCATCACACATGCCACCTTATTCAGTGGTGGACAACCTTGGATGTAATCATGCTATGAAATGCCCTGAAGGTCACATCTTACCAAAAAGGTGCCCTCCATGTGTGATGATGTGAAGGAAGAAGTTATTAGAGGTCTGAGCAGTGCAGATTTAGTGGCCTTTAGTGGACCTCCAGAATGACAAGATCTTCACAACACAACATCAAGCATGCACTCTTCAAATCTGCTGTAAAGAGTGCACACTGCAGTTACAAGAAAGAGTCACTAGATGGCAGATACCGTCTATGACTTCTCTCCTTATGTTTACAGTTAGTTTCCAATTGACTGGTGAAGTTATTGTAACATTTATATTGTTGATCAATTATTTAAATCTGACAATAAGGCACAAATAATTGAGATTATATCACTACACTTTATAGACTATCTATATAAGAAAAAATAAGAAAAAAATAAATGATTTGTCATGGCATAAAACCAACGATCCTATACTAGACAAGTCTAAAAATGGCACAGACGTCTGTGCAACAAGAAAAAAACAAAACAAAGAAAAGAAGGAGATTCAAATTGAATTATGATCTTAAAAAAAAATAAAAATCAATTTGAGGTTCTGGAGAATCGTGACACCCCTAGGTTGCAATGGTAATGACTACATATGACTATTAACCATGTTCTCAGTCTCTCAGAAAGTTGACTTTTTAGACAGGAAGAAACATTACTGGAGGTGGGCTCTGAATGGTGCCAAATATAGCATGTAGAGAAACAGTTTAACAACATTATTGTGGATTTATGGTCAGTAATGATACTGAGGTTGGTAACCCTTATTCAGACATTATTCACAGCAGACATTTTGACTTGTCATTGCGGGAAAAGCACAGGTGAAACAATTTCAGTTAATGATGACTCAGTTTCATTAGATGTCTGCAAACGCCATGACAGTTAATCCAAACTAGGACCCTTAAACTAGCACACATGGATGGAGTATAGTCTTTTTTAATATTACCAATTGCAAAAAGTTTATTAAGACATGCAAGTTTCCTGCATTGTAGGTGGGTGATTAGTAGGCCCCTTCCTCTGTTTAAAGATGGTTGTTCCAGTTTGACATAGATGGATTATTTTAAGCCTCTTTCAAACCATCTGTCCTCTCTGGCCAAGATGTTTACATTGTCATCCTTAAAGGCCACACGTGACCTTGTTCCTTCAGATGTAAGTGGACAGCAGAGTCTTGACCTGAGGAACTGGCTCACCTATGTTGTGCCATTTGCATATGGATGGGTTTTTTCCCCAATGTACAAATCTGTGCAGTCCTGGCTGCATTGAACAGCAAAAACTACATCACTCCACCCCAAGGACAAATCACCCAGGTATAAGCAGCAACATCTTGGCAAGAGAGGACTGAGATGGTTTGATAGAGGCAGAAATTAATCTAGAATTTCAGACTGGAATGACCATCTTTGAACAGAGGAGTTGGCCTACGACACTACCTATCACCCACCTACAGTGAGTTCCCTCGCCAGCCGGCTTAATACCCATTCACACCTGGACCGTCCAAGCCCCAATGACTAAAAAATGAATGCTGGTTGAGTGAACAACTTACGTATAGCCTAAACGACCTTGTAAGGACATACCCACACAGGGTTTATCACTTACAACTCCCCTCCAGTTAGTTAGAAAGCTAGAACAAACAACCAACCCTGATTCATGGAGGCCCTGTCCCCAACATGCAGGACCCAAAGGATCCACTAAAAACATCTCAATGCCAGACACAACAGAACACCCTTAGATGTATTATGACCGTGCTTTAACGTGTCCGAGTGGTTTTGGCTGTACAAGGGGAACCTGCACCAGTAGGTGGTTTTAATGTTGAGGCTGATGGAGGAAATGTTTGATTGCCCATAGTTAAAATGTGTGCATGAAGACTTGTTAGTGAAACGGCTCCTGCGCTCTAAACTCCTGATTATTTGGGAAGCTTTTAAAAATAAATTCTAAAAAACAGACAGTGATTAGCACTGCACTAGCTTTAAAATGCTCTCTATTGGAGAAAACATATAAAATCCTGAGTCAAATGGAAACACTGTATGAAAAATGTGCCAATGCATACATCTTATCATGAAGTAGCCAGATATTGGATGTATTGTATTTGTGCGCTTTTCCAGATGACTGCAAAGCATTAAAGTATAAACTCTCATCATTGACATTTAGACATGTACTTCTGTAAAAAGGCTAACTCACACTTTGTATTTATAATTTGGGATTTTCTTCTGTGTGAATTGCTCTGTTCTGAATTGTGCATTTTATTCTTTTACTCTTTGTTGACATGATATTTTGTGTATCCTTTGTTATCTGAATGCATGGTACAGGTGAAGGCTAGTTTAGTGATGTATGTGAAACATTGCTGGTATGATGGTGGCAAGTCTCACTGGTGAAAGTGATGGTGGAGATGATTTGTTTTTTACAGAAATTTAAATTCTTTCTAAATATTCTGAAGATATTTCAGCACATGCACAGAGAATAAATACTTCTCAGTTGCAATGCAAAAACTGTTTGCTTGCTTTTTTTTTTAGTGTATTTATCTGTGTTTGTGCCTCTCATTTATTTATGTTCAGATATTGTTTAAAGGTGCAACATGTAAGAATTTTAAACATTAGAAAATTAACAAAAACTATATTTTAAGAAAACACGGTGTTGACATTATGTCAAAGACATTTTGCACTGTTGCAGAGATGTCAGCATGCTAGCTGGCTAGCCCATGTAGAGAACAGCTCAGGCCACCAGTTATGACCTCCGATACATTTGTTGATTATAGGGATTAAAAGTAAGTCTGTTTTTGAGCACTATGTCAAGGATCAAGAAATTATGGAATGATGAAGATGCTTTCATGTGACTCGTGAAGTTGTTTGGAAATATGTACTTTGAGTTATTATTACTCAACCCTAACCTTAACCCTAACCCTCCTTTGATTCAGGGCCTGGGAAAATTGTCCCAGTGGTCCCCTGCTGAGATAACTAGCTAGTGACAGCTACAGGTAACAACAGTTAGTGGTCACTCTGGTGATGCGCTGCCCCTTTTTTTTTTTTAGTTTGACAGGTGGCCAATTCTCACATATTGCACCTTTTTTAAGAAAAGGTATCCACTTCCCCTGCATACAGTCCTCTCACAGCCGCTCTTCTTTTCTTTCATTCTGTTCCCACTTTACTGTCTGTAAATCAGCGACTTTTCCAATCGGTGTTCTCTCCACACTCATGCATTTGCTTTGGTTGATTACTTGTTCTGCCAAAAGCTTTCTGAAGCAGACAACTCTTTATAATCTTGAGGAGAGGTAAGCTTGTAACATTAACTGTCCCATCAGGCTTAACGTAACACAAGCATGCAGATTTCAATCTGAAGGCCAAAGTGCGCTTCATGCCTTTTTTTTTGCCGTTTGAGATTCAACCAAACATTATGAATGAATGAGTGAGCTCCTTGTGTATCACGATGCATGCACCGTTTTATTCAGTTGATGTGTTTGCTTCTTCCACAGGTGTCATTCTTTATTTTTAAAGTGCATGTTAGTCATTATGTTTAGTGTTCTAGGAAATTTTGGGCATGTCTCTCGGGGGGGAAAAAAAAAAAATAAAAAACTAATAGAAAAGTATTAAAGGATATACTCACACTAAGACATGTAACCTCTTCACCATTCATATGGGAAATTCCTATTCTATTAAGCTACACTTGAAAAATCTGAATCTGTCCATTAATATAAATCTGAAGGCATTTTTTGTCCTGACATTTTTTATTCTGATTTCAAGAGACATATGCCCAAAGATCAAAACCATGGTATCGTTGCAGTTTTATAGTCATCAACTTTGTGTCATAGTTGTGATTGATATTGCATGTAGAATATGGTAGACTTCAGCCTCTTTTGCCTCAGCTCCTTTCACCTCAGACCAACACTGTTGTGTCCTCTGCAGGGAATCGAGCGTCTGAAGGGGGAGACAGGAAAGTGGGGAAAGGCGCCGTGCCGAGAGGCCATGCAGATGGCGTTCGGCGGCCCGTTATCTCTGTCCTGGTGCAGCCCCTTCTCAGGGCTGAGCTGCAAGAAGAGCCCGCCAGAGCACATCAGCATCCCACAGGGGGAGATCATCGACGAGGATGTCATAGAGATTCCCCTGGAGTAATGCTGCCTGCAGCCAGGAAGACCAGTCAACAAGAAAGTAAAGACCTTCGCCATTTGTGGACAGAAGCCTTCATTTTGGCTTTTTTAATTATGAAAATCAGAATTGGAATCAGAATTTGCATTTACTGCAGCCGAACCTGCAGTAATTTACTGAAATAATGATGTAATGGAACTAGCTGGTGAATTGAAAGAAACTGAAAGGACTCAGCGCTCCTGTTAGCACAACCCAAGTGTTTGCTACTGGAAGTAAGGAGAGGATGGATAGTGCATTGTGTCATTGAGCTATCTCAGGAGACCAGTAACAGTAGCACTAATGTGACACTTGAAGCTTGAGCTGTTTGCTTCCAACCACTTTGCTCTCTCTGATGCCTTTTTGTAAGGATTTAAATCCACTCTGTGCCTTATCTGTGTTGATGAGCAAATGCTCATATGGGGGGAAAACACACCCTGTGATAAACTGTTCGAGTACTCCTCTGTGCAAATGTGGCTGTCAGTGTCTGTATCTGCAGCTGCTGTTTTCATCTTCATGACTGTATATATGAATATATACATATATTAATGGAAAACACACACACACACACACACACACACACACACACACACACACACACACACACATATATATATATATATATATATATATATATATATATATATATATATATATATATATATATATATATATATATATATATATATATATATATATATATATATATATAAACTAAGCTGCGGGATAAGGGCTTTTGACTGCTAAACAGGTGCTGGATATCATAGGACCATTCATGTATTATCATGTTTACATTGTCTAAACACAGTTTCATTATTCTGTTGATTCCATTTTTTTAAATTCTAAAATAAATGAAAATATTCCATCCCTTTACAATAAGAACTGCATTGTCATTGTTTTTGCTGTTAATGATCAAAGAGACAGCATTGCAACAGTCGCACTTTAGTTTTACAAAGTCATCTGAACAGTTGTACCCGACATACAGACACTTAACAGAGGAACTCTTATCAGCCTGTCCTGAGCTGATGTTACACAGGTTGAGTCTGACATTTCTAGTTAGTAAGACTATACCGACTTAAATGCTTTAAACCATATAATATTAAACATTAAACTAAATATTTGAAACAATTTCAGTCCACACTTTCCAAAGTATTGACACCAGCCCTTTTCACACACATTGCCGCATTTTTGCTGCATTTCGCCAATTCACTGCCATTATTTCTTCTCACAGAGCCAAGCAACTTTGCCGTAAAGACGAATCCCTGTGTTATTCACATAGAAAGCCGGCGCTGAGGAGCCTAAAGAGCCATGATGGTACACGTCATGATGATGATGTCTGTTTCTTTCAAGGTGTTTCCCAGGTGTCATATGGATGCTGATATAATATGTATGTATATAATAAGTTATGTTTTTTGTTCTAAATTAGCTTTTGCTGATGACAGATGCAGGAAATGTGAAGAGTTGGAAGGACAGACGCTTCTCTGCATATTACTGTGGTACATTTTTCCTCATAAGTTGCATACAGTTACAGTTACTACGTTACTTTTGTTTGGTCTTGTAACGTTGCTTTGTGGGACATTTCTCTTTATTCTGGTAAGTGAAGGACCTGTGTAGTTATCAGACTGTCCGACCGACACACCCTCGATACACGCAGCCGGGTTATCCATTCACACTGGTTTGGTTCGCCACTACTGCGCCCCTGATACTACCTCCAGAGGCGGATCAGCGCCGGAGTGGAATATCACCCCTCGCTGCCTCTGAAACTTTCACACAGAGGATGATGCAGAATATTGGCGCAGGATCTCCGCATGCAAACAGCAGTGTGAATGGGGCTGCTGATATCAGCTGTGCTTTCTCACCCTCTCCTGTCTCTGATGGCAAGTCAACACACACACACACACACACACACACCGCTGCCTATGTCAACATGGACCCACCTTCTCCCACTCTTCTATAGGGCACCCTCTAGGGTCAAATGGTAGACAAAAAACTGGTTCTGGAAATCTGTGGGGAACCGAAAAGTAACCCGTGGGAACTGATTCACAATCCCTGTCCACAGATTTTACCCTCCTCTGTTCCTCAGCGTATGGATCGCTTGTGTTTGACCACATCCACGCAGTAAGGTCAGATTTTATGGAGCGTATTGCTGCCACACAAGAAAAAAAAAAAAGTAAAGGTAAAGAATCACATTATAGCGTCGAAAACTTTATTGTACAAAAATAAGTTTCACATTCTAACATGATGATTTATATTGTTATTTATCTCATTTATATGATTTGATTTCTTTGAGTTCTTCTACATGCTTGGGTTGAGTCAGGGCAAGATTTTGCTGTTATTGAGAACGACCAAGTGGGATTTCGATGCTACCAACACTCTCTCAGTGAGGACAAAATAAAGATAAATCAGTGCACGTTCATAGAGAAGCCTGGATTGGTCCCTGGGACTGATGGTGCTGAATCCACCATGAGCACTGTGCAAAGCAGTCTGCAGTTTTAACTGCACTTCACATAAGACATGTTGCTCCACAGGAGTGTTGCCACAGGTTGTCATGACTGTGACTTAAGAACAGCCGCTGCCCTCTCGTGATGAGCCTGCATCACTTGTCCTTTGTGCCGTCCTCCTGTGGAAACGTCTGAGGTAAGGATCCGTGAAGTACGAGCAGTCCACACAGAGTGAGAGAGATGCCCATCCACCACAGAGCTGCGTGGGCCTCGCCGAAAATCACTCTCCCCAGGATGGCCTGGACACAAACGAACAGACTCGCTGACAAACAAAGACACATACGCCTGAATGTTCTAAGTGCTGATTTGTAGGCAAATTGACTTATTTCAGTTTCTTGATGTGGGTTTCAACTCAACCAAGAGGCTTCCTCTGTTCTGGAGTGAACAGAGTGAACTGAAGAAGCCTCTTGGATGAGAGGTGACATGTCTTAAGACACACTAGAAGCATGATGGAGGACACCAGAGCTTACTGAGGAGATGAAGTTGGATGCAGTGGTAGTGACAGTGGCCCTGGCTGAAGAAGAGCAGTGTCGGAGAGCCTTGGAGAAGAAGGTCCACATGACAGCATTACATGTGAACAGCAGGCCTCCACAGAGCAGCCGCAGGGGGAGGTGGAGCTGCAAACACACACAGCTGACGTGAGCAAGCAGCAGCTGGACAGGTAGCTCAACTGTTCTTAAGTTATTTTGCTCCATTATTTAGTAATGCACATGGTCGACTGTATGAACTGAATATTGCCAAGACTATATTCTAAGGTTTTAAAAAGCTGACATTAAATGTGCATTGCTGGCTGCAAAAGTGAAATAACAAGAATCAAGAATAAGAATAAACAACGAGAATAAAATGTGAAAGGGTTTTAAAATATACTATCCATTTGGAGCTTACTTGAATTGTTGGCTTGAATTTCCTGAAAGAATTATTGTGGGAAAGAGTCAATTACTATGAACAGGACTGTAAAATTGAATACATTTCATAATGTATTAGAAATGGGGAACATTTCTTTAAATGGAGTTTCTGTTTACAGTCTTTACATGTGTACAGAAGTGGTAGAAGATGAAAGTACATCAAGTTCAGGGAATTTAATTTAAATGTTAATTTAAATGTACAGAGAGCAGGATGAAGAGAAGGAAGTGAAAGAATGGGGAAGAGTAGGATGAGGAGGACAGACGAGGGGAGGAGAACAAGGGAATAGGACAAAGTAGATAAAAAGAAAAGAGGAGATTAAGGAAGAGGAGCAAACAGACAAGTTGGAGTTGACTGAAGGCAAACAGTGTGTGTATGAGTGTGTGTGAGAGACAGACAGACAGAAAGACAGACAGGTGTGTCTGTGACAGGAAGACAGAAGAAACAGAGAGAGAGAGAAAACCTGAAACAGATCAGCTGAACTGTGATGTAATATATGTACACTGAGCTACGGAACTGAGAGTAATATTTTGTCCAGACACACAGAACAGGATGACATCACCTATATGCCGTTTCAAGTTTCAAGTTTCAAACCTCCAGAGCTCAACGAAGAACAGGCTTAACAGGTATCAGACAGAGAGAACAAAGCTTTACAGCCAGTAAATAACTCAACTCTATACACACATTCTGACATATACAACCCCCCCCCCCCCCAAAAAAAAAATATTCACAATGAAGGACTTATACAAGCAAAAACAATAACATGCAGAGTCCTACTGACCTTTGACATCTTCACACTTATTTAAAGCAAAAACCAACTTCCAGCTTCATGGTAACTGTGCCAGTGTGCAATATAAAAGGGAACTCACTCGTTCACTTTTTCATAAAGCATGAAACTTGGAACACTTGTACTTGGAACACACCCTGTCATTCAGCCATTGCAAAAAATGTCATGCAACCCATAACTGAATTCTGTATTATGCATCATAGCTCCTAACCAAACACGACACAGAAAAGCTGAGGAGCCTATGTTGTGATGGTCAAGGATTACAATGATACAATATGCAGCATCGTAAACAGTTCAGGTGGAGAGGTAATGCTGAATTCTGTAGCATTGCGAGAAAGAAACTTGAGACAATCTTGCCATGGGAACACACCAGTAATGCTTCCAATTAACATGTTGTTCCATGAGTCATTCGCTACTGAGTCATTACGACATTATTACATAAGTTCTCAGTAATCGTGGGTCAAAACTCATCCATCTTCAAACTCAGCCTTCATTTTGATCTCAACTACACAGCTGTGAAGTTACACAACTGTATCTTGCACAGTGATGGTGCTATGACACTGAATATATGGGTTCACGGACAGACAGACAGACAGACGGACAGACAGACAGACAGGCCTGGTAAGTACTCAGAACAGCTTCTGTGGCTGGTTCCCACGACAGTAACTGTCCAGGAGAACACACACACACACACACACACACACACACACACACACACACACACACAAGCCTGTACCTAACAGATTGGGTTGCTCTGTAGGCGTAATTTTGTTGAGAAGGCTGAAGTAATCAGCATTCCTGATCACATACTTGTCAAGGAGGAAGAGGGCTAAATCAGGACTGGTATAGAATCCTTTAAAATCCTGCAACTCTTTCACAAACAATGAGATACCATCTTGTGACTGATCACACCAGAACAAGGAATGTACAACAACAAACATCCTCAGGTCAAGACTCTGCTGTCCACTTACATCCGAAGGAGAGAAATCATTCCTTTGAGGACAACAATGTTAAAATCTTGTCCAGAGAAGACAGCCTGAAAGAGGAGTAAAACAATCTATCTAGCAACCCACACAAAGGTCAACAACTCACAAGTGGCCCTAACGACTCTGTAACTCAGAGTTCAAACATCCTTAATGACTCTGTAAGGACACTCCCACACAGAGTCTAAAAGCCTGCAAATACCCTACAGTTAGTTAGAAGTGAAGAAGCCTAATCGTCGTCTTGCACTGTTCACATCTCAGCAGGTCTCCAGATTTACCGAGCCTCATGTTTTAACTCAGCCACACACCGTCCATACGCAAGCTGCTATGGTCATACTGGGGGCCAGTGGTAGCCCGATGATCCCTGGACCAGCAGCACTTACCCCATCCTTATATCCACCACTGAGGTGCCCTTGAGCAGGGCCCTTAACCCCAACGCCAGTGGTGGACAGATGATACTGGGTTGTACTGTGGCTGTGAGACAGTGCCCTAAATAAATCAAGGCTAAAATACATATTGAATATTGTTCTACCCCTTACAGTCACTGTGTTAACAGGGTTTATGAAGAGAGAGAGAGAGAGGTTCCTACCTAAAAGCGCCTCAGTGCACCTGCTCAGAAAAAAACATGTTCGCTGCAAGCAGGAGACTGAATGGCAAGTCTGCGAACTTCAGAAGCAACTGCAGCAGATTTAACATGTAAGAGTACTTTAGAGAAGACACATAGAGTCGACTCTCTGAGCCTTGTATTGAGCAAGTGTAACGTTAATGCAGCATTGACAAGTTCCTCACCCAGTCACAGGTTGCACTCGGACTGTGTGTTGGAGTCCAGCCGCTGAACCCGGACTCACACATGTCTCTCAGGTAGTCTGCACCGAGCGACAGCTTGGCAGACAGAGATGCAGCGGCACCCAGAAAGCCCGCTAACAACGCGTAAAAAGTCCCTGATATCATATTTGAGGAGCCCCGAAGACATTGTAGTGACGCAATGCCGTAACCCCACTGGGCAACTGCGTCAGGCGTAAGACAATCGATATGGACCGTGGTAGAACTTTTCAAAATAAAAACCTGCTTGTCGAAGATTTGACAGCAGCTCCCTATATATTCCCTATATACTTGGTCAAAATTAATTTCTCGTAGTCTAAACCTACCATTTGAGTACACGTGTTGCCACTTTCGGTTGTTGGCAAGAAGCTGCTTATTATTGGCTCGATCAATTGCAAAGTTTTTACTTTGAAAGCAAAATCCTTTCCGCGTTCACATCTTCCCCATCTTGACTTCCCTTTCTTCGCTTGACCAATAGCAGCACGAGCTCCTTAAATCACGTGACTCGCGGCGGCGCATTTTAATGACGTCTGTTGTGTTTTGGTGCTATGTCCATCGAGTACCTCTTTAGACCCGCGATTCATTGAGTGTTTTTTGTTCTGTTAAGCATTTGCAATGAATAAGAATAAGGCCAGAGGCGTGTCATGGGTGAAACCAGAGGAACCGTCCTTTCTGAAGAAGTTTAAGAGTGATGTTGGTTACAAAGAAGGACCGACTGTCGACACCAAGGTATGATGGTTGGCTAGTTTGGCTAATCGGGTAAGCTAGCCAGAAGGCCGGATCCCCGGTAACTTTCCTTAAGAAGAATTAACACTAGCTAACGTTTGCCCGCTTTATGTTAAGTTATTTGAAGGGTGTAAGTTACCGTCTTTTGATTAAAAAAAACACTTTTGATAAAAGGGAACACGGTGTCAATGTGGCCGACTTGTAAATAAACCCTTTCGTCTATGTTTCGTATCCCCCTCTCAGCGCCAGGAGATGCCAACATTGGACGATGACAGCGGAAGTGATCGAGAGGATGAGTTACCTCAAGTTGTGGTCCTAAAAAGTGGAGACCTGACCGCAGAAGACGTGAAGAAGATAAAGGGCAAACTGCCTACTGGAGGCGCAGAGAAAGGTACAGCTAAGAGGGCCTCTTTGTTTCACTACACATGTGGAGATGTGTAATTCAGTTACACGTTTTAAACGCATCACTGCTGATAAACGTGGGATCTTTACTAAAATTCAGATTATCATCATTTAGCTAAAACGAGAGAAATCTGAAACAACCTGCCAAATTCATCATCCATTCCTTTCCACAGACGATGAAGCTCCTCCTGATGGGAAAATCTTGTTCAAGAAACCAGCCAAGCGCTCCTCCTCTGACAAATTCCAGGGCATCACCGCCAGCTCCAGCAAAAAGAAGAAGAGTGACAGAGGAGACAAGGAGGAGGAGGAGGATGAGGAGAAGAAGCAGAAGGAGGTGAATACTGGAAAGAAAGTAAAAAATAATAGCCTTCTGTCATTTGGAGGGGATGAGGAGGAAGAGGAGGATTAAATGTTACTGATGAGATGTAGGACTCATTAACTTCTGTGACAGAAAGGGATTAAAGTGATGTTTGAACTTTTAATGGTATTTTTTTTTTATTTTCCATAATATTGACAAATGTCAATGAACAGTGTATTCTATACAGACACTGTCCCGAGTTCATCAACTGTGTGCAGCCTGTTCATTCTGTAGCTCACAGTGCCAGTGTTTTTGTATTTTTTAATGTTTTTAGTCCACTGACTGCAGATAGCATTAGTCCAACTGTGATGTTATTGATGACTGTTCCATTAATTTTAGTAGACACTGAAAATCAACTTGCAGAAATAGAGATGAACATCTTGATTCCCATTTTTTTTGTGTGCTGTGTATGTGAAGGAGCAGAGGCATGACTTAAGGTTTAATTCCACCAATTTAACTCATTAAAGTGATAATTGCAGGTCCTGGACAGCACCACTGCATATACGAGAAGGGTCGAGGTACAAAGCTCTTTGTGGCTAAATTTGCTAAATTGCCTCCAGTGTTTGATGCATTTTGGGTAATGTAGGTGCCAGGGTTAGAATGAAAAAACTTTCTGCCTTAATGAGCTCTGTCTGAAAATATAATCCTTAAAATAAACAGAAAGCCTGTGCAGTTGTTGACTAAAATACTGTGTAATCTGACCATTTGCAGCATTTAAAATGTCTCATCTTACATTACATTATGGAGTAATGTCAAAATTGATTGTTGACCAACTTCCAACAATCTTAGTCTCTGCACATTTTGAGACTCCATTATTGAAATATTAAGCAATAACATGAAAGTTGACCCTCAGTACTATTAATGAATGGACACTGATATAAATACCGTTGGTGAATCTCAGATGTAGGCGATTAATCGCTAATGGGCTAAAAAAAATAAAATTAAGCACACCAGTCTGGTTCTCTGTTTAGTCCTTTTTCATTAAAGATATGACAAGAGAACATGAGCAGTAGTTAATGAGACAGTAAAGAAGTAAGAACCCAGGCATTTCTGCTGGCAGAACACAGGAGCAAAGTTGTAGCTTTTATTTGTCATGTGAATGTGCTCATCAAAATGTTTGGTTGGTACTCAGTGTAGCACAAACTATGCAACTTACTCTGATCAGTGGAAATCAGGCAAAAACAGGTGCAGAAACAGGACAAATTATTAGTTGAAATGAAATTATTGGTTGTTTGTGCCAAGTTTTACACAGAACAGTCACGTCCTCGTTATGGAGATTTTTTTTTCCCCCATGTAATGAAAAATGTAAAGTTGAGGTCTCCTCTGGTCAGATCCAGAGGACGGTAACCACCTTTTGATTAGGATATTTCCTGTGTTTTGGGTTGCTTTAGGAAACGGTAATTAAATTATTTCTATCAAAAAAGACCACAGTTGGAGGTCAATGACCACATGATTCAGGAACACCCGTCTCTCATATGTGCCAAGATCCCCCCTACTTGTGTTCATTTTTATCTCTGTGGTGTCGTCACAACTGTTAGTGTGTTTGCATGATTGAAGTAATCAGCGCATTCAATGATGTATTGGATGTATGAATATATTCTAGCTTCGACAAAGGAGCTGTAACAGTGTATGTACAAACGATGCATTCTTGTCAATGCAGTTGTATCATTTAAAAATGTGATTTGTTTTTTTTTTTATTTTGTGCATTTTTAGAGAATGGTTGTAACTGTAACATTTGAAATATAAAATATTAAATCGACTGTACGCCATCCTGTATGGAAAGCTTGTTGTTTCTCATGTGTTTACATCAGCTGCTTGGTTTATGACCAAATACTTGTAAAAAAAAAATAATGACAAGACTATTGCGTACTAAAGGTTTACTGCTAATAAGCAAATGTTGGCATGTTCACATGCAGGGATGCTTCTCTATATATTTTCAGAGTGGCCCTTTATTGTGGCCACCTGTGCAATATTCCTGCTGTCTAATCAGCATGTTGATATGCCACACCTGTGAGGTGGGATGGATTATCTCAGCAGAGGAGAAGTGCTCACTAACACACATTTAGACAGATGAGCAATACTTGAGAGAAATGGATCTTTTGTGTATATAGAAAAAGTTTTAGATCTTTGAGTTCAGCTCATGAAAAATGGGAGCAAAAGCAAAAGTGTTGCATTTATAATTTTGTTCAGGGTATTTACAGGGTACTCCATAGGGTTGTGCTCTTACCACTGTACAGTCAGATTATACTAAGGGCTTTATCATAGGCAACTGGACTTATTTCTGTTTCTTGAGTTTGGTGAAACAAGTGAACTCTGCCACGTTAATGTTGCTGATGAAGGTTCTCAGTCATCCAGGTCCTGGTAGTTCTAAGTGCTGTATCATAGGCAGCTGGACTTGTTTCAGTTTCCTGAAGAAGTTTCACCTCTCATCCAAGAGGCTTCTGCAGTTCTAACCAACTGGAGGGGAGTTCCAGGCTTTTAGACTCTGTGTGGGAGTGTCCTTATAGAGTCACTGAGGACACGTGTCATCTCTGAGTTTCAGAGTCGTTAGGGCCACTTGTTGGTCTTTGACCCAACAGGCCTTCATGTGAGCCCAGGTGTGAATGGTTGTTAAACTGTCTTGGGAGGAAGCTCAGTACTGCATTGTAGGTGGGTGAAAGGTAATGTCTTAGGCCACCTCCTCTGTTCAAGGACGGTCGTTCCTGTCTTCTCTGGCTAAAATGTTTACATTGTTGTCCTCACAGGAACAATTTTTGACAGGTCCAGTTTGGGTGGCCACAGGTTTTAAGTGCTCCCCTGATGTGCTTCTGTTCCTTCTCCTCCCCCTCTGTCTTTGTGGGCATGGTCTCAGCCTAAAGGTTTAGGGTTCTGATGACCTCAGCTTGAGCTCCACTGGGTGATGAGGGTCAAACAGCAAGTGTTGATCTGTGTGAAGGTTTTCTGTACACCTCAATGTTGAAGCTTCTGTCTTCTTCAGTGTGTACTGTACAGTCACCATTTCAATCGCTTCTTGGGTGGGAATGCATATAAAAAAAACTCCAGTGTTATTTCTCTCACCTTGTTGTTGAAATTCAGTTTTTTACATGGTGTTGAGTGTTACCAACCAAAGGAGCTAAGGTACTGGCTAGATGCTTGGATGTTATAAGTATCTGAGATGATGCTGTTTTGAAATGTCTTCTGTCTTCAAGAAACTGAAACAAGTCCAGTTGCCTATGATAAATCACTTTGTATTATCAGGACCTGGATAACTGAGAACCTTCATCAACATATAGTCAGATTGTTTTCTATTCACACTCTGAATATTGTCTTTTTAGTATTAGGAAAGATGTATTTTAAAGGTGTGTGAGGAGAACTGTAGTTGTAGATTGCAACCAGCTTAACACTCCTGGGCTCATGCTCCCCAATGGTAAAAGCACAAAAGTTCACTCTGTTTAGTCAGTGTCTGGTTTGTTTGTTCTGGGCCACTGTAAAAACATGATGGACTCTATGATTATACACTAACAAAACATAATTATGAATATTACTGTATGCTCAACTATCGCTAAATCCACCTAAATCGTAGACACACTGGACCTTTGAATGTACAGTAATTACGTGTAATTAGTAATACGTATATTACGAACATAGTTATGTGAGCTAAAAACAGTGAAACTGTTATTTCAACCTCTTTATTCAAAAAGCCATATTTCATTCTCATACCTGCATCCAGATCATTACAATTGATGGAAGAAACTTTGACTTAGAAAATCAAAAAATAAAATCCTTGCATTTTGCGATAGGAAACTACGCCTGCTGTAGTCAACGCAGCTTCCATTGTCTATGTAATAAATAAACTCATTGGCTCTGTCGAGCTCTGGAAATGATATTATTCTTTTAGTTTTTTCTGTTAAGGCCAATGCTGTCTGGAACTGCTTAAATTGGCATTCTTGTGACAAAAACAACTGAATCAAAGTTGGCTCACGCAGAATGGATACGTTTCATGTCTTCAAGAAACAAGAGTAAGGCAGATTAAATCAAAGAGAACAAGGAAACAAATTCCACTCAAATCATTATAAATCACACACTGAAAGAAACAGTCACCTTTATGCCACTAACCAGTGCATGACACAACTAAAAAAAAAAAAAGAAAAAAGAAAAAAGGAAATTCAGCCAATTACAAATAAGCAGTAGAGTGTAATGTTTTAACCCTCTGAATGTCCCCTTCCTGTGTTTGGAAACATGAATCCTCCTCGTCCTGACAGCTCAGAGGACGCCATAAAGTCCTCTCTGAATTTCACGATAACAATCAGGAGCCGAGTGTGATGCTGTCACTGTACCTGTGAAGAGGACGAGCAGGCTGTATCTACAGAGTGCAGTGGAACATTTGACAGATGAGTGTTAACGACACACTGCTGCTTTCCGTTCAGATTGTTTTTGACTGTAACAGTGTTTTAAAAGCTCCTGAAAGGGTTTCATATCTGATAAGAACAGTGCTAAACGTCAAATGGCTTCAATGGAAACACTCGCAGACACCCCCTGTTAGCGTATTCTACTAGCAACAAAAAATACGTACATGGGCCCAATTATTTCAAAGTGGTAGTGTCTCCCAAATGAATCAGATCCAGTAGCGCTCTACCCGATTCAGTCCAGTTTACCTTCAGGCTGTTTAGTAAACACTGCACACATATGTATTACACTGCTTCTTGTCTCTACATTCATTTTCCCACCCTGAGGCTCAGAAATCCATGTGCATGCATTCCCTTGGGGACATTGTGTGTGAGTAACGTATTCATACATTAATCACCATCATCATCATCATCATCATCAGTGATAACATGTAGACCTGGGGCTCGTGTCTTGGCTTCCCTACCGCATCTTAAACCAAGATATTTTCATACACACGTTTTACCCTCTGAGCTGGTCTGTTCAGTGTGGCTCTACAGTGTTACACAGCTTAAACATTAAATTGGGTTTATCATAACTTGATAACTATCTCCAGAGTTAAGCCATCGTTTCTATCGTTTATGATAATACTGTACCCATTTCAGTTAATGCTGAAATCTGGGAACACAGTGACATCAAAATGACATGAAAAACACAACAGCCTTGCTGCTCACACACCTTTCATGTTCTGTCTCTTCGGAGTCCTCCAGCTTAAAGGAAGTGCAGTACTACGTTTCTGGAAGAGCCTTTTAATTTGAGGAAAAACTGAAAGCGAGTGCATCTTAAATTGAAATATTCCTGGGATATTAATTTTGACAAGTTTTTATATAAAGTCCCCAAACTGATCAATTGATGATACAAATTAGCTGCAGATTAATTTAACAGTTAACACTTGGAGAAACCAGTTGAATCATTGCAGCTCTAATTTGCACAACTACAGCAAGTAAAGTGATCAAGTTGAACCATGAATTAGTGATCGATGTTTACAACAGACAGTTTGGTAATAAAGAGACAGTTTGCCTTTGTTAGTGTCTAACCTGGAGGCTTCTTTAAAACTGGTCCGACTTCCTGACTGTTTCTTCTCCTGATGTTGCTGTGTGTCCAGGTCTCAGCATTTACCTTGGTGAGTAAAGTGTGATTATTACTAATAGAATAAGTTGTAATGGACATTTCCTTTCACATAGTCTGGTTCTAAAGAGATATGTTAGGTTGTATGAAAAGTGGTGGCTTCTCCTTGTTGGCATGTGTTCATGCATGCTGCTGATAATAATGGATTCTAATGAGATTGTAAAGGAAAACAGGCTACTGAGAATCTTCCAACACCAGGTCCTTTCAAAAGCATCTAAGCACAAACTCATACATCTGAAAGGTACTGCCTCTGACTGCAGGTTAACAATAAAAAAGCAGGTACACTTCTGTTTCCATTTAACTGAATTTTGAAGAGAAGTGAATAAACTCCAACAAGGGGAAAACACCACTTCACCCTAACATCTCTCTTAACCTCTTTTTGAGCAGGTCTGGGGTTTCAGTATGAACTGGGGACATGGTAGAACCGTGGTGTATTCATGTTATTTTATATCTGAATGACAGAAGCAGTCCCGAACTGAATCCCTGGATTGAGGACAGCTAGTCTCTTTTGCTCTCTGTCTCCAATCATGTTCAAGTCCAAAAAGAAAAGCGGGTCAAAGGTCACAGTTCTTCAGCTTAAAACCACTGTGCGGAGGCCAACATCTCCCATTCTCTGCCTCCTTGACCCTGTTCATCAGGTCAGCTGAGGTTCAACACTTCCCCCAGGCGATAGCAAGTATCCTACGAAGAAGGAAGGGTCATAACGTCACACGATGTCACTTTGGGGCCAGACCCTCTGAAGTGTGGTCTTTCATTTCCAGGAGGCATTCTTTCATCAGAAATCATACTAGATATGTCAGGGTTTAGTGTGTTTCTCCATGCATCTCATTGACTTCAATACAGCTATCACCACAGTCTGGCCCCAAAGCAAGACTGTACAACATAATGACCCTTCCATCTTTTAGAGGTTCCTTGGGTGTTAATAACTTTTCCAGCCTGGACCTCCAGGTGAGTACACGTGGGATGACAGGGCCCTGGAGAACCTCTGGTGTTCCTTATTCATCTTGATTGGTGGATTTACCGTTGCTGCTTGTTTTTTTTTGTTGTTTTTTTTTATTTAAAGTTTTGTGTTTAAGATTTTTTCTTCCTCCCATCCTCAAAGTGCCTCTGTTGGTGGTGGACTCTCTATAAAGATTTGTTGGTCAGTTTCCTGCCCTTCTTGAGAGAAAGCTTGTTCTTGATGTATCCCCGCTTCCTCTTGGCTGTCTGCAGAGAGAAAAATGAGTAAAAATCCAGCCTTGCATTGACAGTCTTCATTAAGTGTTAATCTCACAAACATTTCTATATCCAACATTGGCAGGCCCCCTTACCAAAAGTTTACAAAGGTTTAGCTGCAGAAAAAAACACATGATTAGATATCTTAAATTGTTATTCCAAATTGAGTCTAAATGAAAGCTGTGAAACACATCATGGTCTGGCAATGGCATAAACTATTTTTGTAAGAGAACTCAACTGATTCGTATGGGATCACCCCCAACAGTTTCACAAGCATGAGAGCTGCGGATTATTGCAAAATGTAACCGTTATAATCTGGAATATAGTTTTAGTGCCAGTGTTTTGGAAAGACAGATGAGACATGTGCGCTGTGTTTTACTCTGAAGCCCAATGAGTGCCCTCACTCTGCTTCCACTGAGTAAAATCCCATTGGCTGTGCTGGGTACTTTCAGTAGTCTAAGTTACCTAACATACAATACTGAGCTATTAAATTAATAGACAGATTCATGTTTTTTTTTTTTTTAACATTTCTTTTAACATTAACATTAAGACATGTAGGGGGAAAGTGAATCTCCAAGCCATCTGTGGATGGAACACACAGGCCTACTCCCACATTAGTGAGATGTCTGACCCTGGTGGGTAGTACACAATTAATCTATCTTTGGATGGATGGAGGTTATAGGCAGATGGTCATATCAGACTCAGTCTCAGTCTTGACCTGTATCCCCCCATCTTAAGATTTTTTGAAAAAGCCTTCCATTCTGTCATACAGCTGAATGGCATGTGTATTGCCACCTTGCATAGAACTGTTAAGTTTGTTTAGCTCAGCCAAAATGTCAGTAAGATATGCAAGTTTGGTGACCCAGACATTGTCACTGGTAGTGCAGTGTGTTCTCTCTCAGCAGCACAGAGATTAGAGGTGAATTTGCAAAGCACTCTTCTTTACCATATTGACAACTTTGACAACCAAGTCCATGCACTCATGTCTTTGGCAACAAGTGACACCCTGTGTAGCATGCAGTGCATCCATATCACTTGTGGAGCCACATCCTTTACAAGCGCAATAGATCCACTTTCTAAACCAGCCATGGTTCACAGCACAGCACAATACATTTTGCCCATGGAGTCACATATTCTTTGAAAAAAAAACAACTGCTTTTAAGATTTCAGAACCAGATGTGCATTCAGGAAGTTCCTCCTGCATTTCATTTTCATTTTCATTGCCATCTAGTCAATACGGTGAGCAATGGTTGTGTCCAACACTAGAATAGTTTTCAATTTATTAATGTCGATATCATTGCCATACATTGTGTAAATGTGTCAATTGTTGAAGGCGTTAATAAGTCCTCTCCAAGTGTGTATGGCTGTTTCTTCTGGACAATCCGAAGAGCAACTTAAAAAGAGCATTTCAGAGCTCACCAACTTTGGCTGATTTCTCATCAATGTCTGTTTACCTTGGAGGGATTTGAGACTTGTTTGGAAGTCTTCAACAGGTTTGTCTTTTAAGTGGCTGTGGGTTGTCTCCAAGTGATGCTGCAGCTTGGATGGCTTCATAGATTCATTTGACAACACAGTAGAGCAAATGACACACTGATAATTTGATGCCATCTGTCTCCTTGAAGGTAAATCCAAACTTCAGATAATCATCTGTATATTTTCGTGTCTCCTCTCATTTGCGCTTTTCCTTATCAGCTGCTACATCAGCAGCAGGTGCCGCTTCGCTACTTGCATTTTTGCCAGTGGTTTCTGAGGTGGAGGGTATCTCTCTTGTGCTTGTGGAGTTTTTTAGTTGAGTTACAAAACGATCCATTTTTGCTCATTAAAATGTCCATACATGTGGCACAATAAGATACTGGCCGCAGTAGTTGGCTGTTGTGGATAGAAGCTGCAGCGTTTTAACACAAGTCTCGTGCTGTGAGTGAACCGGTGCCCAGCTTGAGAGCTCCTGTATGTCGCTGAATGTGTGCATTTCTGATCAAAGATAACAACATCTGCCTCCATTTATCCATTTATACGTTGGCTTTAAATTGGGGAAAAAAATATCAAAAATTTTCTAATCAACCAAAAATTGAACAACACCCCTGCAGTACCAAATGACGCAGACCCCCTGTTGAAGACCTCTGCCTTAAACTTCCAGCTTCAAATGAATGAAAGGTGCCCCACACAGATTCCACAGTGTCACTGCAGAGAAGGCTAGCCTTTACGCCACCTTTGCTTGTTCACATTCGCTGAGTATTTGTAAATGAATGGATGCTGTTATAATGTGTTGTGAATGAGATACCGGCCCACCGTGGAGAGTGACAAAGATACGTTTTTTACTCTAAATTACAAAATAATATTGCTTTGACTAATAAATCATTTTTATATTTCAAAAAGAAGTAGTTTATATGCAAAGGAGGGCAAGAAAGGCAAAACTGTAGTGAACTAAACTATTCTACAGTTCCAGTAAGATTTGTTTTAACAGAACTAGATTTTTTTTTCCGTTCTCTCTGAAGCCTTGTTGAACTGAATTGCAGATTGCAATCATGTAGCTATTCATCAGCTATAATTCATAACATTGGTGTACAAACGATAATATAGATTTCCTATCTCAAACTGATCATTTGGTGGTCCGATACATCGTGCATCACTACTATTGACAGTCCCTACATTGGCTTGTCTACTTAGAAATCACTAGAGGTGCCAGACTGCAATATCAGATCATGAGGTTAACAGCTTTCAAACACTAGTCTGGAGGGGAGATACCCAATATTACCACAAGAACCGGGACAGTGTTTATTCAGGTATGATAAGATAATCAGATTCAATTATTTTGTTTACATTTTCCCCAGATAGTACACACAGTTAACTTGGCTGTAAGTTCAAATGAGTTCTGACTGGATAACATAAAACAAACACAGCTGCTGTGACTTAACAGTTGTTTGTCCACTGAGACTGACTCTAGTCTAGTGCCAGTGATGGACAAGACACAATCTACTTACCTTTTTGGAGGTGTACTTCTGCTTAGTGGTGTCAGTGCCTCGCAGCTTGTGCTCCAAGCGGTCTCTGTTCTCCAGCTTTTTGACCTTATAAATCCTGACCAACCAGTGCTCTGAGGTGAAGGCCTCCTCCAGGTGCTTCAGCTTTATGTCCTTGTTGCCAATCTCGGCATTGCGTGTTCGGTCGAAGCCAGGTGGAGTCCGGAAGTCCAACTGAACAGAATATGAAGACAGATAAATTTGTCTGCAGTCAATTATTTTGTCGGCTAGCAAGGTATACAGTCCATAAGGATTATTAATGATGACATACCTGCATTTCTCCAAAGCGATAGTAAGACATCTTGTACATAAGGCAGTTGAGGAGGGTGGGGGAACCAGCTTTGTCCACTCTGAACTCTCCTTGCGGGGTGAAGTAGTCACTTTCCTGGGTTGACAGGAAAGGACATGCAAGTCAGCTCACACACACTTCGATTCATGACTTAAGTTAATTTTCGGGGGAAATAGCCTAAAGCATTATTGGTTACTGATCCATTGATTTTCCTCAGTGTCCCTCTCTTTGAGGGCATATCAAACATTTGTACGAAGACATCCCACCATCTCTGCAGTAAATATTTAACAGCTGCAGCAAATTTTACCTTCTATTGGTTTTTCCTGATAGAAGGTACCTACTACAGTGACTGAGATAAAGTGTGAAAGTCTCAGATGCGACAAGGGGAGGCATTTTGCTGTGCGTATGATGTCCCTCCAGAGGTAGTATCAGTGGCACAGCATTGATGCACCTCACCTGTGTGAATGGAAAAGCCAGCGGCGCGGAGTGGGAGCATAAAGAGAAATGTCCCACAAAGCAACGTTACAGGACCAAACAACATTAATGTGGTAACTGGTAATGTCTTCGGCAACTCTGGCAAAAATACCGCACTTATACGTGGAGAAGTGTCAGTCACCCTTTCTGTCCTACTGACTCTTGCTCACATTTCTGCCCCAAAAACAGCATCTGTCCCCAGCAAAAAGACTTTAACTCACAAGTGTTTGTCTCCTTCCACTATTGTGATGTTGTATTGACAGTCTTGAAAACAATCACCGCTACAGTCAGCCCTCCCAACCGAGACTTCAGTGAACTTTCCCCTTGAAAACAGCCTCCCTCCCCGAGAGGGAGAGAGTCATACGGCATCCTTTTTACTGATGTGATTATGAAATTATGTAATTTAGAGAAGAAAAACGTAACCTTGTCACTTTCCAGGATGTTTAGTGATTGATTATAAACTGTCAGCGGGTACATGTTTAGATTAACTGGAGGACACCAGGGAAACACGTTAAAAAAAACCACAGACGTCATCATCATGACGTGTACCGTCACACCTCTTTTGGATCTGCAGCACCAGCTTGCTATGTGAATTACATCGCAGTTATTTGGCTCTGTACGAACAGACAGAGGTGGAAAATTGGTGAACCGTTGCTGCGGTGATAATGCAGCGGCTAGAGTGTGGGACGTCTCTCTCACCCTGATGTCTCTGGGGTGCTCCCCCTCTGCGATGCGCACCATCCACAGGAACTTGTTGATGTCATCACCTGAGTAGCCAATCACACCTCCAAAGATGATCAGGACATAGTCAACATCCAATGACCTCATGATTTCATAGGCTGCAGACTCATTGGATGACATAGCTTTACCCACCTGTAGGAAGACAAAGAGTACATGGTTTTATAATGTACTTCCATTCAATAGAACACACATATAAAACTGCAGAATATTACAGGGCCAACATACTGATTTTACACACCAATATCAGTTTAATTCTGTTCAGCTTGTAAAAACATCTCCGCTTGGGCTTGATTTACTAGCCTGGAAAGGGTATCGCAAAGAGACCCAATCGAGTTGCATTAAAATGATATTTTGAAAAATGATCTTCTCTTTGCTTCACAGAACTTTATAGCGAGCTCCTGCTGGACTCTAGTAGTCCAGCAGACAAACACAGTCGGAGACTAGCTGTTGAATGAAGTGGAACATTTAGCAGCTAAAGAGACAGATATTCCCCTGAGGAAATGATAGAGACTACAAGTAGTGGAGAGGGTAGAGACTGGATTTACATCCATTAAGTGGCCAAAAACACAACTCCAACTGAATGGTACAGTTGAATGTACCAGTAAGTGCTAGATGTATAAATATGTTGATGTTTTGTCCACTACTTCTTTCACTATCTGCTTTGTATCACAGGATTAAAACAAATTTTTTTCGCACTGTTTTGTTATTTAGCTTTTAAAAAGAATTTAAATCCTCATTAATGCTATTCTGTCAACCATCCCAAGCCTTATCCAGGAGCACAGGAGACATTATACATCATTTTCACAGGCTGAGTAATAATAAAGTTCGCTTTTACTGTAAAAGGATCTTTGTGTGTAAAATCATGGGAGTGCCTCTTTATGCAAAGGTTGTTTTGATTAAATCAGCTGTCATAAAACAGAGGTTAAGTGTAGTGAAGAGTGTAACAGGTCCAGCAGCTCTCACCAGTGCTATGTGACTGTTGTTCCATGTGTTGTTGTCCACCAACGTTGTTCTATTTGCCATGCCGGCTATCTGGTAGCCATAGTCCCACCAGGACATCACTCTAGCATGCTCGTCTGTGTTCTGCCTCAGCCAATAGTAGGCCTCCCTGAAGTCATCAAGGATGTTACGGGAGCTGGATGAGAAAGATATAGAAGAGCAAGGTGATGACACAGTGGGAGCTGTAAGGTAAATCATTGATATGTAACCTGTAAAGTATGTACTATTCTGTAAATATTAGACCAAGACTCACACCGAAGTATATACTTTGTTAGCAGGCATTGCTATACTATTCTAAAAACAGTAAAACTCCTCAATGAAACCCATATCAATGTGCCCTACACGGTCACTTCACTCAAATTACAAAAACATATGCATGTTAGTGGAAGGAGAGGGACAAATAATAGTTTGATTCTATTTGAATTTTGCCATGAACTACACATATGATTTTTTCCATTTAAAAAGACAATTTTTCAAGTCAATGAAGTCATAGTTTGTCATAAAACTAGGAAAATATATGACTGTGAAAATACCTAATAATAAAAACTACACACCAAGCTGTCATGTTAATGACATCGTCTCATTAAACAGTCAACAAAACCCGCAACTTAACATTGTAAAGTTGATCCTTTCATTAGCAGCTGACAAAAATGAAGAACTCTCCTTTTACATGACTGCAGTTAGGCAGTATGGCCAGTTTTATTTAGACTTTCATCGATTTTGGTCCTTTTCTGAGCCAAGATGGCAGCCATCTTGATGTTAGTGGCGTGTGTTGAGTGAGGCAACGTAGTGCACTGAGCGGATAATGCAAAATATATTACTTTATGACAAACTGCGACTTTACTGACTTGGAAAATTATCTTTTAAATTAACGTCATATGTCATATCTGAGCCCCCCTATAGGGTCCAGGGTCCACCTATTCCGTCCTCACAAAATCTTGTGGGAAACACTGTGACATGTTACCCATCTCTGAGACAGTTGAAGTACTACTTGACAGCAGAAAAGTTCTTCTTGAGGAAGACAAAACCTGCATTACATTTTTTGTTTGATGCCTTTCACTTTTTATATTTAGTATATCATGCTGCAAAATTTTGTGCGATATCTGTCGCAAGGAGTATCAGTGTGGATCTGCTGTGCCAGGAAGGCTTGGGCAAGATTTAAACAGCCTATATTCATCTGCAGCATAAAGAAAACAACTTAAACCAACAGTAGACCTTCAGAGTTAACTTTTTTTAATATATATTAACACAGAAAAAAGATGCAAATCCATCTGCCAGGTAGGAGAAATTGCCTTTTATGCATCTGTGACCAGGGGGCCCAAAGTCTTATAATCCTCTTAAACTTGTGGTACTGAAAAAGGCCTTTGCTTCAATGGAAAGTAATTCTACTGAAAAGTGATGACAACACAGTCTCTGGATTATTGGGAACTCATTTTCAGGAAAAGACTCAACTGTTTTTCAATGCCATTTTTCAGTGCTGCGATGAGTGAAAAAAAACACTGCTTTACAGTGGAGGCAGAAATCTCAGAGATGTGTTCAGTATGTCAAAACCTGGCCAAAGCTTCATACTTTGCTACATACCACAGAAGTAGGGCAAAATAATTAATTACATTGGACTGATCCTCCAAAGCGCTGCCAACCTTACAAGAATTCCATTAGCATGGCTGTCAGTGGTTACTGTTCTCAGTTGGTATAAATGTTGCTTAACTTGTTGTGTATAACACAACAGAGCTGTAAAAAAGAATTAATTTAGTTTTGGTTTGTATAAAAATGTATTATTATCATACTAGTATTGTTAAAACTGCATTCTGGTAAAACCTTAGTTCATGTGACACATGGGAAATGTGTCAAAATGTGTTGTATAATTCTTACCCATCATGGTTGTATGATGCCAGCACCACACTGGGGCTGGAGTAGGCATTGCTGGTGACCCAGGTGCAGTGGACGGCAAACATCATGAGCAGCATCAACATCAGCATGGTGACTATGGACTTGATGTTGGGGCCGAGGCCCTCCTCAGCTTTCTCCTGCTCCAATACGTGTTTACGTACCTTGCCTGCCTGCAGGGGACAGCACACAACAACAAGACACTGTTTAGTAAGGTTACTGAAACTCTAGACGACAAGAGTGCTGAGAAAAATGAACTAATGATATACTGGAAGGCTGTTAATTGTGCCTGTTGAGTGAATTTTTGGGTGGACAATTAAAGCGAAACCTTTGTATAAAAGCAAAATTCCGATGAAAATGCACCTTCATGTTAAGTCACATTTGGAGATTGATACTTCTCACTGGCAGGACGGCGGTGAGCAGAACAAACGTCTGCTAACGTGAGTAGTTCAAAAAACATTCTTTTTAGTAAACTCTGTGTACACAAACAATGTTTTCAATGCTTGAGTTCATGCATAGACACCCTTGTGATACCACGAGTAAAGTTTGATGTTGTGTCGAGCCTTCTTAGTGTTTTAAAAAAAAAAGCGATTTTGATGCTACTGTAAAAGTGCCCCTTGCACTGAGAAAATGAGCTTGACTGAAAACGAAAATATGGTAAATCTTAAAAGTGCCTCTCTCGTTGTAATTATGCTTTTACACGAGGCTTTGACTCATATACATTCACACTGCATTTTGGCAAGAATTTCACTTTAAGGACTTTGTAGACTGGTGCAAGCAGAACCACCTCCAGCTCAATGCCAGGAAGACCAAAGAGCTTTTTGTCGCTTTCTGCAGGCACAGACAAACCTGCATACAGGTGAACATCCTGGGAACAGACGTTGAGATGGTGACATCTTACAAGTACCTGGGAGTTCACCTGAACAATAAACTGGACTGATCACACTGCAGCAACGTATAAGAAGGTCAGAGCAGACTCCATCTGCTGAGGAAGCTCAGGTACTTTGGAGTGCAGGGGGCACTCCTGACTTCTTTCTATGACTCTGTGGTGGCATCAACCATTTTCTATGGAGTAGTCTGCTGGAGCAGCAGCATCTCAGCTGCAGGGAGGACGAGACTTGACAAACTTATCAAGAAGGCCAGCTCCATCCTGGGATGACCTCTTGACCCAGTGCAGGTGGTGGGAGAGAGCAGGATGATGGAGAAGCTGTCATTGCTGCTGGTGCAGGACACTATCTCAGCACTGGGCAGCTCCTTCAGCAACAGACTGATACACCCCGAGCGTGTGAAGGAGAGGTATCATGGGTCCTTCCTCCCTGCTGCTGTCAGACTCTACAATCAGCACTGCTCCCTCTAGACCTCACATGTTTGCTATGACATAAAAAAACTCTACACACACATTTTTTTTTCTGGACCATTGTCATACTCATATTTATGATTCATTAACAACAACACACTGCTTACAATTACACTGTTCACAGTGTAAAGTATTATGTATATACAATGTATATGAGTCTATTTCGAACCTTTTTATTATATTCTTTGTTTTACTATAAATTTTGTATGTAATGAAAATATTTTTCTAAATATAAAAAAATGGGTATAGATTCTCTCTGATGACTGCTCACCTTGTCGTAGAGGTTCCCAGCATTCTTCCTGTCGTCCTCGTCACTGCTGTCCTCTGCAGGCGGGCTCTGCCTCTTCATGTCATCTCCCAGGTAGTGTTCAAAGACGCTTGAGAAGGCGACTGCCGACAGCATGCACACCACCGGAGTCAGAGTGAGCATCAGACGCACCATTACGCCAGCAAAATATACAGCGCTGATGGCATACAGGGCCACTGGTGTGAGAGAAGCAAAAAGGGAAAGAGAGAGATGAGGAGGTTACAGGTGACCAGGAGGTTTGATCCAAGCTTGACGAGTTCAGTTTGATTAGAATCTAAACTCATTTTTTCAGTTTACTTTCATTTAATGCTGTTGAGTCATACTACAGGTGCACTGCCTCTCTTCTCTGTCTACAACAGGTGGCAGCAACCTGAAATCCTGTATAAATACTTGGCTACAGGTCAAGGTAGATCTCATTGGCAGGTGGGACTGGGGTTGAAAATTCAACAGCAGTGAGAAAAGGGGCACATTTTTCTGTTAGTTCTGCAAGTGTGGCTGGCTTAATGGCATTTTTTTAGCAGAACTGAGATCAAAGAGCTTGGTGAAACAAGCAGGAGGCAATAGGTAAACAGCCAGACAGGAAGAGCATAAAAATGCAAGGCAGAGGAGAAACAGGGACATGAAAGGGGGTTCTTTCAGCCAAGGGAGGGCAGCAGAAGGCTGGACTTTATGTTGGCAAATAGAGCCTGACCCTGATATTATTAGCCAATTTCAGCTCATCAAAGATACATCATATTGGTGTTTATGTGTCACCTCATTAGTAACAAGAAGCTGAATTATAGAAGTGCCAAGGATGTGTTTTGAAAGGATGTTTTCAGTTGAAAATAATTCAGAAGCCCTTTCCTGTGAAAGATCAGTCTAACAATTACTATGAATTAGTCATTAATGATAATACAATCAAATGTAATGATGTAATTATCATTAGACATAATTTCATTGAGTGTTCAACTATTTATCATCATGGTTCTGATTTAAATCTTAAATCTAAGGTTCACAGACTGCATTTTTATGTTATTTTTCTTATCTCAACTTACATATATTTTGTTTTATTTCATTTTGACACTAATCAAATTTCCAGTGAAGCTTACTGACTCTTACTGTGTTTGTCTGGTCAAGAGGTGTTTTCGGAGAGATTTTATATGCAGTTTGCATAGTGCTGCAGTGATAGTCAACTTGCCTATTCTGATTTTTCTGTTTTTGTAGTACACTATATTACCAAAAGTATTCGCTCACCTGCCTTTACTCATTCTATGAACTGAAGTGCCATCCCATTCCTAACTCATAGAATTCAATATGATGTCGGTCCACCTTTTGCAGCTATTACAGCTTCAACTCTTCTGGGAAGACTGTCCACAAGGTTGAGGAGAGTGTTTATAGGAATTTTTGACCATTCTTCCAAAAGCGCATTGGTGAGGTCACACACTGATGTTGGTCGAGAAGGCCTGGCTCTCAGTCTCCGCTCTAATTCATCCCAAAGGTGTTCTGTCGGGTTCAGGTCAGGACTCTGTGCAGGCCAGTCAAGTTCATCCACACCAGACTCTGTCATCCACGTCTTTATGGACCTTGCTTTGTGCACTGGTGCACAGTCATGTTGGAAGAGGAAGGGGCCCGCTCCAAACTGTTCCCACAAGGTTGGGAGCATGGAATTGTCCAAAATGTTTTGGTATCCTGAAGCATTCAATGTTCCTTTCACTGGAACTAAGGGGCCAAGCCCAGCTCCTGAAAAACAACCCCATACCATAATTCCTCCTCCACCAAATTTCACAGTTGGCACAATGCAATCTGAAATGTACCGTTCTCCTGGCAACCTCCAAACCCAGACTCGTCCATCAGATTGCCAGATGGAAAAGCGTGATTCATCACTCCAGAGAACGCGTCTCCACTGCTCTAGAGGCCAGTGACGGCGTGCTTTACACCACTGCATCCGACGCCTTGCATTGCACTTGGTGATGTGTGGCTTGGCTGCAGCTGCTCGGCCATGGAAACCCATTCCATGAAGCTCTCTGCGTACTGTACTTGGGCTAATCTGAAGGTCACATGAAGTTTGTAGCTCTCTAGCAATTGACTGTGCAGAAAGTCGGCGACCTCTTTGCACTATGCGCTTCAGCATCCGCTGACCCCTCTCCGTCACTTTACGTGGCCTACCACTTCGTGGCTGAGTTGCTGTTGTTCCCAAACGCTTCCATTTTGTTATAATAGAGCTGACAGTTGACTGTGGAATATTTAGGAGCGAGGAAATTTCACGACTGTTAGACCTTCATCACAGTCTATCAAAAGTGAGTTATAAACATCACAAATACAACACACAAGTATATATAACTATTACAAATGAAATAACATTCATACTGTACATTGTAACAAATACTACAACTGAAAAGAAAGTAGTGAGTGATGGGCAAGGGCAATAACTGTCTTAAGCATATAAGTAGTAAAAAACACATTCATTTCATAATACATTTCTAGCATGAAGCATAATAGAAGAACATTTTTTATGGCATTTTCTATGTTAAATCAGTCCACTAAAACAGTAGTTCATGAGATATGACCAAGTAATAGTGCACATTGCCGAGTTCCCAAATGACTGTGAACATGCACACAGCCATAAATAAATGTGTCAGCTGTTACTGCAACCACCACAGTGCAGTTTTATTGGACAGTGTTCTGGATAAGGGACAGCCTAATTGACATGACTGGACTGATTCAAACTGTAACAAGATGAACGGAGAAAGAAAAAACAGAAGAACATGGACAGCCAAACCGATTTCACTGGCTGATGTTTTAGATTAAAATATTCACACGCTCACTGACACAAAAATCCCTTCTTAAAGTAAATCCCATAATGATGATCTGACTGTGGCATCCTTAGAGTGAGACAGTATTGTCAGGTCATAAAACTGACTTGCTGGCTGTATCATAGTTATCACAGGAAAATAATTAACTCATCAAATTTATAGAATATGCAGGAATCAAAACATTATATAAAGATACAAATAGACAGGCTCTTCTGAAAACATCTTTGCTTCAAAATGTCAAATGCTTTCATAACCAAACAGGGAATGGTCAAACCATCTAGATCCTTGGTCATTTTAAAGACACTATATTAGTGGTCAACCAAGTGACATTATCTGAAAAAAAATATTCTTCATCAATAGCAATATTCTTTTGTTACATTTGTGAGGAACTGTGCATGTGACAGTATGAACAGGCAGATATCTGCTAATAACCTGGTTGTAGCTTTTACAAATTCAGGCTTGTTCTTTTAAATTTGTGTTATTGTCAAACATCTGCTTGCAAATGTCTAACAAGTTTGAGTGTGTTATCAAAGCAGGATTCCTATTTTATTGTATAGTATATAATGGGATTTAAATAAAAACACATTAAATCATTAAAAACACAAAGGACAGATGTCCCAAAGATAGATATAGAGTATGATATTTCTAAATCCAGTGCAAAAGTTTCACTTGAGGATCAGCTATATGAAGAAACATAATACTGGTGAAAGCCTTCTTCCTGTTACTGATAACAATGGTCTCCATTTACATTTAGGGCATTTAGCAGATGCTAAAGGAGGGAGTCATGCTATGCGGGGTCGAGGTGAAGTCTGAATAAGTGAGCCTTGAGTCTGTTGCAGAGGATGGTGAGTGACTCTCAAAGCTCAAAATCTCCATAGTGAGAGAGGCATGTTAGACTGATATGAACCTTCACTGACATGAGAGACTTTTTAACCCATACTCTAAAAGTGCACTGTCTCCAGTTCTACCATATAAATTCTACCAACAAATACTGCTTTGTTTATCACCCCCTCAGTACTGGAATAGTAAACCAGTTAACACCAATTGTGTTACAACAACTTCGACACTTTTATCACCTTTGTAAATAACAGTGTTCTAATATATAACTAAAAAATAAATGATACAGCTCTTACCAAAGACACGTTCATCATTGATGTTCTTAATGCAGAACCAGAGGCCTGCTGGGAAGGTGCACACAAGGATATGGAGGTCAAAGAAGAAGGACACCCAGGTGGTGGGCTGGTGCTCAGATACTGATGCTATAATTGGAATGTGGATCTTAGCATAGCTGTGGATAACATGGAAGACAAAGAGAATCAAGACACCACAGAAAAAGTATGGTTAAACAAAGGAAGAGACAAAGCAGGTATTTTTTTATATTAGTATTCAGTCATGAATATTCTTTTGGTGTCAAACAATCCTTTCTTCAAGCATAATAGCTCATTTTATTCACTTATATTGCAACTTGACACACTGAAATAAACTCCTCTTACTGTCGTGAGATTATATTCAGAGTGGGATGACAAATGTCAAATTCAAGCTTGGCTGATGTCAGTTATGTTATCTATCTTGGGTCCATGTCAAGTGCATGTACACGCGTTTGTGCGTTTGTGCAGGGGTTTAAGAGTTTTACAGCTGATGCTGCCATCTGACAGTTCTCTGTGAGCCAAGAAATGAGAGGAGAATGGAAGCATAATCTTTTCAAGATTTTATGATAGGCCTGATTGACAGTCTGACAGACTCACTGTTCAACTGAAAACTAGAATCATAGGGATAGAATCAGTATATGGTTTGAGATGTCTGTCAGACTTGGATGAAACCTAAGAGTGTTAATTAATACATTTAGGGAAAAGTCATATGCTTTTGTAAAGATAGGCAACAGTTTTCAACTGTGCACAAGAAAAATCATTACTCCCTTGATCTTTCATTAAACACATACTCTGAGATGGTCTAAAGGTGAATAAATTACAAGTTGGGCTTCATAGTTAATCAACCAGTAGACAAGGTACAATAAATCTTCGCTGAAACATTCTGATAAAAGATTTTAAAAGATTTAAAGATAAAGGTGCTACTGAATTCAATTCAAATCAATATATTGTCAGTGCCCCGGTCAGGTACTTTAAATCCAGTACACAACAACTGTGATGACTTACCCAGTATCCCAGAGGGAGTAGAAGCGCCCACTCCATGGAGCAATGTACCCTTAAGTTGAGACATACAAACGATACAGACTCAGTTACTCAGTTACATCCATATAAACAAACACATGTCTAACCACCACTGACCTGTTAACACAAACGGCTGTGGACATTCCTACAGATCAACTAATCATGGTTCTAACTCATGACCAGCTACTGCCTTATATGTACAACTGTGGTACCGTGAAATCGTGGAAATGTACGTACATATGTGTATCATTGCAGTCATATATCTGTGATGGAATGAATGGCACACATACTACTTTGTCACAAAAACATTCATGAAGTTTGGTGTCTTCTAAAAATGTGACCAAATCTCCTGGATCAAAAATAAACATACAGCAACTTGAACATTCAGTTCTGGCAATTATAGAAAGTTATCTTAATGTCTTCTGACTGATTCTGATTAATAACCGCTGAAAATTTTTTGGGTCTATTTTAATATTGCTCATTTGATACACCCATTAGACTCAGCCACAAACACACTGATGTGAGAGAGAACATTATTGATTTGAACAAGTCAGAAAAGTCAAGAGCGATTTCAAAGCAGTTAGTTGTCCCAAGATCAAGTGTGCAAACATGGATAGGATGGTCAAGAGTCAACCAAATACCACCAACAGGTAAGTTCACAATAAATTAGAAGCTGGTGGAAGACAGGTGTAACTGTCCATAGTCAAGGGTGTTTTACATCAACATGAGCTGACAGGCTTGCTGTCTGGCCTTTCATTACTATAACCACACTGACCACGGGTGTCAAATGTGTCCTGCAATGTGGGGATGCAACAATTTTATGGCTTCCAGTCATTTTGGGCAAAATGTAACAGCATAGTATAAATAATAACACTCAACTGTCATTTTCAATAATACTGTAAGACACAAATATATACTTTTAAACCAAATGCATTTTTTTGGATGTCTATTATTCTACTGAATGTCTTGTCTTTTATAAACATTTCAATTGAATAAATAGAAAAAAATCAACATCAAATGCAATTGCTACATTACAATCTTTAAGGATGAGGCTGTGATCAAGTATGGTATGTGAATCAAAGCCTAATATATCTTCTTCCTCTGTGCAATAGAGCCCTAATCTACAAGCAGTCAGGGCTTTATTTGGAGCAATCACTTTTAGTTTAGTTTTTACTCCATTGTCGAATACAGCTCAACTGATAAAATAGGCCTTTGACTAAGTAATTGCTCAATCCTTAAAACTGCTATAATTGATGATAGTGAATTTCTCAATTTATGTCTAATGTAGCTTCACTTTATAAGCATCTCCCAGCCAATCTAGGTTTTATGTGTGAATATTGTTATCCAAGTAAGTTAGATTAAACTGCTTTTAGACAAAAGAAAAGAATTAAATGGTAAAATATCTCAATAGATAAAATGTTTGGTGCAATTCAGACCCACAAATTCAAATAACAGACTATTTAATTTTCTTTTAAGGTCATAAAATTTAATTAAAGACAATCTAAGACTTTTTAAGGACCTGTAGAAAAAATGTTATCTAAACAGCTCTGCATGTGTTCCTCCTGTGACACCAAACTTAAAATGTAAAAGTGAAACTAAGTGACTAACCAGCTATACTGTAGCTTGTGTGTACAGTAGTGTTGCATTTTGCAAACCCAGCTCTGTAACAAAAGTGCTGTTGCATCATTTTCACGTTTAAATATTGTGTTTCTGTTGCAAAAAATGTACAGTAGCTGAGAGCTAGTCAGTCGACCAGCCATCTAAAATACAATTTGAACCAACCTGTGTATGTCAGGTAGATGACAGAGAGAAAAACCACACCAGCAGCTACAGAGACTCCCAGGAAAAAGAGAGTCTGGAACTCCTGCCTGGTCAGTCTGTCCTTTAGGTACTGCAGGAAGGCATAGACCTGAAGCAGCACAAACACCCCTGCAGAGATACAGCATATATAACAACATTTGAAATATTCTCTGTTCAAGAGGTATATATAGGGTTTGTGTACAAAATCAGTGATGAAAAAAACATTAATTTCGTTTTTGAAATGTAAAGTCTGTGAAAGAGAAAATTCCAATTTACTGTTTGCTTTTACATGATTTGCTGTTTGTTTTAAATGTTGTTTTTAATGTTCATTTAATCAGTTATTCAAGCATTTTAAAACTTTTATGTTATTCACATGTGTAAACCAAATTTTTTTTAAAACAAGGAAATTAGTGTGCAATAACCATTACTGGCATAACTGCTACCATATAGATCGCAGATGTGAATTTGGTCCCAATTGGAAATCTGAAAAATGATATGGATACTTTAAGTCTAAAGCAAAACTGACATGCATATTCTAATAACACTGCCAATACACATATGGTCTCATGACAGAATGTAACCAGTACTACTGGTTACATTCTGTTTTAAGTAACAATAAGGCTTATCACAGAAGGTTATTACACAGGCCAGCAGAAAACACATACTCTTGGCTTTCAATGCTATTTTCAAGTTGGATCACATGTAATTGCTTTCTGACCTGCTGCAGCCATGTGCTCACTGGTCCTTATTGGCTGAAAGCCCACAAAGGGGATCTGCATAGACAAGACCAGGCCAATGATGTAGAAGGTGCTGTAGGCTGGAGAGACAAATCAACCAGTTAAGGGCAGTTAAACTGGAAACAGACAACGTTGACACATCATTCAGATTATTCAAATATCAGGAAATGCAAATAAAACAAATAAGAAAACTGTTTTATACTTCAAATGAGAGCTGTTCAAAATGAAGACAAAAGTACTACACCAACTTACTCAATCAAAATAAATGTTCAAACACTTGGTAGACTTAACAGCATAAATCATGCACAAGATGCTCTCTGTTTCCCTCAGAGTTGCAACTACCAACAACACAGGCCAAAAATGTGTTTATATATAAATGGGAAAATAGAAATGGTGCCAGTCATTTTCCTGGGAGATTTGGTGTCAGTTGGCAAAAAAGGCCATGAGAGGGAGGTTTATGGTCAAGTATAATAATGATATACTGCTCTATACTCAATGCAGAAACATGACCATTAGTGTTTCAATATAAAGAGTATTGTTTGAATATATTGTTATTGCCGATGCATTATTGTCAAATCATAATTTTGCTGGTGCAGTTGGCTGAGCTGAAATTAATTCAAACAAATTATTGTTATTATTATAAGAATATACATAGGTTCTTCAGAAATCTATAGGAAAAATCTTAAAGTTGTCTTCAAATCTAGGGTTAGTCCAAGTGCACTGTTGGGCATGTGTTGGGCATATTTGTGGTGGAAAGGGTGGTGCTGCATTCAGGTTTTTATTGTTCTTATTGTGTCAAGCACTTGTGTTGTACGTTGCTATATGAGAAGTGCGAAACAAATAAAGTTTAATCAATTGATGTACTTTGATATGTTTAACTAGAGTTTCACCTGTATTTCTTGCTGAGCCTACTCTGAAAACATATAACTTTTAACTAAAAAACCTGTCAGCCTACTCCAATGTGAGGTAACCATTTTTTTTAGCATGTACAGGTAGTTCAAATGAATCAAAATCGTCTTGCCTCAGGATCCATCTCTATGACAACTGAGCAAACTCAATCTGCAGATTAAGACTGAGTTGCTACTACAAGCAACATTAATATCATTGCTAAAACAGAATAAATTAGTTTATTAGGATTAATGCGGATTAATCCACATTTGGTGGAGAAGACAACTTTCAATTTGTCATTGTGCCATGCTGAGTTTAAAGTGACAAATATCTGATCTTAAAATATCAGGCTTTGATAAACACAATACTTGTTAGGGTAACAGTTAAAATCTCAGTGGCTTTCGTGTAATAATGGAATTTTTGGACTATAAGAGGAAAAGATATATAACACAGGCATAACATTAACATTAACATAACAACTTTGCCTGGTGGCACTCTGTGGCCACTTCACTTTGATTTGTTGATGACAGGTGAAAACTGGCATAAAATACTGGCCTGCATTTTCGGAACGTCATCCAAACAGAAAAATTATGATATGGATATGTGGTGTTCTACCTCTCCAAAAACCTCTCATCAATTCTAATCTTATCATTTAGTCCTGCTCCAGGATGCCAGACAGTGCTGTTCTGTAATGGATGAAGGCCCAGTGCCCCAGCAGGCAGCACATTGAACCTGCTCTCTAGACACTGGGTGATGTAATGGCCTTGACTAGTAAAGGAACCAGCAGCCAAACCGAGGCCCATTGGAGTCCAGCAGCATCCATAAGAGGAGTTTCTAGTTTAAGATTTTCATTCAGCAGCAGAGGAGACCCTGCTCATGAGATAATGAAATTTTAATAGATTCCTGTTTTATAAGACAGGTAAAATGTAGCTAGAGGTGGCTGTTCTGTGACAGCAGGTCACATGCTGGGCTCCAAATGACACTAAAGTGCATGGATCACCAAACACGGTGAGCAGTTACAACTTTGAACTAACTCAATTACTGTTCTGCTGCAGGCAGAGAGCATAATGCTGGTCTTCAGAGAGAGACAGGCACAGGTGGGAAGGTGGTGTGTGTGTATTATTCTCTGCTTGTCAGAAGTTCGAGCTGTCTTCAGTATGGCTTCTTTTTTATTCCACATTTCAGAACTTTCATGCAAAGTTAACCCCAGCCAGGATCATGACCAGGTACTGTCTGTATGGGCTATTCATTTGGATATGAAACAATGGTACACTGTCGTGGCATTAGGAGGAGGCTTTGAGCCTGGTGTAGGGACTTGATTCATGATCAGTGAGGCGAGTTCAGGCTGTGCAACGAGGCGCTTTCTTCTTTCTTCCTGCCTGCATTTTCACTTGCAATCTCTTTTACTTTTATCATGAACTCCTTCTCGTCTTCTCTGGGAGATTTTGTAAACCTAATATGATGTCTAATTACAGACACAACATCAGTGGATGACATTAATTATGTCATTATTAATAAGATGTCCTTGGGTACCCTGAAAAACGCTATATAAATTATTATTATTATTATTATTATTATTATTATTATTATTATTATTATTATTATTATTATTATTATTATTATTATTATTATGGTGCATGGCTTAGAGTCTTTTGAAGTAAGTACAGAAGTAGCGTGTGTGTGCGTGCGTGCGTGCGTGCACACGTGCGTCAGATTGTGTGCATCTGTGGTTGCTGTCTGT
Organism: Acanthopagrus latus; assembly: GCF_904848185.1. Lineage (NCBI taxonomy): Eukaryota > Metazoa > Chordata > Actinopteri > Spariformes > Sparidae > Acanthopagrus > Acanthopagrus latus. Next base: position 4,783,821 of record NC_051055.1, on the reverse strand, counting down.
ACAACTACCCTGCCCTTTAAAGTGGTTTTTTTTTTTTTGGATGTGCTACAATGAATGTCAAATGAGCATAATTATAAACCCCCAAATCATCCGTTTAGGAGCTTTAATTAATGTGAACATAAATAACATGTTTATGGGGGTGTGTGTGAGTGTGTGTGTGTGTGTGTCTGTGCTGCTTCTCACCTATGTAGACTCTCCTACTGAAGCGCTGCATGAGCAGCAGTACAAATACATGAAGAGGAATGAGGTTGATGATGAACACGTAACCCCCCCAAGCTGAAACCTGTGAAACAAACAAAGTGTGTTTAATGGGAGCATTTTCTTATTAATACAGCAGCCATTAATTCAGCATTAATTGTCAATAATACAAAGGTGTAACCATTGGGACTATGCATGCACATAGACATATGCGTGCACACATACACAGTCCCATACATGGTTGGTTTACTGCCTCTTGTCATAATGAGATTTTGATACCCGCTGAATCTGTGTAATGCTTTCAACTGCAGTGGATAATCAGTATTGTAACCAGCCTATGAGTCCCTGTAGCCTGGGAACTGAAGGGTGGATGTGACTTCGGTCTTATTCGCAACACACAAACATACACAATCATAATGAGATGGGTAGCAATAAGAGGGAGGTTGCAAAGCTGCACAGCCCACCTGAGAGCTGTGAAATCATTATGAGCAACAGCGGTAAGACTGCCATTCAGATTATGTTGTCTGTCCCAATCCTCAAAGGCACACAAGTGCACAGACACACATACACGCACACACACAGATCGACACATGTTCAGAACAAAGACACCGACACACATGCACCTCTTTTCAAGCTTTGTGAGTATTGTCTCCAAATGTCATGTAACTCCCAGTGGCTGCCGGAGAAAAGACGTCATAGCTTACAGCAGGAGACATTCAAATGATTCATCACAAACTCATCACAGTCTGGCTAAATGATAGGTGGGAGAGGGAAAAGGTTCCAATGAAATAGATATGTGAAGTATTTTTCTGGAGGAAGAAAGGTTCCCCAAAAGATCTTCTGTTGTCTGATAAAAATGGCTTTGGGTGATGTGAAGCCAGCTGTGCAGAGGATCCGTGTGTGGCACTTAAATCATTTTGAAGTACTTGTGTTTTCTTCTACATGTTGCTGTCATTTATAGTTTATGATGTGACGTTAGCATCTGTAGCAGACCAAACACAGGAATACAGAAAATCAGTGAAGGTTCTCAGTCATCCAGGTCATGATAATTCTGTATCGCAGGCAACTGGACGTGTTTCAGTTTCTTGAAGATAGCTTGATCCATCAATCTATCTAGCGATTCATGGATTGAGTACAAGCTTTTATAAACACTGCTGATTATAACTCAGCAATTGTTTGAGATAATTCTGCACAATCTATTATAATAACAGCTGGTTGGTAAGCTGGTTGGTAATTACCAATGAATAGCAATTACATTTAATATATTAACATTAATAACTTAATCAATAGTCAATAATCAATTGGTATTCCCCATTTATTTCAACAGGATTAACTTGCGGGCCTTTTTCTTAATTTCTTTAACTATGTTTTCTTATGTTTGCTAAAACCGTCATTATGATCTGACAGTAGAATAAGATACAGGTCAACTGTGAAAATATCCACCGTCTGTGGCTCCACCCAGTGGCTGTATTTTTGTTTGCAAGAATCCGCCGCTCCCGAATTAACACAACCAATCAGAGCGGAGGGGAGTGTCTGAGAAATGTCAATCATGTTAACGCATAATGCTGCTGGCAGCCCCCTCCCTCACACAGTGCGTACTGAACAGTGCCCCTCCCCCACGCAGAATCTGCTCTCACCTGGTCAGATAGGTTCAGCTCTAGCTTGAACTGTAAACAACGGGGCAGGGGCAAACAAGCAGAAAAATGCCCCACCATTGGCCATGTCAAAGAGCAGAAATAAGACTGACGAAGAAAGGCAGTGTAAAAAGAAAGAACAGGACCAAGCCAAAAAGAAAACAAGGATAAATATCAGAGTCTTTTCAGAGGTGGAAGGGGTGCAGGATTTGTAAGAATTCAAGAGCAATGCAGAGTTGGCTGCTTTTCTGCTGGACAAGTAAGGACCCCTGTTTGATATATGTTTCATTGTTTCAGTTAGTATTCAGTACGCTCTGAAGTGGTTGAATTGGTTTGGAGAAATAACGTTTTTCATGCTTCAGAAAGGCAGCATGGCAAAAATGTTGCACCGGGTAATGATTACCTGGTAACTACCGTGACGTGTGGAATGTTGTTTGTTACTTGTGATATCAGACAGACAGAGAAAGCAATGTAACCTTAAAGCTACACAACCTGTGAACTATTATTAGCAGCTACACGTTTCTAGGCGTCAGCCAAAAAGCACAGCAAAGAAAATTAGAAAATGCAGGCAGAGGACAGGGTCTCAATAGAATCAGATGCACATTCTTCTAGTGAGTCTTAAGTGAGGATTAAGAAAGATTATTTTTGAGTCTATACATTGCTTTCCCTGGAGAATCTTGCATAGTATACCTTTAAACTATCAGAATGGGACATAAATATGAAACATTGTGTGTATTTTCTCACCATGTAGAAATAGGAGAGGCAGCATCCGATGGTCCAGAAGACTGATCCTGTCTTCACTGACTTTACCTGCAGTATACAGAGGTTGTTATTAACCAATAACACACACATTCAGATTTTTCCGATGTCTTTCATACTTTCAGAAATATTACATATTGTAAAACATCTTTCAAAACTAAATTATTCATGCATGCTTTTAGCTACAAACTCAAAATTTTAAAATTTCCACAGTTTGTCTCATTCAGTCCCTCATACAACTTTCACATCCTTTAAAAACTTTTAAAGATATTAAACTTCCTTTGAGGCCAAGTCTTAGCTTCATTATAATGGAAGTCAAATAGAAATCCCTTAAAACCCACTCATTCTTTCTTAATCTTGACAATTTTTTTTTTTTTTACCATTTTTTTAATTGGTGCGTATGGGACAGAATTCTGACAGCCAGAATGGAGGACTGCTAACAACACATATATGTACACTTTTTAAAATGTTTTAATTGTGCAGCTCTTGTAGACTTTTAAATCTTATCGGACCAAATGGCTAAAATTTTGATAGTAAAACAACTAATTTTGTGGGGATTGTGAGGTAGATGGTCTGTGTGCACTATAAAAATACACACACACACACACACACACACACACATATAAATATATACATATATACGCACATATACGGATATAATGGACCACTAACATCTGTATAAGCATACCCAGAGATAGTAGGTAAATTGCAGGGCAAAGATGGCAATTCCTTCATTGTCGAAGGAGCCAGCAACAGACCGGGAGATGTAGCCAGGGACGATGGCAATGAAGCAGGCCGCAAGCAGCCCAGCACCCTGGTTCCACAGCTCCCTCGTCAGCAGGAAGGTGGAGATGGAGGTCAGGCCGCTGAACACTGG